>NW_017971441.1:282394-342471 GCF_001907595.1 Talaromyces atroroseus | reverse complement strand
ACCCCATTACCTTGAGTGTTTCTGAACTGGAAAGGCTATACAGCCCGTTCGACGATTTCCTTTGCCAATAATATTCAAGGTGAATATGAAAGCAAAAAGAAACAAATAAAAGCGACCATAGCTCTAATTCGGACTATTCAATCGTTTCTCAATATCAAGCACATCCGACTCGCTCTCAACTTCAATCACACGCTGGGCCTCCGCAGTGTTGCGGAACAGCTCCACGGCACCAGCATACATCATGCGAGAAGAAGGGTTACAATTCTCAGGAAGATAGTAAAGGAAAACATATGGTACTGCCAAACGTCCGGATGGCTGTAGAAGGGGAGTCCCGTCAGTTGTTGGTCAGAGTGACAGAAAGAACGATTTGATTGCTCACCAATGTATGAGGATAGCTCAGCAACACAAACCGTGGCGATGAATCGGGGAGTTCATCGGCAATGTCTTCTAGACTGGAGTAGACTTCGTTCTTCTGTGCGCGGATTTCTTTTGATTTGGGGTCGATAATGTCTGTCTCTGTGAGCATGTATATGCATGGAAAGTCCCAACGCCAGCAGGATGACTATTTCAGACGTACAGATTCTGGCTTGAGGATCTTTTGCTCGCGAAGTACCAAGACGGAACTTTCGCAACTCGTCCTTTGTCTCTTGCGAGAAGGTATATAATCGTGTATCGGACTGCGTCTAGTCAGTACGTTGTACATCGAGTGGATATTATCCGACTAACCATTGTGACTCTGCACGTTTTTGTGTATAGTTACAAATGTATCTTATACAGCGACGTTGCTGTCTGAGTCGGAGAATGCCCCGCAATCGACTGATGTTGTTGCGTCCTGAGGATTCAGGAATCCACGCAGGCACCCCACTCCGCTCCTCCAACCTCCTCCTTCGATTTACAACTTTGCAGTGCATGAATTGCTTATCGCCAGTTTCTCCTGATATATTGTATACATATTCCTTCATGTTTGGCCGCATTGCCCAATTGACTCGACATCTCTCTCGCCCTCTACCATTTGCAGCCCAAACAAGCTTCCACCGTCCTTTCACCATGACATCATCCACGACGTTCTTCGAGAACAAAACCAAGACGATACACACCGCAGCGTGTCTGATCATCGGCGATGAGGTTCTGGGGGGGAAGGTCTGTCATACATCTTTTTTTTTTTTTTTTTTTTCTCTTAATATACCGAAATAAGCTGATGACCGCCGCCAAAAAATAACAGACCATCGACACAAACTCGGCCTACTTTGCCCGCTGGTGTTTCTCACTCGGCATCCAGCTCAAGCGCGTCGAAGTCATCGCCGACGACGAAGACGAAATCATCGAGGGGGTGCGCCGCATGAGCTCCAAATACGACTTTGTCGTAACCAGCGGCGGCATTGGGCCCACGCACGACGACATCACCTACCAATCGATCGCAAAGGCGTTTGGGCTGCGACTGAAACTGTACGAACCGGCATTTGCGCGCATGAAGGCATTGTCGAAACCGCATCCGACTCAGCCCCATTTCGACTGGGATACACCTTCGCCCCAGCTCACGGCGCGGTTGCGCATGGTTGAGATTCCGTATGATGATGCGATTGAGGAGGAGACACAGAGTGTCTTTGTGGCGGATGACTCGTGGGTGCCGGTTGCGACTGTGAATGGGAATGTGCATATTTTGCCGGGGGTGCCGCGACTGTTCGAGAAATTGTTGGATGGGTTGAAGGCTGTTGTGACTCCGCGACTGGCTGATCCAGAGGGCAGTGGCTCGTATAGGGTGCTTATCAGCACGCCTCTGCCGGAAAGTACGGTTGCTGCTTACCTTACCGAGCTCGCCCTGCGCGTCATGCCGCATGGCGTCAAGGTTGGGAGTTATCCGCGATGGGGGAATAAGCGGAACACAGTGACGCTGGTCGGTAGTGACAAGAAATATATCGATTCGTTGGTGGCGGAAGTTGAGAAGAATGTAGAAGGAAGGCGAGTGTCGAGGGAGGATGAAGATGATCCTCCATCTGATACAGAGGCACAGAAATAGATGGTTCATCTATCTATTAGAGATTTATATTGCATATCACTTTTGAGTGCTTTGACGATGAACATATTTACTGTACTAAGTTATAGAATTGATATCTTTTTTCTTAAACCCAAAATATCTTGCTTTTAATTTGACAGATTGACTGCTTGATAGATGAGTTGAAAATCATTCATAAATCAAGTCAAGGAAATTGCTTCAAGATTCTCTAAATATGTATCCAACCAAAGCGCACCGTACACACAGGTACACACAAACCAAAAAAAGAAACAAAGAACAAGGACAACGACAAAGAAAAAGAAATAAAGAAAGAAAGGAAGAAAAGAAAGCGAGACAAGAAATACCTGATAGCATGCAGACCGTCTCGATAGGGCGACTTCTCAAAAGATACCGATAGATAAGGAAAAGGCGTCTAAGGCAGCAAAAAAAAAAAAAGAAAGAAAAACAAAAACGCATGCCATCATCTGTCTTTTTTGTTGACACTGTCCCTCCGTTACATGGTGCATGTTGAAATATCGCGTATGCATTGCCGAATGGTATACTCACACTCGACGTCTCATAGGAACAGGAAGGAAAGACGGCATATAACCATACCTGAATAAAGTCATGGGTTCAAAATCCAAAAAAGGAGAAATGGATATCGAAGAGATAATAACTAAGTGACAGTCAAGAAAAAACAATAATGGAAACATTTGTGCAAGGTAATATACCGGTAGAAGCGCTCGCCGTGTCAGAAGAATGGAGGGTGTAGATAGATAGGCAAACAAGAGTGGTGGAAATTGTGGCGAGAGGAATGTAAGAAATCAACCGTAAACAGATTCCCTTTCTGCTGTTCGATATCCAAAGAGAAAAAAAGTTCATAACGGAGAAAGGGCGCGAACTCGACGAGGTATGGAAGATATCGGGGTTTGCAATTATTTTAAAGAGGCGGATCGGGTCGAGTAAAAGTCGTGGGTGTATGCAGGTAGGTATAATTAGATTAATAGCACTATTGGCCAGAGGCAATTGCACATGGCCGTTTCGAGGATGGCTTCCAGGCTGTCGCCGTGGTCGTCAGGGACCGAGGTGTTCCTTTACATGATGACACACTTCGCACAGCATCCGGCATCTTCGCCTGGCTCGGAAACGTCCATCTTGCCATGGGGGGCACCGCCGGAAAAAGCGCCGCCAGCAGATGGATGGGACGACATCTCCTTGTTGTAGCGACGAATCTCTCGGACGAGGTCGTAGAAAGCGTTCTCGACGTTTATACGGGACTTGGCAGATGTCTCGATAAATTTGCAGCCAAACTGACGCGCCAGAGCCTCACCCTCTATATCATCCAATGGTCATTAGTCATCACAGTGCAGCAGGTTGAGCTCGAAGGGTGTTCTAAACGTACCCTGCTGAGTGACAGCACGATCCTTCTCCAAATCGCACTTGTTTCCAACCACTATGATGGGGAAGTAATCCTTGTCTTTCACGCGGAGAATCTGTTGCTGGTATGTCATGATTTCCTCGAACGATTGACGAGAGGTGATGGAGTAGACCAGTAGAAAGCCTTCGCCTGTGCGCATGTACTGCTCCCGCATCGCCGAGTATTCCTCCTGACCCGCTGTGTCCAGCACATCCAACAAGGCGACCTCATCGTCGATAACACATTGCTTGCGATATGAGTCTATGGAACGAGCATTAGCACGCGGCGTCGGTCTCGAAGCAGCCGGGGAAGCGTACTTACCTTCGATGGTTGGGTCGTATTCATCGACGAAATGGCTCTGAATTAATTGAATGGTCAAGCATGACTTTCCCACGCCACCTCCACCGACAACCACCAATTTATATTCTCGGAGAAACTATAACGACAAGCAAACACCGTCAGCATGCTTCTCTCTCTGCTTTGGAGTGATTTTTTTTCTCTCTCTTTGTCGATGGGATTTTAGTCGCTGCGGGAATCGTGTTCCACGCTCGCTGGTGGGTGTTCTCTTGACGAGAAAGCTTTTGTTGTGCCACTCTTCCTTGGTATGTTGCCGACGAAGGGATGGATGGCTTAGGGGGCAGAGTTCTCGAGCGAGGCGGTCAGCGGGAGGTGGTGGAATTTACCTTGGACGCCATTGAGGCCGAGACAGATCAATTTATACAGGGGAAAGAAGGGACAGCAAGCAATCGCCAGGATGCGGTCGGAGACTCGAGGAGGAGAGCTGCAGGAGTTGAGGTCGTGGAAGGTGGTTGACCGTTGCTGGAAGGTGGTAGGGGGGAAGGAGCAGCCCGAAAGGGTAAGGGGTGGCACCTTGCCGATTTAGTCTGTGCACACCTACTCAACTGTGGATAAGCAAAATAATTAACTACATAGTTATTAAACATGCAAACACAACAACACAACAGACACGACACAAACGCGCCGATACTCGCTGTCTGTCTCTTTGCGCCGAGCTTTTGCGCAAGAAACCTCGCGCTCTGCTACCTACGTGGTTGTCCGTTCAGTCGCCGCGCACAACCACCACCAGCTCACATGTTTCCCGAGAGGGGCGCGATACAGTGGAAAAACGGGCCAGCAGCCACTCAGGAGGCGCTGGGGAGTCTGCGGCGAATCGCAGGCGCGCGATGTGTTCCACCAGCAAAATATGAAATCAGATTCGATAAGCATTCCGGTGGACATAACTAACAGTTCAACAGCAGCAGCCAGCAGCCCGGATCGGAATATCTACAGTCGTGGCGGTTCAATGCCCTCGACAACAAAGCAAAGCTCATCCAGTTTGAAAGCCAATTCCCAGCAAGTCCGCACATGCGCCGTGGCGCCGTGTCTTAGTCGTTACTAGCAGCATCAGCCACCAACGCGAAAGATCCGATCAAGATACGCAAATCTGGGACGTTTTAAGGGGTTCTGTGCCGGGCATTAACCATATTAACTATTACTTCTGACTTATTAAACACGGAGGATTCTGCTAGTCAACTAATAATACTAACAGTGACCGATTGAAACCAATGGATGCTCAGGGACAAAGGAGCGAGCGGCCGAAATTACCGTACGTACCGACCGATACGCTTGTCAACAGCGGCCCCCGACGGCCGCCCGCAGCAGGATGCGTTAATTACGCGTATGTAAGTTATCTTTGATTACCAGCATTCTTGACGGATGCCTGAGGCGTGGACAAGTCGGGAGACATCCTGGATAGCTGACGTGCTGCCTCAAAGAAAGATGTATGCCAAGTATGTTTATGCTATACTGCTCCTGCGACTGCGTACATTCCACTGCCTAGCCACCTAGGTATGCAGTGCGTAATACCAATGCCAAAGCTTTCTCCCACTCGATCTGGTGCAGGCTCGATCTATATCAAAAGGTGCTGGGAATTCTGGCAGCGCTGAAATGTAAACATGGGCTTATACCGCGGCATGGAGTCTATTGCTCTTTTCACCAAGGCGTGCTCGTAATTCAAGAAGCCAAATCTATTATACAACGTCTCCCAACGAGGGTCGTCCTTTGCATCCTGGTATTTGGGGATGCCATGCCTGCGGAGACGGAGCCATATGCGCACAAAGTCCTGCTGCATCGTGTGCGGAAATGACATGTACTCCGGTAGCGAGGAATCCTGCAGTGACTTTAGATGGTTTTCCAGAATGAACAGATTGCTCTCTGTCTGCGAGCACAGCGCCGCAAACCTCTTCAGCCGCTCCTTGTCATTCACGTCAACCAGCACTGTAGTCTGCTCGGCCTCGGAGCCAAACAGTCCTGAATCAATGGCCTGCCTCTCGGTCATGTGCAGGATGTAGTTATGGACGATAAACATAAACGGATTGTTGAGGAAGGTGATCAGACGCTCCGTTTCCTCGATGCGGTGGAAATTGATATAACTCCAGCTGATCACCACGGCCCCAGCCTGCTGCGCCGTGGCCAGCACGTGATTAACAAGGATGTCCTTGGGGATGCTGAAAGGGTCTGTGATGCTATCCATAAACACTAAGTCGGCGGTGGGATCGATCCATGTCTTGATCCAACGCTCGCCGCGGCCGGCGGAGATGTGTTCCGCCCAGCGCATCGCTCCATGTCGCAATGCGACGCTGCGAGCCTCTCGACAGACGCGAGAGATGGAGGGCGGTCGCTGCCAGGCCCGTTTGATGCGGTCGTCGCTGGGGCCGGGACAGGGCCGGCTGGAAGCCATGGGGATAATGCGGCATGGCAGGCTTGCTTTCCAGATTTCTTGTCGGATTTCGGGCGGAAACTGAGCGAAGAGGTCGAATCTAACATGGCGCTGGGGGGATTGGGCCGATGTAGATGGCATGTTTTTTCATTTATTGGAGCCGGTTTTTTTTTGTACGATTCTTTCAGTCGATGTCTCATCAAAAGTCCAATGTTATGATTCCGATGTCCGACAGGCTGGTATAGAACCGTTAGGTGGTTTTCAGATGATAGATAGCCAGCTAGTGACTGCTGACTAGTGCTCAAGCGCCGTTAAGCCCCCTACCTAGGCGTAGTTAGCACCGGCCTGTTGCTTTGCGACGATCTTCAGAGCATGTTCTGTTCTATTAGCCATGGTATTGTCATATCGCCAAATAATGCTGGCATCGCACGCCCTCGGAAAACGCGCGGATGAACTATTAGGCGATGGTTAACTAACGTGATCGCTCGCAAAGAAAGCCGCCCCGCAGATAACCAGCCCAACGAACGAACGACTCCATTCTCGTATCGTTCAAAGAGCCAACTCGCTCCGATTCACCTCCTCCTCCTCCTCCTCCTCCTCCTCTAAAAATTCTGCATGATCATCTTCCGTTCCGCCAGCAGACTGTTCGGCCATTCCACGCGCGCTGCCATCGCCGTCGCTATCGGAGGAGCTTTCCCCGCGGCTAAACTTCCCCCCCGCATCCTACAACCGCAGATTCTCACTCACATCCACAGACGCACAATGGCTTCCGCAATGGCTAAGCGGCTCGAAGGCAAAACCATTGTCATTACCGGTGCTTCTTCCGGTATTGGCTACAGCACTGCCAAGGAGTTTGCGCGGACCTCGCCCAAGAACCTGAAGATCATCGCCACAGCCCGTCGCGTCGACAGGCTAGAGCAGCTGGCCAAGGAAATCAAGGAGGAAGTCGGTGATGGCGTCAAGGTGTTGCCCGTTGCTTTGGATGTCTCGAACCCGCAGGAGGTAAAGAACTTTGTGCCTTCGCTGCCTGCTGAGTTTCAAGACATCGACGTACTGGTGAACAATGCGTAAGCTTCCTCTCTCCTCTTGAATATATATGCTCGTAAATTGCTAAATTTTCAACGCAGCGGCCTTGTCAAGGGTGTTGCTCAAGCTCCTGATATCGACCTGGAAGACATCAATGTTATGGTGGCTACCAACGTCACAGGGCTGATCAACATGACCCAGGCTGTTTTGTCTGTCTATAAGAAGAGAGACGAGGGCGGTCGCGGAGATATTATCAACATTGGAAGTATTGCCGGTCGCGAGCCATATGCTGGTGGAGGTATCTACTGTGCTACCAAGGCTGCAGTGCGCAGCTTTTCGTCTTCTCTCAGGAAGGAGCTCATCTCTACTCGCATCCGAGTTATCGAGATTGATCCTGGTCAGGTTGAGACGGTATGAACCACTGCTTCCTTGAAATTTTCTCTAGAAATTTTCTAACAACTTGTTGCCTTTTGAGTAGGAATTCTCGGTTGTGCGATTCTATGGTGACAAGTCCAAGGCAGATGCGGTCTACGCGTATGTCCTACTCTTTTATTTTTCTGTTGCCGTATGTCAAATATAGCTAATTGATTCGTCTTTCCCAGTGGCTGCGAGCCTCTCACTCCCGATGACATTGCAGAGGTCATCGTCTTCGCTGCAGGACGCAGGGAGAACGTCGTCATTGCAGACACTCTTATCTATCCCAGCCACCAGGTAAGAACTTTGAGCAACCTTGTTGACACGATAGACTGATCGATTGTGACAGGGTGGTGCCAACGCTATTCACCGCAAGTCGTGAATTCATACGAGACTTTCTCTGTCAAAGAGCGAGTATTGACTGACATGTAGAGTGGATTTGTGTGTAGATCATCTGTGTATCTAGTCCATAGCTGCAAGTATATAGAAGTGCAATCGAGCTTCCCTGAAGCATTTCCCCGTCCCCTGGCATTCAGTCTGCAAGTCAATGATCTAATATATGGCAATGCAGAATATATTGACTGGCCGAAAACAGTAAGAAAATGTACCTGACTCTGCCTGAGGACCTTGTGTGCCTCAAAGGGCAAATCAAGTTATGTACAGTAGAACCTGGCCGTCATGGAAGGGCGCCAGTAAATTTACCTAGAAGTGGGTTTGATTAATCTATTTAATACTAATGGTTCGAATGCCCTTCACTCCCATCATAAATAATCTAAGCTGAGACCAATACTGATATAGAGTGGCCTTCCGTTCCTTATAGTCAGGTTCTACTGTAGGCTCTCTTTTCTAGTATTCCGCATAATCCGAGATTCATTTATCTAGAACTTCTACCCTATAATACTCTTTTACTAATATATTTCACATATATCTATGAAAGACAGCGGAAGTAGCAGGATGGAATGAACGAAGTCTATTATCTCGTGAGATATTGTCCCATAAGCCGGCGACAAAGGAGCAGAACAGAAAATCAAATACCAAACCTTTATATACCAGGGCCAATTTCTTTGTTTAATTGTAAACGCAGCTTGGTTCGGAGTCCAGAATAGAGGCCGTGACGCTATCATGCGTTGTCGTCTAGTTGAGACTGGGAGAGAGCTCTCACCTTTGTTTTACTGGAGCAGAGTAGCAGGCTTGCATTGTGTCGGCTTACAAGACATGCAGTTTATATCGAGAAGCTGAGTTGCTGTGCTCAGCAACAAATTTTCTTGTTTTGACATGAGCAATACTGTTGGCTTATGATAAGGCACCAGGGCAGCCAGCCAAAGATAAAAAAGACCCGTCTAGACATTTCCTAATCAGGCAATATAAATCAGGCGTGAAAGGGTCTGCGGTGCATGTGATATGTGTCCCAATGCGGTTGGCCACAAAAAGAAAAGTTACCAGCCTTAATAATAAACCTTCGCAGTCTTCCCTACGTTTAAATAGTTTGATACTTTTCACAATCCTTTCTCCAGCAAGCTCTTAATCTGCTGCAACGGATCCAGGCCTTTGTCATTAACTCAGCTCTCAGTATGAAGACCATATACATGCCCCCTGTCTATATGTTGGCTTCGTTAGCGGCGTCTCTGGGTGGTCTGCTAAATGGGTAAACTGACTGCCTGTCTACTGTGACGACGACTCAACGCTGACGCATTCTAGGTTTGACACGGGAGTCATCGGGGCGGTCACAGTGATGCCTCAATTTTCACACCAATTTGGGAATTTGTCGCCTGTGATGCGAGGTTTTATAGTCTCTCTAATCATGCTCGCCTCGGCCCTCTCATCGCTATTTGGGGGTTCGTTGACCTTCCGATTTAGCCATATGAATGTGGTAGGGGTAGGCGCTTGTGTGTTCACCGTGGGGTGCGCTCTTCAAGGGTCCTCAGTCACCATGCCCATGTTTCTTTGTGGAAGGGTGCTTGCAGGCATAGGCCAAGGATTGTGGTTGGCAAACGTCAACATGTAAGTTTTTCCCTCCTCGGCTGTCGTTGACTACGTCACACTCACCTGGAATCTCACAGATACATCTGTGAGATAGCGCCTTCGAACTATCGCGGAAGTCTCATAGCGTTACCACAGCTCATGGTGACTGTCGGTATATTTTTGAGTTACTTCACCTGTCTAGGTTCAGTCAAGATGACTTCGTCGATGGCTTGGCGCAGTCCGTACATTATCATGGGCATCCTCAGTTCTCTTCTAGGAATCTCTTGCATCTTCTTACCTCAGTCACCACGCTGGCTCATGCTCCATCATCAACGTGAAAAAGCGGTCAAGGCGATCCAGCGGCTCGACATGGACGCTGTTGAAGCAGAGAACTATACCATGGGAACACAAGAGACAGCGCAGAATGAGACACAGTGCAACAAGGTGAAACAGCTCATCGTTCTTTTCCGTCCGGAATACAAATCAAAATCTATGCTTGCCGCTTTCCTGCTCTTGATGGTCGGTTTATCTGGTATTGACGGGATCCTTTATGTATGTTTCCGGAGTGTTACTTCATGCAAAGCCAACCAAAGCTCGTAAACTGACATAAGTCCACAGTACGCCCCTGTCCTATTCGGCCAAGCGGGAATTCCTACAAAAACGGCCGACTTCCTGGCCTCAGGTTGCTCTGCGATCCTGATGCTTGCCGTCTCCATCCCTGCAGCCATCTTCGCTGAGAAATGGGGAAGAAGAACGGCGATGCTTCTTGGGGGAGCCGGTCTGTCGACTTGTATGTTCCTCATGGGAAGTTTGTATGCGTCTAATTCCGTCCGTGCATCTGGCGTTGGAAGGTGGTTTGTAATCATCTTCATCTTTCTCTTTGCGGCCGTGTATTGCGTGACCTGGGCAGTTGCAGGCAAGATCTACGCTAGTGAGATTTTGCCTACTAAGGTGAGAGCACAAGGGAATAGTGTTGGACAAGGGCTTAATTTTGTGAGTGTTTCTTTTCTTTTTCGCGTTTCAGCTGTTTATTGGTGAAACCAAATTGCTAAAGAGGAGTATCAACCCAGTTGGCCAATTGGTTCGTTGCATTCACAACACCCATATTCCTCTCGAAGTCTTCATATGCGCTGTATTTTCTATATGGAAGTCTTTCCTGTGTGACCATGATCGTTCTGGCGCTCTATATGCCCGAGACCAAGGGGAAGTCTTTGGAGGAGATTCAGCAGGGCTTCCGGGTTCCGACATCTCGATTGCGGACACCGATAAAGACAGTGATGATGGCTATTCAGTGATATTTACTGCACCTCGAAAAGTTTTGTTCTTTTGGTGCGTACGATAGTACGGTGTATTCGGAAAACTAGCAGCAGATGACAGAAGCGTATTACATAGATCATATACTACTTCAAGCATGATTCCTAATAGGCCAATTTATAGGGAACGTACGTAGTGGTAAAAGGGTGCAATCAAGTGTATGTAACCAACACTGCTATTCTGTGAGAAACTCAAATTCATACAGATAGGAATAAAAACGAAAACGGCATTGTCGCTAGAAACATGCAGCAAGACAGTCCCTGCTGCTGTCGATGAGTCCATGATGTGACAATTTCCAGGGCTAGCAACCCCTGGTGCAATATGGATGTTTCTGAGTGTGCACCGGTGCTCATTATTCGCATCATATCAATTGCAGGTGTCCTCTGATATACAAACCTGCAAGGTACGGTCCGTAGGATGTGCATCTAGCGCTCGCCTGGGCAGTATTACATGTCCCAGCTATTTTCTCCCTGGTCTTGCGCGGAAAGCATGCCAATATACCAGAGTGCCATCAAAACAGTAAGTCGTGGTTGTCCGCCTACAGGCCCTCCGCGTGCCTCCCAGGGAATCGGGGTCGAGATTTTCAAATTTCCCGCATCATCTCACATTACACATCACTACAACCAGGATCGCGTTTGTCAGCGGCCAGTCATGCTTCATGTACCAGTTGACCTGACTGAGGACTTGAAGAAACTCCTTTTGCTGATATTGGCTTCCTGTGCGAAGTGCTGTATTCCATTTCCAGCTTGGTTTTACATCCCCAGGAGCTCGGTTAGGACCAGAACCAGTGGGAAGGCGACAGCGTAGTATGCCATGTCTGGCACAAAACCGGCAATGATCCTGGCGGCTTCACCATTATCCATATAAACGGTGGTAAGGCCATTTAGTTCATTGTTCAAAGTCAAATAATTGAAAGTCACCCGTAAAGCACGGCGTACTCTCAATATTATCAGTTCGATGCGAGACCGCAGTTGTCTTTTGGCAATTAGGACCGGCGGGGGCATTTGGAGAAAGTCAACCAGGGGGATCATCGCCATGTAAATAAAATAGGCGGTAGAATAAATGAAGAGAATGAGATATGAAGTAGATGTAGGTAATTGCTTGAAATGGGTGGCGGTGGTCGTTCGCAGCTCGTGTCCTGCGGGCTTAGCGAAGCTCTTTTCAATCTATGCCACTCCCTTGTCTCAAGAAGAGATTTCCATTGCCCTGGCAAGAGATGTATAGGCTACGCTCCCTCGTTTTGTCTGGATAGCGGACAGGCCGGGCTGTTTTACGCGCCGTGTTTGTTTCAGGTCTGACAGCCTCCGTTTCTAGCAATCCTACAATAAGGGACCTCGATATGGTAGCGTAATTGGCTGAACTGCCATCATAATTAGAAATCTTCAGGGACGTAATTACGGAAAGAAAGTACTGTGAAATATCTCTCGTTAGCCTCCGAGGCCTGACCTGTGTTATCAAGGTGGTAGGTGATGATGCCTAGGTATGGATGTATATATTGCATATACTGATGTTCCCTTAGCATCACGGCCGTGAACCTTGGAGGCTGCCACTTGAGACTGCAGATCGCGAATATAATATCTTCAAGTGTGACTCAATGGCATATCAACGCTTATCGAAAGCAGGGATTTGTGCTCGTGGCATTACTCCTCAGTTCTATGGAACTCTGGAAAATATCAATCCTAACCTATGCAGCATCTCCGGCATTTCCTTGAGGATGAATTTCCTCCTACGGCTATTCTTATAGAATATATTCCTAATATCAAAGAGCTAAATTGGACCAACTACAATGCAGGGAGGATGCAGAACTTTATCAATGGTTTAATTGCAATTCACGAAGCACATATCCTCCACAGCGATGTATATCCAAGGAACATGATGATTGTGGAAGGAGATCCAGAAAGAAATATCTGGATAGACTTCAACAGGGCACAAACGTATATTGGAGAACTTTCTGAGTGCCAGAAAAAAAGAATTGTATGCGAGCAAGAAATCGTTTCCGATATAGGTGATCTTCTGGTATGTAGAAATTGATTCTCAACGCGTCCACGATTTTCCTTTTGCTGATTTTGCCTACTTGTGAATACAGAGACAAGACGCAGAAGCGGGTAAATACGACAAAACATTATCTTTTGTTAAATTTATGGATACTTGCTTGTGGCTAAAGACTGGCTCTTTGTGTTCACATTTTCTTGGCCGTACATACGGTCTCTTCTTACTTGCTGAACTAATGTGACCATTTGTGCCAAGTATCACGGAGTATAAACTTTTTGAAAAGGAACACAAGGGTCTACAAAACATAAAGCCTGCCAACCCTCGGGCAGCTGTGTGCGTATGCTTGTTTGCAGGCACTATTTTCGGCGAGAACTGTAGTAACTTAGTCGAGGATGGAGGAGGGTCGTTTTGTTGACCACCACTGGCCTGGTAGCGCTGCTCATCAGACTTTCATCAAGGAATAGTCGTGCTGGGGGACTAGGAGCTCACATTCTTTCAATGATGGGGTCGCCTTGCATATCCTGTATACAAAGAAGGAGCTAGAGTACATGCGGATTTGTGAGATATTTGAAGTGTCAGAAGAGTTCGATCTGAGGAGCTTCCATGAAAAGTGGTGGGAACAAAGACACGAGTGTTTAGAGGCATGTCCTGTGAAGTATTAGAACAGCAAATGCCTAGCCATTCAATGAAAGCTTGCCACACGTCACTGTTCCTTCAACGATTTGATTCTTAAGTATCTTCGTTTCCATCAAACATTTCAATATTTTGAAGTGATAAAATACCAATTTGCATGAGTTCAATTGTCTCTGGTCTAAACTCTCCTTGCCACTGTTTGTTGAATGACACGCTAGTGAACTATGTTGAATTCTATGTTCAAGCCAATTCGAAGACTCTCTACATAAGCTCTGACTCAATGACGCTCTGCTGTCCACGACGATTCGGCCAGATCTTGACTATCTTCAGACCGACACTTCCCAGCAGTTCCTTCCACTGGCTTCTCGTTCTCTCAATGCCGGTGAGGACCAGCATCATCAGCATATCGCTTGCTGCAGCTCGATGATTAGCATTAACATCGTCGATGACATGCTCATCCAGCAGCAATTTAGAATACCCCTTTGTCATCACTTTTGCCACGTTGCCCAGGAACCGCTTACATTCGGCGTCTGGCCAGTCGTGGCAAATGTCGCGCATAAAGTATAAGCGGGCACCGTGGATAGGCTGCGGTGTGAAAAAGTCATATTGGAGCATTTCGATCCCGGCACTTCTAAGCATATCGAGCCGCGCAGAGTCGACATTGGCAAACGTAGAAGGCAGATCTTCGAGTATCAGTCGACCGGGAAGGTCCGGAAATTCTGTTGCAAACGCGTATATATCATGACCTCGACCGCCGGCAATATCTACCAAGAGGACTGGGTCAGGATCTCCATTGCTCTCGACTTCGTTGTGTGACCTTGCTGTTTCGCTCTGGCTGTTGCTGCGGATGCTGGCAAGCTCAGATGCCACGGGGTAAGTGTGAAACCATTTGACTTCAGTGCCTTCGCGTCGTCCCGACATCAGGTTATCAAATACCACTTTGTATTCTTTGTTGGCTTCCAGAAAATCAAAGATCGGAGCTCCAAATGTAAACTCAAAAGGGCCCTTCTGGTCCTTGGTAGGAAACTGGTGGATGCCACCGTCTTTCACACATTTGATCAGATTGGCGCCGATGGGAAAGAGGAAGTCAAAGCTGATAGCAGAGAGTTAATACCATCTTCTCGCCCTAAAGACCCTTTCAACTCACAAGTACTTCTCTGCTGCAATACTTCCTGGAGTATCGAGCAGGCGCGTAACGTCGTTTGCCGCATAAGTGCACACATCCACCTCGGAAATGATTCTCCGGGCAGTCAGAACTCGAATAAGTCTCTCTAATTATATCTTCTGCATCAGCCAAGAGAGTGGAGGTACAATGCCATTGTTTAGACTAACCAATAAACTGCTTATCAAGGTTTGTTTTCTCTGCTAGCTCGCTAGAGGTAATGGGATTTCCGTCACGAGTCACAATGGCATGGAGAATTCCCGTCTCGATTGCCAGACGCTTGCAGATACTATTTAGAATCTGGCCAGATCTGTTGTTAGAGAGAACGACAGTATTGAGGGCAAATATTGGGAAAACAAGAAAGTTACCTCGAATCTAGTCTCCCAGAGGATGTCCCATGGAGCATCCACTTGGGCTTTCAGGTCGTCGACTGCTTCAGTTACAACAGTGCGAGAACTCGAGTCTCCCAGGGCTTCACGGTTCAAACCATCTTGAATGGTTTGAACAAGACTGTTTATATATGCCATTGGTAGAGAAAGCAATGGCAGTGTAAAAGGGTAATGCAAGAAGGGTTGTCCTATTCAGATTGACACCGTCGGGGAGTCCGTGGAAATTGATTTCAGTCCGTAGATGCTGGATGCTGTCGCCATACTTATACCTAGTTAACTGCGCTTCTCCGTCACCCCTCTTATCTGTACAACCACAGGACATGCATATGTGTTGCCTGAACGAGTAGAAATCTTGAAGTTGTCTCCTATCTTCAAAGTTGCAAGCTCGAGACCCTGTTCTAGGAGTAATTGATACCTTGAACTTGAGCAGACAATGGAATGCTATAATTATTGGCTCCGGTTATCCTCCATGAAATTCCTGCTCTCATCAGCTTTCATAGTTTCGACCTTTTCAACGACACCGCCAGATTATGTTAGAGTTCTTCCCAACTATCATGCATTCGCCCGTGAGCGAGACGGAAACGGACAGGTAACGGCGACTATTTCCAAGTTTTCGGCATAAAAATGTATTCATATTCACCCGTACCATAGACATGGAACCTTTGTATAGTTAGTATTGTCTTGTGTACCCACGATTCAACCTGAGTTCTCCGGATGTAAAACTGCAAACTGACTGAGTACTTAGTACATGAAAAAGCCACGCCTGCGAGATATATTTGGAGAAGCGTCGGCTTTAAATCTCGTAAATCAATCACCGGAACATGCGGCATACACCATTCACTGTTAGCATAGAAATGCCATTTCTGGAAATTCGGACCACTGTGAGTATAAGCGTCATTAGAAGTAATTGCACATAATTTAGACATGGCGGTGAACAGCAGTGGCAATAATATTTAAAATAATAAATATAACGAACTGGAGGTAACGTTCGGCCAACCGTAAATGTATACACAAACGTACATCCAGTCCGAAGACAAATGAACAACTCGTTGTCGAAATCACCGGAGGACAGAAGAACATCTCATTTCTCACTTTAAATAACTGTACTGTAGCTCAGAGTATCGAGCATATGAAGAAGTAAAGAGCTTGAAAGTCTCATGTTACCATGAAAGTTTCTCAAACATAGCAACCGCTTGTTTAGAAACGCGAATAGGTTTAGTCCCATGGATGAATGAGAAGGACCAGACGCAGACAAAGACTTCCGTCGTCCAACTGCACCATTTCACGTGAATTGCCGTCTCAATAAGCCTAGCATGTGCCGAGAGAAGTTACTGTCGCGATGAAGCAATGAAGAACGTCCAGCATCCTCGCATATGATTGGCTTGAGCAATTGGCCGCCCTTCAGCCAATCAGCGGCGATCCCAGCTGGCCGGCTGCGTAAGGTGCCAAGAAACTCCTGAGGGAAGCTCCAGCTCGAAGGCCAGGCCAGATCCAACTTCTGAATGCTATTCAGTAACAACTCAACAACCCACCCTCTGTACAAGAAACAATCTTCTTTTTTATTTTATTTTTTTTTTTCATTCCAAGCTATTTGCGCATATCGGTTCCTCGCCTCGCAGATCGAGTCCTCCGTCCTACCGCGCACGTCCCATTAGGCTACGACGTTCCGTCTTTCACGACTTCATCGCGACACTCGTCAGCTAATCTGCTTGTCTATACACTATATATACTGTATAGAGAGACGCATTTTACGCGACAACACTACGTTTATATCAAGTTTCTTTGGACAACTTCATCAATTGCGCCGTCAAGATGGATCTCACCAACATCTTGTATGTTGCTTCCTTGCCAGGTCTTGTTCCAGCAATGTGGTTTTGGAACAAAGATTCCAGGATTCGACCGTCATTATCTAGCTTACAGCATTAAGTGACTGACTTTATTTATTTTTCACTCAGCCGTCTCGTGAACATCGCCGTGGGTGTGATTATGGTTTTGGGCGGTATCAGTCAATTCTTTCCCTTCTCAGTTGGCTCGTTAGTTGTCGGAATATATGTTATCATCTTTGGTTTCAGTATGTGGGAAACAATTCTGTTTCATTTCGCGCTTTTTTTTGTGGACGCTAACTTGTTTTTTTCCTTTTTCACAGTTGTGGGCGGACTTGAATTTCTTCCGCAAATCCCCGATTATGTCTACCGTTACGCCTCGTTTCTCTTCTCTTTCCTTGGTCGCGGTGTTTGTAAGTTGGTCCGACAACAGTATCCGTGTCTCTCGATACTGTTCTGTTTTTTGCGTGTCAGGTAATACTAACAGCTAAACCCATAGTCTACATCTTCGTTGGATCAATCCTGATACACGACCATGTCCTCCGTATCATTGCCGGATCTATCGTCGGTATCATCGGTGTTGGATATATCGCGCTAGAATTTGTGCCGTCCATCGAACCTCCAACGAACATGCGCGAGGCTGACCCAAGCTGGGGTGCCGAAGAGATCTAAGGAGCTCTCTAATACGTCTCATATCCTTTCGGAAGGCCGAATATACTTCAGGTTAAGAATATTCACTATATTCACTCTGTGGTTTGCTATGTTTCTTCTGAGTCACTGGGATATCAGACGTAGACTGAAGTTTTGACGATGACCACGATAATACAAAATGGGGCGCCGTCACATATAAAAATATATTCTGTTTATGCGGTACAGGTGAGGAAGCGGCGGTGTCGATGTTGGATATGGCATGGTGCTAGATGAGGATGATACCTGATATGTTTTTTACTTCATAACGAGGCGGCTGATTCTTGATGGATTTGGCTTTTGTTCTGGTTTCTTTCCTTTTTTATAAAATTTATCCGAGGCAATATCTACCCCAATATAACCGCATTTTGGACTCATGGATTTTCTATTGGGTTCTGCTAGTCCGGCTTTTTATTTCAAATGCATGAAGAAAATCCTTTGTGAATCCATGTATAGATACTATCTAGTAAAATGAAGAAGAAAGAAAGAAATCCTAGTACATAAGTGACGATTATGATTGACGAACAGAGTATTGCATAACCATTAAGCCATACGTAAAGCACGCTTTTTCTTTTCGTAAACAGTGGTTATTGCAACGACTTATCAAAAATGGTGAGCGCCAGATGCCTTGTCTATTTCAGTATTGGAACTAAAAGACAGACATGATCTTTGCTTGCATGAGAAATTGCATGTAAGTACAGACAACAATTCAATCGGAACAACATCCTAACTGCCTGGCAGTTCGGCGGGATTTGATCTTCCTTGTTTTGGTGCCTCAAGTTCTTCTATACGATTCGACCGGATTTGCGTGGAGTCAAGCTCCGGTTTCTCGTATGACTCGTTTGCTCTTCCTTCTCTCAGTTTGCGTGCACGCTGAGAACGAGCATGCCGATACCATAACGCAGCTAACACAATGACTATTATTACGCCAGCCGCCACACCAACTCCAATGCCTGCCTTTGCACCGGAAGAAAGGGCACTAGTCGAGGTATCGCCCGAATTTGTTACCGAAGGGCTTGCTATTTGTGAAGTCGTGGTACTGGCTGCATGTGTGGAGGTGGTAGAGGCGGTAGAGGCGGTAGAGGCAGTAGAGGTAGCGGTAGGACTGGCGGTGGAGCTGGCTGTTTGACCCAACACCTGAGGGGATGCTAAAGAAAATGTGCCCTCAGCGCAGCAGTCTTCCTGGGCCAAGGCGTCTGAAGACCGGTGGCAACAATAACTCGTCAATGCGGCATTGCAAGCCCATATATAATCACCGCCGCCGGAGGAATCTATAAGGAATAGCTCTTGTCAGTTCTGTATCCGTAGTTTGCCGAAACGAAAGAAAAGAGGAACAGAATGAAGAAATATTGCGTACAAGTAGTGCAGTCTATTGAGCAGCCGTTATATGTCTCATTCTGACAGGATGGTGTATAGTAGAGGCCGGTGTAATTATAGGTATCGCCATCTGAGAAGGTTGTCGTCGACCCATTCGAATGATTGTTTTTGTCGCGACAAAGCCCATTATCCATGCAAGTGTCACCATCAGGGCAACACATTTCTGATTCAGAGCACGGAACGTCGTTTGTTGCGACCGTTCCATTGCGGTAGTAACATATTGCTGACGATGATGATGATGATGATGATGATGATGATGATGATGATGATGATGATGATGATGATGATGATGATGATGACATGTCGCTCTGAGAATCGACAATCTACATTGACAAGCAGACCATAATTTCATGAAAATATGTGGGCAAGTGAAGATGATAGAGAATTTTGCGGAAGTCGATTGTTTAATGCGGATAGTTCATCTTTTAACCAGCAGCCTTGGGGGCGGTCCCCTCCATGCTCCGAAGCGCTAAACGGTCAGACAGAGCTCTACAAGCTGAGCCAATCTGGCTAGCCAATAGTCATATCTGCAAGGTACAGTGGTGGATTCTGTCTGCCAAACAAACTGGTTGGTCCTCATGCGTTCATGTTACCAGCTCACCTCCGTATCCTCTTCTATTTTGGGTCATGTACAGGTATTTGAGGCGCAGGCACTGGCGCTCATTGATATTTTATTCAGGGACAAAAGTAGAACTTTAGTGTGTTTTAGGCGATGCACAGAAGAAGCCGTCGGATAAGGCTATCACAAGTCAGCCATGCACGAGAGAACTCGGTCAGTTGCCTCATTGGGCACATACCCTAGGAGGCTAGCGCATCGAAATGCACGGTGTGCATTAGTGCGGCGCTGCAGCGGTTACGCGCAGCCAACCAGCAGCTTGTTTCTGTTCCACTTGCCGCACTTGAGTCTCACCTGTCCAATCAGGCTTTATAGCACTCCTCCCTCCGCTATTTATGGCAAGCCCTAAGTAGGCCCCTGTTGTGGATGAACCCTAACTACGAATTTGATTGAACATTGCTCGGGATACTGCATCAGAACCGCGGGCAGATGTTGGGCCATTGGCTGAGAAAAGAAACATACATCTATCTACCCGTGGAACTAGGGATCTGGCATGATTCATCTGTAGAAGGATTTTCTCCAATCATGGGAAGCAAACGACCCTAATGTCAAAGCGCCGAAAAGAGTGTATCACCATTGCAGGGCATGCATACAGCCTCATTACATGTGTAATTAGGGAGTGAAAGAGACTACAACCCGATGATGCGAGGGCGACTTCTGTGAGTAATGTTTTCATCCTTTGATTACCCCATATCGCCCTTCTCTTATCACTTTTTTCCACTCCAAACATCGGCAGCTGACTTGACCCATTTTCATACTATGCCCGATGACAAGATGCCTCAAAATCATGGCTTCGACGGCCTCCAAGTAGTATATGGTGATGCAGGTCTTGAGCCAGTCCCTGGTCATCATTCATATTTTCGGCATAGCTGGCGCCCACAACTTGTCAAGAATGAACAAGCGGCAAAACCTAGGAAAATATGTGGTTTGCGAGTGACAACATTTTGGCTTGTGTGCGTTATTGCAATCTTGATTATCGGCGGCGCAGTGGCAGGTGGTGTAGGAGCTTCGTTGGCGATCAAGAAGTCATCAGAGTATGTTATTAAGGTTCTTAGATTTGGATACTTGAAGAGATTGGATAGATGAGGAGTTGAAAAAACCGGATGTTTTGTTCTAACTGAATGTTTCTTATACAAATAGCCTCGATACGACGCCAACCAAGACGTCAAGCATTCCAACGTCGTCCAGCACCTCAAGCAGTTCAACAACACAACCCAGCACTTCAGGCAGTTCAACCAGTTCAACACAGACCAGTACCACAAGTAGTGCGACACCATCCAACATTTGCCCCAGCGCCAACGGCACGACATACACGGAGAGCCTTGGATCGTTTAAGTACCAGATTGTCTGCAACTCTGACTTTGGTGGGAGTGGAAAGGAGACATTATCCTCGACCGTGCTATCATCATTCAGCGACTGTTTGAGTATGTGCAATACAATGAATTACTTCCAAGACCGCGCCGACGTCGGCTGCACGTACAACGTTGAAGGCACGGGTGAGCAAACACCAGGGACTTGCTGGTGTTTGGGAGGGAATAAGACGATTGTATCAAATACAGGGAACGTCATTGCTGTCCCACAATGATTTGGATACTGTGCAACATCTGCATGTTTCTCTTTTTTTTTTGTTGTCTTTTTGCCCTCTCTCGCGTTCTTTCTTGAGTCTTTTAAGCGAAATATGTATTAGTATTGAGTAGTTTTATAAAGCTAAGCACTTTCTCCTTGTGGTGAGCTGATACCGATGTAATATATGCTGAAAAGTCTTTCGTCTAAATACTATGCGTGAATTTTGTGATGACGTATATTAGATTATTCGCCATATTAGCTTGAGCATCATGCTGAATGGGTATATACTTAGGTAGACTCATACTATTACCTCTTACCACCAGCCAAGGTCAAGGTAGTGAGTACATCACGGCTCAAGCGATATTCAAAAATGGCGGAGAGAATAACATATCACATCCAATCAACACTGCCGTAGTCGTGGTCCAGACTTTACAGAGGTGTTTGGACTATAAAGGGTTTCGGAATATTGCCGAAATTTTAGGGCACTGTTGTTACAGAATGCTGCGGACGGGGGCTGTCGTGGAAACGTGAGATGATTGGTATCAACCTTGGAAGCGGATCTTGAATCACACAAGATCGATTTTGGAATTAATGATTTATTTATCAAAATCTTTTGTACTCCACAAATGGTTGCGTGATTCTGATGTTGTATGAACTTTCTCCACGGCGACCTATCCTATATAATGTACTCAACAAACATTTTGTAACGTAGTTGCAATGCTAAGGTATATGCCCATTTCTTTTTCTTGGTTTTCACCAAGGTCTTTCCGTCAGCGAATCCAATGGAAAAAGACCCATGGAGATCTCATAAAGATGCATACAAGCGCTACGCATACTAGCTTTGCAACCCACTAGCGGGCTAGGCCAGCAAAAGGACGTTAGAACTTACTACTATTTCAAGCTATTATTAGATACAATTATTCTGATAGCCTGACTGGTAGGGACCAATAGAATTGCACCTGTTTACGAGGATTTATTTCTAGGATGACAGCGCCGCATTGCACCATGTCCTGGACATGCAAAATATCGACCGGGTTCACAAATTTTCTCTTTTCGGAATCAAGAAGATTGTGTATCCTCACAACCTAGGCATCCCGCCTCAAATTTTGCGAGTAATTAGCCCATTATGAACCCGTAGAAACAAGTTTGCGCATTAAGGCCATACTATGGCAGCCTATACTTATTCTATTCTAGCACTTATTTATCCGAATATCGCCAAAATGAGGTCCTGGGTAGTAAAAATTGCCTGATACGGTAATCATGAGTGTTCCTTGATTCTCCTTGATTTGCTCTATGATTTGTCTGCCTCCTTGATATCTACTCGAGTCGAATTCATTTCGTTTTGTGCTCATATATGGAACGAGTGATCTAGCTCAAATTAATATCCCGGAATATGCCGGTACCGGCGCTGGACCGGCTTGCCAAAGGAAACGATAAAGCGACCTTATTGCCTGTCATCAAGCTTTTTGTCTATTTCCTAGTATACAATTCGCCGGATAATATATGATCTATGTAATTTTGGTTGACAAAGGTAACATTGAAACATACTTTTCCTAAGCTATGTTACTATGAACACCGTCCATTTTATGCGACATTAGGTATACACAGACGGGTGGGTCATCTGGAATATCGACTTTATAAAATACTGCGTGATTTGACATTGTAATAGCTGTCCTAGACCCCATTTTTGGATGATCAAACTGTGCAGGGCAGTAGATATCAACATGTCATTGTGCCTGCGATCTCCTCTGGTTGCTCGGTTGAGTGGAAGCTCGTGGGAAAAGCGGCCAACTGCATTTCCGACAATGCTCGCAATACGCCCGAACCACACAACGAGTAGTTCGATGAGAAAGTTTACTCAAAAAAGCTTGCAAGATCCAAAGCTTTCTTTCGCGGGTCGCACCATTCTTGTCACAGGTGCCAATAGCGGATTGGGATTTGAAGCGGCCTCCAAGTTCACAGTGTTAGGGGCTTCCCGGGTTATTCTGGGTGTTCGAAGCTTGGAGAAGGGCGCTGAAACCCAGAATTTCATTGAGAAGCGCACGGGAAAGCTGGGCATTGTGGAACCGTGGCACTTGGATATGAATGACTACGGAAGTGTCAGAAACTTCGCAACTCACGCCTCGACAGAACTTGACCAACTGGACATCGTGGTCCTGAATGCTGGCGTCTTCAGCGTCAATTATCGACCGTCTCTATATGGCTGGGAGGAGACCCTCCAAGTCAATCTCCTTTCCACAGCATATCTGGCTCTTCTAATTTTACCAAAGCTTCGGGCATCCCCGCATACATCGCTCCTTGAATTCGTCAGCTCCCGAAGACACGAGGTGTTGAATATCTCGGACGAGCAGAAAATTGCACCAAATCTGCTCGAGAAGTTCAACAGCCCGAGTAACTTTAAGTCTAGCCAGCAGTACCAGGTTTCAAAACGCTTTTTAATATGTTTCATGCAGGCTCTAGCGTCCTTGGTGAATCCGACCTACGATGGAGTCACGATCATGGCAGTTTGTCCTGGATATTGCCAATCTAACCTGAGTAGAGGACACACGGGGATTTCTGCAGCTATCCTGCGCGGACTCCTCAATACATTCGTGTTGAGGACCGCGGAGCAGGGATCTAGGACCTTCGTCAGCGGGGCGGCTTTGGGACCAGAGGCACACGGAAAATTCTGGTACGATGATGGAATTCACGAAACGTGAGTATTCAATTGTTGGGATCGCTTTTTGGGGGGATTCTGTTACAATGAAAAGTACGGCTAACTATCCCAAAAGCTCTGCAAACCCGGCTTCCGGTCCGGATGAAGACCAATTTAAATGGCGCGTTTGGAAGGAGATCGTTGAAGCGCTTGAGAAAGACCTCCCGGAAATTACTAACAGTGTCAAGCTTCTCGAGGAAACGAAGGCGTGATTTGACTTTCATGTGTCGTCGCTCCCTTGAACGATGTCTTTTCACAACCCCCTACCCGGTGTTGCTGCCACAGATGGAAATGCTGTCGGCTCTGCATCGCTCACAGTACCTGAGAAGAGTGTTAGTGCTTACAATTTCTGGTAGGAAGGCGGCGGGGATTCGAATCGATATTTGGGCAGTAAGCAATAATTCAAGGATGTGACGGAGGAGCCTAGATATTGCCCTCTTCTCTCTAGGGTAGCGAGATGTCATTCTACTATTTTCCCCCCGATTTTGTATGTATACAGGGGTTTTTTAGCATCATTAAAAAGTTGTATAGATGTATTCAAGGGCTCAATAGCCATGGTTGTAAAGAACCACGCAGGTTAGGGGCTATGATGATCACATAACTTCTGCTTATAGTTAATCTCTAATCGTACTACATGTGTAATATGACCTTAAATATAACCTGTTTGCTTTCTTAGTTGATTTAGCTTGCTGCCTTGGAATTTCTCAATTAACTACGCGAACGCTATTCTGAAAAGAACTTATCAGCGGGCGCTTGATCTCGCGTCGCCGCAGCAGCAGACTCAGCCTCGTTTCTACTGTATTCTTTGCTCCAACACCACCCAAGTTCTCGGCGAGGCCCAGTCTCTTTGGACCACAAGGCTGACTTGAGCAATTTTAGCTTTCCTCAGATGTACAGATATCTATATAGCTGAGGGAGTGTGTGCTATGATCGATGAGTCACGATATAAATTGAAGAAACCCGTCAAGCTTGATACCACTTAGGATATTTGTCACAACGACAAGCTTGAATTCCACACTTCGACAAAGTCATGTCTAGACCCAAAATAATTATTGCGGAAGACGGGATTTCCGGCGACCATGAACTGCCAGAGGAAACGCAGGCTCCAGAAGGTCCTAATTTCGAGGTTTCGACGATTGTGGAATCCCCCGCCTTCAAGTTTTTCAGCAGCCTTTTCCCGGCTGTTAAACTAAATGATCCAGGGTTTCAAATCATCAAGCCGGATGATGGTCCAGCTGATGTTTTGCTTTTGAAAGACATCTTTGCTTCTTCGAGGGACCTGGAAGCCTATATCAAAGAAGCGAGGGCCGAAGTGATACTCTACCATATGTCAAACCAATCGAATGATCAAGCCACATTGGATTTAGCACGCAAAGGACTCTTTATCAAAGATGGCGTGCATGATCCCGAAAGCCTTGTCGTGGTTGTTACAGCCGAAGGTCTTCGAGCACAGGGGATTGCACTATCTCGCAGTCTGTCTTGGGAGAAGACCTGTGAGGAATTTGTAGGCAAGCTCGGCTCCGTTGGATCATTGGTGCATCTTATAACTTGCGCTCATCTTGTTGTGCTCTACGATTGCGATGGAGCCATTTATCACCGTGGGTCCCGCGGTGATCAGCCGGTATTGTTTTTCGATTCCAGAAGCATAGAAGGCGAGTTCGCTCAACGAAACCCGGGATCCGAAGGCATGTCTACAGATGCCTTCCTGCTCGGGCTCGCCGCAAAATTGGCAGAGAGGATCGCCGGTGGCTATCAAGATATCTCTGCCGCTATTGAAGACGGAATCAAGTCTGGTCTTTCCATGAACCGGCAATTATTAACTTCACAATCGCAATGGAGGGACACGTACGACAATTTGAGATGCGATTCGATTGTGAGGTTCGCAATTCCCTCGGATGATCTTAGCAGAGGCTCCAATCTCAACTGGTCCATTCTAGACTATACCACTGGCAACCTCGTCGAAGTGGCTCGACAGATTGTCAAAAAGGGCGTGAAATCAACGAGTGCTGACGTCCCATTTGCTCTCTTCAACGACCTAATGCTCGTGGATCGTCAAGAAGTTGAAATGTTCCGTGCCGTCTCTAGATTACTTCACAACTATCTCACAGTGCCGAGTCTTACGAAGCCTCTTAACGTGGCAATTTTCGGGCCTAAGGGCTCTGGAAAGTCGTTTGCGGCCATGCAAATGTCAAACTCACTAAGCAAACTGGCTCGGATAAAAGGGTTTGAGATTGAACAATTTCATTTTGACTTTTCTCGTTTCATGAAATACGAAGATGCAGTAGCTGCCCTTCATCTCATGAGGCAGCATAGTCTCGGAGACAAAGTCCTGCCTGTTATGTTTTTTCGCGGATTTGATACCAAGTTATCACCACCATTGGCATTCAGAGAGTGGATTCCTCATCTGCTGAGTTCCATTCTCCAAGGGCAAATCTGGTGTCAAGGTCTAAATTTACTGATTAGGCGCTCTGTCTTTTTCTTTGAATCAACAAGATTCAGAACCTTGGAAGAATTTAGAAGTAATTTAACAGATACAGACAGCAATAGTTACCTAGAAACAGAAGAGTTCCTATCCCATTTCCATGGATTTATCAACTTGCTCGGTCCGGATTGTGTGGACGATCATGACGAGTTATATCCGGTCCGCAGGGCAGTTATTCTTCGAAGTTTACTAGAAGAAAAAGCACCAAAACTTATTGAAGAAAAGAAGGAAGTAAAAGTTGATAAGAGGGTCCTTGATGGGCTTCTAATCACTCCTCGCTTTCGACAGGGGATTCGATCACTCAAGGCTATTATCGAAATGAGCAGTTTAGGCAACGCTGATCATTTCCAACTATTTCACCTTCCACCAGAAAGTCAACTAAACCTGCACGTTGACTATCATGCATTTGAAAGATGTATGAACGGCCAGATCCTGCCTGATGACATCCGTGAAGTGCTTGCCGAAAGGCTGAACGATGTCTACTTGCAACAGCGCTTGAAGTCTGCTTCGAGCAAGGCTGAATTTGAAGAGATCCGCGACATGGAATGGAATTACTTGGACGAAGAACGCAGAGAGTCCACAAGAATACACGCAGATACTATACCCGGCAAACTACAGCTTGTGTCCTGTTTTCTTTCCAAGACTCGACCGCATTACCGAGCTACTGTAGTCCAGGAGTTTGAAAAAGACGAAGTCGAGCTGTTGGCCGAGGCTGAGCATGATCGATGGAATACAGAGCGGCTGCAAAAGCAATGGCGACTTGGCCCGAGGAAGCCGGAAGAGCGTCAAAGCCCTTTTCTGGTGCCGTGGAGTGAACTCTCGGAATACGGTCGTAATCTCGATCGTGCGATGGTTGCGTGCTATCCCAGGATTCTGCCACCGGGATATGCAATCTATCGGCTTGGAGGAACTGCAGAGAAGAAAAGTACCTAGGTACCAGATAACCATCATGAACTTGTTTGTACTCCTTCCGTAGGATAAACGATATAAATGACGTGTCCTCATCATTCATCATAATAAACATAACGTTGTATTATATTACGTAAGTTTGTCTTTAGGTAGCTCCCTGTCAATTCATTTAGCCTTACGTGCCCGAATATACTGTCTCTCAGACCAACTCAGCCATAACGCCCACGATGCCAAAACCACCACGGTCAGCGGAACGGTAATAGCAAAATAAATCCAAATGTCGCGAGAGACTACCACACCAGTGGCAGTCCAATTGAATACCGTCATGCTAAAGATAGTCTTTTGATTTTCCTCCCCTCCAAGTTGGCTTCACATTAGCATTCAGACCGAGCAGGAGGTGA
Source organism: Talaromyces atroroseus (assembly GCF_001907595.1). NCBI lineage: Eukaryota > Fungi > Ascomycota > Eurotiomycetes > Eurotiales > Trichocomaceae > Talaromyces > Talaromyces atroroseus. The sequence goes on along the minus strand of NW_017971441.1, from coordinate 314,894 downwards.
TTTTATGCCTAAACATGTATTAGATGATTACTCACCGCGACGAAATTCCCTGGGAGGAATATCATTGTGAGAAGCGCAATCGTTTTCATAAACGTGCCATCTTCACGAGCGGATTCTGCTGCCCTTGCGGAGCTTTCTGCGATCTGATAGGTATTCCGCATTAGCCGCCCTCCATTACATTGTAGCAGATTGAAAGGGAAAAACTCACCAATATGTTTATTTGGCTATCAATCTAATAATAAGATTATTTTGTGTTAGCTAGATACCTAGGAGAAATTCCGAAACAGCAATAATCGGAGTCCGAGTCACCTACCATCTCACATTGAGCCTTTATGCTCCAAGGAGTCATATCCAGATCATGCTGAATTGCCTGCAGCATACTTTGCTGAGTCATGACATTCTGCTTTGCTATCTCAGAGTGCACTTCGAGACAGTTCTTGTTGTTGGTGCGGGTCGTTATTATCTCAAACGACCGGAGCAGAGTATCGGCTAACTCTTTGGCAAATAGCCATCGTCGATGCAACATTAGATGTGATTTTTCTCTCTGGAAAATCTTCTCTCGGATTAGAACCAGATGTTCGCGAGATGGGGTTTTCATATTTATCTCATTATCCGCGACGATGGTGCTTCTCAGTTCAAATAGGCTTCTCCTTAGATGTTCCACCTGCCATCTCAGGATCCATGTGGGCAGTGCCATGAAGTCAGGGGATCGATGTGGCTCGTGGTAGTCAGGTGGAAATACATCACGAGTGAAGATGGATTCGAGATCAAAATCAGCACTAGCAAAAAAAAGACAAACCCAGTCGAACGACCTTGAAATGCTGTTGCCACTGCTAGGGCTGGCAGTTATGCTGCCAGCCGACGTGGATAGCTGGGTGAGAGCAAAACTGAAAAAGGGCATGTCATCCCGTGGAGTTTGCGCCATTAGATCTAACCTGTGTCAGTAGCATATTTGATATGTATGTATATACAAAGCAGGGAGATGAGGTGTTGTTTGCCTTACGAATCTTCTCTCTCATTTCAATCACCACTGATCCCGCGGCACCTTCTTGAATGAAGTAACGGAATTCTTCGTTGATCCAGCCGTATTCTTGAGCAGTTTCAATAAGGCTTGTTATTTGATAAAGTCTGTCAATAATGTGAGACTGGACAAATATAAGTTTCAATCGATTTTTTTCCATATTCAAACGCTTGTCCGTCTGTATGGTACTTAGTGATTGTTTCCTTCTTCCTCAAACAGAAATAGTTGGAAAGGAGGGACTACCAACCACAAAAGGTTTCCTGATAATGATTTCGGCATCTTCAACATTCAAGCTGGTTTTCCAGCGTATCGGCTTTCCTATCCGCCATCCCGATCTCTATAAATGTAACGCAAGATATGCTGGTTAGTTACTTACCCTGGTTTAAAAATGAAAACGCAAATCAAGTGAAAGCAGAGAATTAAATGGACATACCTCAATTATAGTAGCACTTGTCTCCAAGCTTCGAAATGACACTACCGGCTGTGTGAGAGAGTAACTGGCATCACGTTTATGCATTGGAAGCATATCTCTCGCTGATTTCTCTGTGTCGTATGACTCTATCAAAGCTGGTTGTTTCTGAACAAGGAGATTCATTTCTTGAAGGGCAGTAACATCTAGCTGACATAAATCTACCTGGGTATCTGATCGATACACCCACTATTTAGGTAGAAATGTTTGAGATGTGATGATGATAGCTTGGCTTAGTAGTAGCGGATGGTTATTAGAGAGTGCCGGATCAGGTGTCTTTTCTCATGAACAATATTCATCTCCATGAGGTTTTGATAATTTTCGGACGAGATGCTGTTAATCTGGTCGAAAACAAACGGCATTAGCCTCAAGGGCCAAGGCTGACCCATGACATTCTGTCGTTCCAGAACAGAGGGACGGGACGCCGTGGAGCTCACCGGCTTGGCAGGGCCCCACTAGACTAAATCGACGCGTGCAAGAAGAGCGAAAAGATTGCTCGAGCCTCATGGTGGAAATGACAAACAGCGTATCGCTGCAAAGTGCAAACTCTTTTTTCTGCAGTTTGGACCTTCTCTTTCTGTTCAAAATTTCTTCTCTTCAGGCGAGTTCCGCCCAGAACGAAGCCAAAATGAGCGATCCTGTGAGTTCGTCCGTAGTCTACAAGAGTACGGAGTTGTCGCTGCGGGTGCGCAGCACGAGTTAGCCAGCTGGTTACGAAGCAGAAAGTTTAGAGTTATCGGCCAAAATGCAGGATGTAGTAACTGCTCCGTGCGCTGACAGCCCATTAGTATCAGAAGAAATCCCACCTACAACCTGACCTCAGCCGCGCGACGTGCACTACTACAAACAGCTCCATATTTTGAAAATAATTATATGGACAAAGTACAGAGTACCAGTCAAATCCAACTTATAGTGTAGCTGAAGACGTTAGTCGACGGATCTGGCCTGCATGTATGAGCGTGTGCTAATCTGGGAGAAATTCCTGAATTGACTTAGTTCGCATAGCGATTGTATTCCACTGTTCAAGCGTTTCGGGCACACTACAACGAGAATGGAAAGGCCCTTATGCCTGCTACTGCGCAGGACCCGATCCCTCGCTGATAGATATATTATTTCTTCTGATGGTCGAAAACGAGTTCTCCTTGTGCCTGTTACTACCCGTTCGACGCCGCGGTCATTCGAATATGACTCACGTTCAAGGCCTCGTTCAATAAGATTGATTCCGTCATTCTAGGCATGGTGCGATGCTGTCATCAAATACCTATATATATTGTCCATGATTAGGCTTCATGGTTAGCAAAAGGACAGTGGATACTGAAGAAAGGACTTGACATCATGAACATCTTTCGCTCCCCAGCACAGCAGCGCAAGCGTGACCGTGAAAAGCCCTTAGCCATCTCGATAAACAGTAACGGCGGCCACAGATGGTCAGATTCCAAATTATCCGACGTTCACTCGCCGCAAACCTAAATAACGACTGCTAACGTATGAATGCATAATATGTCGAGGAGGCTGATGAAGAGCACGACAGGCAGGAGACTGTCAACCTAAACTTCGAAAACTTTGGAAGTATTTTAACTTGGACACATACCATGGCGACACAAGGTTGAAACCAAGGCGACTCGTTGTTCAAGCCAACCTCGCCGGGTGTACTCTAGAAAGACAGATGTGACTACACTCAACCAACGACATTAGTCGTAACTGGCGGCGTGGTATTGCTACCGTCATAGAAGATACGTCGACGAGTCGTGTCTGAATCCGCTAAGAGGCTCATTAACGATGACACGGAAAGTTAAAAATATCTGTGATGACTACCGAAAGGAGCAGTCAAAGGCAAGCCCCTAAGAAGCGTCTATCGATGTCGAATACAATGTCGACGATTTTCACACTGTGCTTCGCGTGGATCTGGCCATGATGTCACGGGGTTTAATAGCTGCGTCATAAAGCACTGCTAATATTCCCAAGACATACGATGGTTATGGAAACCTAGACTGGCATCGGCTAAAGCATGCGCTGAATCTCTGGATCAACGCCCCCGATAATAGCGGTATGCAGGGAGATAAGGCATATTTGAATCTGCCACTCAAGCCGGAGGTGCGGGTCGAGAAAGAACCAAGAATTACAAGAGAGACCAAAGATTCCGCATCCTCTGGCGGGAGCACGCGGGAGCAGCAACGCCTTAAGACTTCTCTCCAGCTACGCATTCGCCAGGCTCAGACATTTGTTCGACAAGCAGAGACATGGGTATCTCCACTATGTCGCAAGAGAATGATTGAAAACGAGAATATACAATGGCGCGAGATGCAATTCCAATCCACTGAGATTAGAAATTCAGGCGTATCTACAACAGGCTCGCCTTATATTTTGTTTACCATGGATGCATGATGCTGAACACTGGGTGCTGAAGCTTGTGGCAGGTTATTGCAGTCTCATTTCGCATTTCCTTTGGTGGAAATTCTGGGGACTCGGATAATTTCGGAAATTAGGGAGAATCCGTTGAGATTACCAAATGTGGTACTCCATACTAGCGAAATTTTGCTGTGGTATCTAGCCGGCGCGGCCATTCTGTTTGCCCTTGCTTGGGTCACATCTTCAGCCCGCTGGCGGTGCGGCAGCTATGCAATGTCGATGGCGGCGAAAGTCCATATCATTTGGTGGGTCGGATTCGAAGGGACGAGGAAATTGCACGAGATTGAAATTGCTAAGTATGGAAACTTTAACAACCATCTTCGCTATGTACCTTCATCGACGCTCTTCTCGAACAAACTACGGTATATCGAGACCTGGAGAGGCTGTGAGCCCTAGGCCCAAGAGTGGGATGAAATCCATGTCCAGGTCCTATCTGGCTAGTCGCTTGTTCACTGTTATCGATGTGGGCGACTGCGCGGTGTCGCTGATCTCCGTGCAGCGAAGCCCTGCTGTGGGCTCTTGTATGTGCGACAAGCCCACCTTCATTGCCATTGCCAATCGCCGAGTGCAGGAAATGATCTTGGAAAGTTAGTGAAGTTGTGGAGCCTACACAACGACAATGGAGGCTAGACCATGGCAATAGTATGATTGATTAGATTTCTGCGCCCTCGCCTGTCCTCAAAATATGGTGGATGTAACTTGTCAGGGGCAGAGTGGTGTATGTAGTACAGCGCGTGACGCCTGAAGAGGAAGGCGTGGGCGTATACACGTTACTAGCCGTATAGTACACTAAGCCAATAAGCACTAACGTAATTCCGCTGACCGGTGTGGGGTCGCGGCTTGAGCGAATCGGCAGCGACCGTAGGGAACACGGGTATTGTCACGTAATAAAAACGCCGCTTGTGCCAAAGGTGGAAGTTCGAGGACCCGGGAGACGGGCAGGCAGCAAGTTAGGCTCGGCCAATCAGCGCGCAGCTATTGACAACAAGCGTGCTCTGACTGCCAGCTGAGCGAAAAACCACCGTTTGGCGCGACCGCCACTAAGATACCCGCTGCCTGCGCTTACGTCTCTGTCTTGAGCTATCGAGCCAATCCAAGGCCCTTCGCGCAGTGCATCAAGGATTTTCGCTATATCCAGAGCCTTTCTTTCGTCATCCTCGACAGGTTTTAGCCATTCCCTCCGTTTTAGTTGATACGACGTGGAAACGGCGTAGTGTTGGCGAGACTTCCTACTTCCCCCGGCAAGGAAAGCGACACGCGGTTTCTCATCTTTCCCCTACGCTATTGCCCCTTGATTTGTGCGCCATTTTTTCTGTCTTCTTCTGAGGCGGCCTGACCAAGTACTGCCGAGACCATTTGTTGTTTTCTTGGGCTTGGCTGTCTAGGTTGAATCGTGGCCTTTGCACCAGTGACCAGCGAGCAAGGCCAGTGAGAATAGTGCTGGATCCTTCCATGTCTCTCTTGACCTTCTCTTTTCCTCTCCGTATCACTAGTGCTGGATCTGTAATCCAGACACAGGTACGGTAAATTTGCGGATTTCACGAGGCTGCCGTACAACCTTGAACGGCACATCGGCACGACACTCTGGTCCACGCCACCCACCGAAATCTCCGGATTTTCCCCTCAAACTCTGTCCTTGGCGTTGTCACAGCTTTCTGTTGGCCATTTTCATCTTCTCATCTTATCTTTTCACTCGCTTTGACAGTTTCATCGGCATTTTCGGAGGCTTCTGCACCAGCGTTGTCTCGAGCACCACGCTTTGAGTCCTTTACGGTGGAAGGGTTGAAGGGTTGCGTTTTTATGAACTTCCTCATCATCTTCCATTCGACCAAAAGTATTCAGTCTCGTTGGCGAAAGCTTTTCAGCCAGATGGCTGCACAACTGTGGTTGTGAAATTACTGCCCTACGAATCTGCCGAAGTTGATTATTAAGCGTTGCGACTCAGTCGAACTCACTGTTAGCATTACTCGAACCCTTCGACTGGTCTTGGGATATCAACGCCGTTGAATTAATATTGTCCTCCTGTTTCGCCACGCTTACATTCCTACATCAATAGATGGAAATTTCGACTGCCCTCAGCCTTGAGAGACCCGCCCTTCCAGCACCGTCAGTTGAAGATTTGGACGCAGCACAGCAACTGTTCTCATCAGCCCGTGGCATGCGCCCGATACTAGCTTTTTCTCAGCAAGATAGAATAGCTGTGCAAAGTGATGTAGATTGGAAGACTGCCAACAAGCACAACATGTCAGACGCAATGGATATGACTCCAGATCAAACATCAGAGGCTGGGGACACTGCTCACCATGCATCTACGGGACCAAACCGATCAGCGAAACCGCCTGGGGGCAGGGATACCGCTTTTCTTGGTCATTCTTGCAGGTAAGAAAAGTGCTCGCGAAGTTCGTAGCCGAAGAGTCTCAAGCTAATACCTTTCTAGCAATTGCGGTACTAAAAGCACACCTCTGTGGCGGAGATCGCCAACTGGTGCAACAATATGTAACGCCTGCGGGCTTTACCTCAAGGCTAGAAATGTTCACAGACCAACAAAGCGCAGCCGAAATCGTCCACAACCAACGTCGGCATCCGGCCCGAACCTAGAAACTTCAAGTACTTCTCCAGCATCGACATCAGGATTGGCAGAAGGTGGTTGTGGTTCAACTGGATCGTGTCCTGGCGGTGGAAACTGCAATGGAACTGGCGGTGCTGAGGGATGCGATGGATGTCCAGCTTACAACAATCGGGTTTTTAAAGCCGCGTCACGATTACCTCCGAACCAGCCCTTGCAGCCGCAGCCACATGCTATTGCTGATTCAGAAAAATCATCATCCAACGCGGGAGAATCTGAATCAAATATTCCTGGTCAGGAAAGTGGAGAGCTCCTGGTTGCGTGCCAGAACTGTGGCACTACAGTGACACCACTATGGAGACGAGACGAGAATGGCCACCCGATCTGCAATGCTTGTGGTAAGTAAGATGTAATGGGGCTTGTTTCTGTCTTGTAGACGAATATTTCACACTAATATATGATCCAGGCCTATATTATAAGCTCCACGGGTGTTATCGACCGACAACGATGAAGAAATCAACTATCAAGCGACGAAAGCGAGTGGTTCCCGTCTTGCGTGATCAATCACCAGGTGCCACAACGCAGTCTTCAGGCGAATCTTCCATGTCTCCAGAAGCCCACCCAGCCCGGCTCGCGCATTCATTCGACAGACCGGTTTTGGCACCACCTCCGGTCGACTTTACAGGATATAATATGCATGCGACCACTCTCCCTCATCACCCTGCTCCTCGGTTTCCAGAATTACAATCAACCTTCCGGCGTCAATCGCATTCTCCAGGTGCAGCATCTAGCAGGGACGGTGACACACTGCCGCCTATAGAGTCATCCAATCAACTCCCCCCTATCATGTCTCAAACCTACCCTACACCTCCAGCACGGCTTAGCCCTATATCCTCGATTTTGAATCCTGCAGCCAGTGCAGGAGATAGCGGCAAAATACCCACGGGTGGTTATCGCCAATCGCAGTCACCTCCCGTCTCTTCCACGGGCCAGCCGGAAGCTTATAAGTTTGATCGCCGGTTGCAACTCCAACGTGAGGCCGAGCTCATGCGCGAGGCATTGAAAGCAAAAGAACGTGAATTGGCTGAGCTGGAACATCAAAGATAATGTATCATACGTACGACAGTTACGATTTTCATTCCTATTCCTTTATATGAATTGATTAGATTATACCCTCGGGTGGTGTCCCGGTTCCTCTTTCTATCTCCCCTTTGCTGTCATGTATGCCAGCTCAGTTTACTGGTTCAGAAGTTATGAAACAAAAGCATAGGAGGCTTATTGCTGAAAATCTCGAATTCTTTTTCCCTGAATTATGCTGCGATACTACCTAGCGCGAACATAGGCATCTGATGAGAATCATCCCGATTTGTCGATATATTTAGAGTTAGTATGTCATTATGAGGTAGCATAATAAATTTTTGGAAATGGCAGAACAGTATTTAACTATTAGGACGACGACTGTGCAAATCCGAGGCACTATCTTTCTCAAGATCTTTCCTAGTCTTTCATTTTTTGAATCCAGCAGACAACAGACACAAGATGGCCACTACTACACCTCCTCCATCAAGGGAATACAACATCAACTTCACAGGCGACGTCATGCTCGGCCGACTCATCGACCAACTATTCCCAACACACGTCTCTAACGCCGAAGACGAATCCCACATCCAAGCATTCCGGTCCCGACACGCAGACACATTAGGCTTAACAAAGTACACCCCTCAAAGCCCCTGGGGCACAACGCTACCACTCTTCACCAACGAGGGCGAAGGCGACCTGAACATGATCAACCTCGAAACCTCAATCACAACATTCTCAACCCCCTGGCCGGACAAGGCATTCAATTATCGAATGCACCCGGCCAATGCAGCGCCCATCCTAGCCGCGGCAAATATTGATTTTGCCTGTCTCGCTAATAATCACACCCTCGACTTCGGCACCGAGGGACTTGTCGAGACGGTCTGGACGCTGAAACATTTAGAAAGGCATCGTGTCGCTATTGCAGGCGCTGGCGAAACTACTCTGGAAGCCATATCTCCAGCCGTGCTCGAACTACCACGTAGCAAGAGTCAAAGGGGCATCAAACATGGCGGCCGGCCTGGTCCATTGTCTCGTCAGGATTTAGATGAGAGAAATGACTTTGACGATGGTGGGCAAGGGGGAAAGGGGAAACATCTGGTTCATGTCTTTGCAGCAACGGATCATCCGCAGGTGTGGCGCGATATCCCGACTTTTCATCTGATTGATTACTCGGATCGATGTCGCGAGCATCTGAGACGGTTGATACGGAAATATTCGCTGTCGCCGGATAATCCGGAAACAAATGGCGCGCTTCCATCGCTGAAGATATTCTCTGTGCACTGGGGGCCGAACTATCGGTGGCATCCGAGGGACGAGATTCGGTCACTCGCTCATTTCCTGCTCTTTGAATGCGGCATTGACATTGTCCACGGCCACTCGTCGCATCATGTACAGGGGATTGAGTGTCCCGCGCCGGGAAAAGTTATCATATATGGCTGTGGAGACTTTGTGGATGATTATGCGCTCAACAAAGAGTTCAGGAATGACCTCGGCGCGTTGTACAGAGTTGTTGTGCGCGAAGAACTTGGTGAGAATAGCAGCAGTAAGAGAAAGGTGAAGCCGGTAAGGTTGGAGATTTTTCCAACAAGGATAGACCATTTTCAGGCCCATTTACTTAAAGCCGGAGACAACGATCATGAATGGGTTGTGAGACAGATTGGGTCATTGACGGACGAGTTGATGCAGTCTAGCAGTAGCTACGGACATGAATACAACGGTGCTGAGGGTACGAGTATTATACGGCCTGAATTAGGGGGGAGAGGACAGCTAATCATTGATTTGGTTTGATTAAGTTTATCAACAAATTAAAATAGTTGTTACGATGAGAAGACCACTGCTTGAAGGATAGATTGCTACTTTTTGCAATATCGATAAAAGATGGTCCCAAGCAATATCCCACCTATTGATTCAGCCTAGAGCTTATGTACATGATTCACCTCCTAGGCTTGCGTTCCTAGACAGACCAACAAATGCTAAATGTGGTCGTCAAGCGCAAAAACTAACGACTGCAAAAGAATAGATAGATGATAGAAACGCCAAACACCTCGCCATGCATCATGCTTGTTGTCATATCATTTGCGCCACTCGCCTAAAAATGCTCACAAAACTCCCAATTATGCTCATGTCGTCGTTTCTCGTTACAAGTCTGCGATGCAACGCAACGCAATGCAATGCAATGTTATGTTGCGTCAATGCCCATGCTGAGGCAATAGCAGGTAAATGTCTTTGAAGTTTAAAAATAGAGAGGAAAGTGAAAACACTCAAGTTATTCTTCCTGCTTGACAACGATTTCGCTCGAAACGGTTGAAGCACTGTCGGTCTCGCTGCGCATGCTTCTTCCGAGTTTACGTGGTCGTAGCTTGCGGCCTGCCTCTTCCTCGGGCTGGTCTGATTTCTCTGTGGGCACGGGGCTGATATGCTCTGCCACGGTCTGGGAATTGACTCGCAATCGTAATGATACTAGATCCGGCTTGTCTTGGTTGCCAAAATTGATGCCGACAGTGACCTTGGGCAATATACGACGCTTCTGCTCCCGTCCACGCTGTCTGCGTACAGAAGTCCCAGAGCTCTCGCCATCACTGTCTGCAGAGCGTTTGCTGGCCGTACTGTGTCGCGATGAGGAGCGAGACGACATCAGACGAGGCTTGAAAGCTGTTGGAATACCTGATTCGGGTATCTGAGATTTAGATTGATTCTGGACTGTCGATGTGCTTGATGCGGTTGTTGATGATGTTTGGGACGATGCGGCTGAAGTTGCGGACGAGACAAATGAGGATGCCGATGATGATTCTTCGTCCAGTAAGTTGGCAAACGCACGGTCAATGTCTCCCCGGCACCGACGGAGCATTTCCACAATAGCGTCATGGTCATACTGGCCTCCCAGCCCTTCCTGTATGCATGAAATTTTCCAGGGCGTGACGCGGTCGACGACTACCGGATTGGTGGTCACTTCTTTGGGATTCACGTTCGGAAGTCCTTCATGTGGACCGTCTACATTGCGAACTGACGAGTAATGAACGTTATTCTGTAACTTGTCAGTATTAACTAGCATAAACATAATATTCATGAGTACAAGGTTGCGCACGATGTAAGCAAGGTGCAGGAAGCTACGATATTCGCCTTCAGGGGCATCCACAGCTCGAAAGTCCTGCACCTGGGACTCGCTATAGACTCGAATGTCTCGCTTGTAGTATTGACAGCACGCCTGTAGCTCTTCCGCACCACCCCAGATATAGTTGGTTGCCGTACGCGTCACCATGCCTTGGAACGCGTCTTCGATTTCGCTCGGAGTTGGCGAGGGACTCATGATTGGGGCTGTCACTACTTTGCGCTGCACAGCACGTTTAGAGCGTCTTTCGCCTCCAATGACAACGGCAAATCCCGAAAAGTAATCACGGTTGGCTCCCATATGGGCTGACAACTTATCGCGTATTTCGGTCGCGTGATCCCAGTCACCGTACAATTGATCGGATAGAGCATAGTAGAGGCAATTGCCTAGTGATTGTTAGAATGTCAGCTACTCCTGATAAAACGGCATGCTCAAATAAGATTGCACGCACCGTCGCCTTTTGTTTGAAAGGCATACAACCCGCGCACTTCCAATGTCTCTAAATTGGCATTGAGACCGTCTAAACCGAGGGCCTTGGTCTGGGAACGTGTCGTTCGACCGGAGGATGCAGGCCTTGGACCGGAGGATGCCTTTTTGGTGGCGGGCCTGCCTTTGGATGTTGGTGTTGGAGTCCTTGTTGTTGCTGTAGCGGTTTGGTCGGCCATGATGGGCACGATCCTGCTTCGGTTAGCCGGCGCGTCAGCCATGGTTGCAGGAGCTGTCGGCCCAGTGAAGTGCCCTCATTTGGCACAATCGAGAAACAGCGAGAAGGGACAGCACGGCAGATAATAGATAAGAGTCACAGATAACGTAAAATAGGAGAGGCAGAGAAGGGGAGGAGAAAGTGAGGGAGTGAGAGCACGCATCGACCAGGGGCGGCGGCGGCGGCGGTGGATTTCAGGCGGTGGAGAAACGCAAGGAGCACCGTTTCTTTGCCATCTGTCTCTTTTCTTTGCTTTTTTTTTTTTCTTTTTCTCTCTCTCTCTCTTCTGTCTTCAGCCGAACCTGGCCTGTCCCGGCCTGTCCTATGCTCTGCTTGTGCCTGGTGTCGAGAGCAAGCAAGCAGGGGAAAAAGAGAGGCAGGCTCGAAGTAAAACACAAATAACGCAGACTTACGTTGTTGGAGTGGTTGATGTCACCGGGCGGTGTGGGTTTTTCAGGCAGAGTTTTCAGGCAGATCAGATCTCGCAGCCAATAAAAGTCCGTCCGTCCACGGCAGCTTTGAACTGACCGTCGATTTGGATTTGGATTTGGATTCTGCGACTTTGCGATGCCAAAGCTCAAGTAACTGCTGAGAGGAAAGGAGTTGGTGATTTGGGAGGAAGAGGCAAGGCGAGAGGCCTTTTATACCGTCAGACGAGACAATGGGACATGCATCTGCCTATTGCCAGCGTATGCCTGAAGTCAATGGAGGGCTTCCTATTGATGTCTAGCCACCAATCCAACAATCAGGGTCCATTCAATTGTTGATGATCCTGACCTTCGCGCTAGTATTCTCACCAATGCGAAAGGTCGTCGTGACTGAAGAACAAACGGAGTCATCCGTCGTCTTGGTGCTCGCAATTTGGAAAACTCACTGGCTTGTTTGCAACCAGTCATGGGAACTCGTGTATTTGTTGCTTTTGCGCAGGCCAAAGCATTTCAAAGTCAAGCTTGCTCCGGGCCCTGGCATGATATCATATCATATACGAAAATGGTCTCGCCCTTACTAGATACGCTCGCCTTTCTGGAGCATGCCAATTGGCACTGTGGACATGTTCCAGAAACTCGTCGTAGCATAGACGATACTTGGCTCTTGAATGGCTCATCTATCTTTGAGGGGAGATGTTATTGAAGCTTAAATCCAGTGTATCACAACTCACCATAACCACAGGGAAAGATCATATCTTGAATAGCACGGTTTTTATCAACTTATGTGTGATTTAGCAATTCATTGGACTTGTTCTACAATATGTAAACTGCAGGTGAAATCTTCACTGGTTCGGTATAACTATTTGATTACGCTCCTCTATTCTGGTTCCAGAAACTCAGCAGCCAGTCGCTTCATTGACCAAAAATCCTTTCCAGGTAGTTCAACCAGTTCTCCCCAAGAACTTTGCGCATTTTCTCTTCAGACCAGCCTGCTCTAGCCATGGCTTCGGCTAGCTTTTCGCGCTCTGCCAGTGGACCTAGAGGCTTGACGACCTGCTGACTTCCCCATGGAGTCAAACTGCGAGCATATCCCTTGTCCTTGTTACACCAAGCCATAAACTCACTCGGTCGGCCATGGCCCTCACTTGAATCAGATCCAATACCAACTAAATCTTCTCCAATCAACCCAATAACATAATCCAGCGCAGCAACGTAGTCATCGATAGTACTATCATTGCCTTTGGCCATGTGTGGTCCAAACTGTGAAAGACCAACAAAACCACCCTTTGATCCAATAAGCTTGATGAGATGGTCGGACTTATTCCGAGGGTGATCCTTGAGCCCCCCGGGTAACACGTGTGAGAAACACGGCGGCTTGCTGGCATAATTAATGGCGTCCTCGCTGGTTTTGGGGCCTACATGGCTCAGGTCAAGCACAATTCCGAGTTTGCTCATCTCGTCAACAACTTCGCGTCCAAATCCAGTCAGGCCGGAGTCGTTTAACTCGGTATAACCGGCCCCTGAGTAGTTCTGTGTGTTGTACGTGAGCTGCATCTTGCGCACGCCGAGGTCACGAAACACGCGTAGATAGTCCAGTTTGTCTTCAATCCCAGCCGTATTCTGCCAAGAGAGCAAAACAGCCGTCTTGCCATCGCGTTTGGCCTGCCGTATGTCTGCCACTGTGTGAGCCTGAACGATCAGGTCGGAGTGCTGCTCAAACCATTTTTTCCACTGCACAACATTGGCAATGGACTCTCTGAAACCCTCCCATAACCCGCACGTGCACGAAACTCCGGTAATGCCACCTTTATTCCAGGCCTCGAAGATATCTCTCGACCAGTTGGCTATATTCAGGCCGTCAAAATGAATGGCCGATTTATAGATCTGCTGAGCCTCGAACGCGGACACCATTTCGACGGATTCTTCCACAGCAAGGGCTCTCGAAGTAAGGTTTCTCGTCTACGGACACAATATGATACTATTATAATAGAGACTGTCATTCGTTTATTAAATCTCCCAAGTCAAATCGGAGCCTCCGACAGAGACCTGCCAAAAGCGGTAAGGCGTAGGGCTTCTGGAGATCACGCCAAGAGCGAGCAATCGTCAGCGGTGCAAACGCTGCAAACAAGCGTATCATGGCCATCGAAGGAATAGAACCACAGACAGCTATTCTTCGCAGTCAGGATTCGCCATGGAGAGGCGGGGTTCTCGCTGACGATGAAGAGCGCATTTCAGACGTTTCGCGTATCCAAGCCTCCCCAACGAAACGGCCGCCGGGCACAATCACAATCCACCACAACTCCTGAGCAACTAGACTCCGAGTCAACGACCCCAGAGGACTCCGAGACATTTGTACGCTACCCTACGCAATCCGCTTGTGAGCGGTGTCGGCGATTGAAGAAGAGGTGCACCCGGACGGCAGAAGGGGCATGTAGCCTATGTGTTGCTGCTTGGGTACCATGCTCGTTTCCCAAGTCTGTCCAGCAGGTTCACGAGCGCGAGAAGGCGCTTCAGGAACGCATTTCATGGCTCTCTCGCTTTGTCAATGAGGTCCGACAGTCCAGTGCGGTGCCCGTTGAGTTGATTGAAACCGGCCACGAGCTCACAACAACTCTAAGTGTTATTCAGTCTCCTGTCACTACCGAACAGGTACCGGCTGTTAGAGATCATCCTTGGTCTGAGAACACTCATGGACAAGGATCCTCGATCAATGTTGGAGAAACGGAGAGAAACACCACACCGCCATGTCTTCTCGACAAAGCCACAGCTTCGCGTCTAGTAGACGCATACTTTCGTCACGTTCATCGTGCCTACCCATTCCTAGATCGAGAGCAAGCGATACAGTCCCTGGACTCTTGCTTCCTATCGGCCACCGGTGACACCGTTCTCCTGGAAATAGCACGTCTACCCACTCGCCTAGCTGTTGTTATGGCTATTGGACGCACGACACTGCAGCGAGTGAACGAAATTGGTAATGCCTCAGTCCCCTTTTTCGACATTCCCGAGAAGGAAATTATCCACGAATGTTTGTGTAAGAGCGATCTCGCATCTGTAGAGATCCTGACTTTACTCGCCTTGTACTCCCTTTTCGAGGCCAACCGTATACCACCAGGTTCCATTACAGGAATCCTTACTCGCAAAGTCATATCCATGGGCCTTATTCGAGACAGCGGCTCTTCCTATGAGATGTCACAAGTCGAATTGGAGCGTCGCCGGCGACTCTTTTGGTCTGTGTATATCTTAGATCGTATGATCAGTGTTTCGTATGGTCTTCCGCCCAGCATCAACGATGAAGATATTGCCGTTCCGCTGCCAAGTATCACTGTCGAGGAATATGCGTCTCCAGATCGGTATTTCTATGCCATGACGCTACAGGTCAATCGGCATGTTGTATCTTTACGACGCCTTGAGGGGGAAATTCTGCAGAGTATCCACCTATCATCCTCACAGCGACTGGCTGCGATTGACCCTTCCATGTCAACATCCTATTATGAGGACACTCGCCGGAAGATAGACGACTGGTACACACAAGGATGCCTCATGTCGAGTTCCGCCATGAATGATAATGACCATCTCCCTTTTCGTAACACTATTACCTGGCACAATGTACGGTATCAGAATCTCTACGTGCTGCTATATAGCCCCTCAAGGTTCAGCGTTGCACGTTCGGTGGAGGAAATTGAAGAGCTGCAATCGGCTGCATCAAAGTATGTGCAGTCCAGTCTCATCTTGCAGCAGCAAAACCACCTTCCATTTAACTGGATCACTTTATGTCGATTCTTGATGATGGGTGCCACCTTTTTCTACTGCTACGTATGGCGGCTCAACCATGTCACATCTACAGAGAGCGTACACATTCAGAGTAAACATAACACGCAAGCGTCTATCTTGTCATCTGCATCACCCCGATCCACGTCAGGAGGTAAATCAAGCCTGTATGAAATCGCAAACGATATGGCCCTATGTGCCACGATCATGGAATCTTTCTCGGAAGACTGGCGAGCTGCCAAGCGGGCGGCAGCTGTCTTTCGACGATTCGTCGATTATGTAGCTGCACAACAATCTACACCTTTTGTGGAAAGCGGTACCCGTGCTGACCAAGGCCTTGAATCTTTGAGCCGGCATTATGATCCCGTTCTCGATGCCGTGATGGCAGCCTCGGTCCTGGATGTTTCCCTGGATGACGAGCAGTTGATTTCGCTGCAGACAATCCGTAAACAAATTGAGGAGTTGATCAAGGATACCCTTGGAGAGACCACCATATATGCCTATGCAGTAAGAGAATTTGAGTCGACGGCCGGACTGGTGAAGAATGGCGTCGGGCCCAGGATGTTTCCCTCCGAGACCTATAGCAGGGCGTCCATTGAGTTCCCAAATCCAAACGTCGCAGCAGATAGGTCCAGCTTGTGGCTGGACATTATGGACGATCTAGGTCTCGGTGTTCTTTAACAGCAGTATCTACCACTACTTCTTCTACCTTGGATGTTCTGATAGTCAAACAGGTACGCCTATAGCAGTGTGTAGTTACGAGGCACCTTTCTCTTCCTCCTTGTTCTTTACTCTTAATAGGCCATTGGGATCCATTCAATCAACATATAGACCTCCACGATTAATCTTAGTCAGTTGAATGCCCCTATGAGGATAGTCGATAAGGAATCAACGTGGCGGAACCGCCGAGACACTAGGGTTTTGATCCGCTCAATACGGAAAGAGAAGTCGGAGGTGCTCCGACTCACGACGCGCAACAAGATTTAACTCTGCGTAACGACCAACCGAAAGCATGGAATGATGCTGTTGAACTCATCCCTAGCATTGATGTCGCAATCGCGTTGTCTGTTTGATATGGCTGTCGAAGGCGATTCAAGACTTCGCAGCTAGTACTTAAAGATGCGAGCAGATCCAGAACTTCTGCTCTGGCAGCTCACATTTGCAGATTTCTGCCTCTAGCCAAAAAAGACATGTCGCTGCGAGACGTCGAAAGCAAGTCGGTCAAGCATACGGTCACTACTCCTTCAGAAAGCGAAGATGGTGATCAACCTCCCCGGCGTTTGCCTCTCGGCAAGAGAATCCTAGGCACTGTCTGGGACTCGCTGGACAAGTCCCCGGAAGAGAGGAAGTTGATTGCGA
The DNA here is from genome assembly GCF_001907595.1 of Talaromyces atroroseus. Taxonomy (NCBI): domain Eukaryota; kingdom Fungi; phylum Ascomycota; class Eurotiomycetes; order Eurotiales; family Trichocomaceae; genus Talaromyces; species Talaromyces atroroseus. The sequence continues at coordinate 297,982 of NW_017971441.1, read as the reverse complement.
AGCTCGACTGGTGGATCCTTTCCTACGTGTGTGTCGCGTATTTTATCAAATATCTTGACCAAACCAATGTGCGTTACCTTTGTCCTTTTCGTTGTATCTTTCAAGGTCTGGGCGTCATACTGATTGATTTTCCATTTCGACTTCACAGGTCTCAAATGCATATGTCTCTGGCATGAAGGAAGATCTCAACCTACACGGAAATGACTTGAACTATCTTACCACTTACTGGACCATTGGATATATCATCGGGAATCTTCCCTCTCAAATCATTCTGACCAAAGTCCGCCCGAGCATTTGGCTGCCCACCCTGGAAATCATCTGGAGCATTCTGGTCATTGGCATGTCCGGCGCTAAAAATGTCACTACAATCTATACGTTGCGGTTTTTTACCGGATTGCTCGAGGCATCTGCTTATCCGGGAATCATGTCACTTCTCGGATCATGGTATACGCCTGCAGAGCTCGGCAAACGCAGCTGTATTTTCCAAGCTTCTTCTAGTGCTGCGCAGATGTTCTCCGGCTACCTTCAAGCAGCCCTCTACAAGGGCATGAATGGCCGTAATGGATTGTCAGCGTGGCAGTGGCTTTTCATTTTCGATGGCATCATCGGAATTCCCATCGCTCTGTACGGGTATTGGGCTGTGCCAGACTCGCCATCCAACACGCGCAGCCGATGGCTCACGCCAGAAGAAAGGGAGCTTTCCATAGAAAGAATGAAAACCGCTGGACGTGCCCCTCCCGGGAAACTGACAGCTCGCACATTCCTCGACGTCGGGCGTACCTGGGCGGCATGGTTATTCTCTCTATTGTTCATTGCACACGTCTGCGGCATCCGCATCTACTCGTATTTCAACGTATGGCTGAAATCAACACACCGATGGAGCGTGGAACAAGTCAACCTTATCCCCACAGCTGGCTATGGAGCTCAGATAGTATTCACACTGTCCTATGCGTGGGTAAGTGATGCGTTGCAAATGCGATGGCCCGTGGTCATTTTCGCGGCAACCATCGCACTTATTGGAACTATCATTCTTTCTGTGTGGCCAGCAGAGAATATCCCCGCCATGATGACGGGATGGATCCTTACTTTCCTGGAAACTGGAGCCGGCGCTTTGATTATTGCCTGGATCAATGAAATCTGCGCTTACTCGACAGAGCACCGCATCCTCATCATCGGCTTGGTAGAGACAATGTCTTTCACCTTCAATGCATGGGTGCCTCTTTTGGCATACAACACGTCGCAGTCCCCTCATTTCACTGTTGGATACAAGCTGGCTGCTATGTTTTTTGCCCTGGAGATTGTTTTGACCTTGGTGATCGCCTATGTTGCAAAGCGATGGAACTTGAAGGAGCAATATCTCAAACGGGAGGCCTCTAGGCGAGCACAGGGGGAACAACGGGAATCTTCCAATGGTATATATGATACCTATCCCTGACAATAGATTTAGAATGATACAATTTGCCGTGAAAGATTTACACTTGACACAACCACTTAATGGAGTATATAATTTTGACTATAAGATTTTCTATTAAGCATATAGACTACCCACATATGAGCCTTGTCTTAGGTCTTACAACTTGTTGTGGGAGTAGATCACTAGTCCAATCGTTATTGGTACCAGATCAAGTCTGTCAAAATCTGCCCAGGAATTCGAAGATAGAACCGTATGTACACAAGACAGTCTACTTAGTTCAGATGTCGTTACTTACAGCCCATCATCGGCCGCTTCCGGCTGACATGCTCCATTCTATGGCCCATAACCGACAGATCAACGAAAAGAGAATTAATGATGCTTATATGTAAATTCTGATTACAACTAATAAATACTTTGTTTGGGTTTGTCCAAATACGGTCATATCTTATCTATCTTATCGTGATATGTTCCACGATAAGATCTGGCACGCTCATCACAACGTCATCTTCAATCATGTGATCACATATGTCAAAATAACATTCAATTCAATTCAATTCGACTTGGCACTCGAATTGAAGACAAGACACACCCTGCAGAAAGAATACCAAAAAGAAACGAGCGCAATGGTTCAAACAAGATCCAGTCAGCCTTCGGCGGCAAGTGAATCGAAGCCCAAGACCAAAACAGTCAAGAAGAAGGGCGCCGTCAACAGCACTCAAAGCGAGTCCAAGAAGAAAGTCAATGAGCCAATTTCTGAGAATGACGCAGAAGCAGCTACAACGGTGCCTGAGAAACGCAAGCTAGATGATGAAGACGAGCAGCCACGTCCGAGCAAGACGGCCAAAGAAGACGACGGGGCAACAAACGGCCTCCAGGATGAGAAATCTATAGAAGACAGAAAGGAAACAAAAGAAGTCGAGCCTACCGTTGCACACAAAATTGCCAAAATTATCGACGAATACGGCACTATGCCTTTGGAAGGACTCGGCGTCGATAAGCCATTGGAGCCCTCGCCAGAGATCCTTCTAGCAATAGTCATCGATTCAATGCTAAAGTCAACTCGCATTTCGCACAACCTAGCCCAGCAGGCTTCTATGAAAGTATTCGAGGCCGGATACTACGATATCGAGGTTCTGAGCAACACGTCGTGGGACGACAGAGTGCAAGTGCTTTCTGAAGGTGGTTATAACCGATATCGTGAAAGCACTGCTACAAAGTTGGGGGATCTGGCTACTTTGGTGAATGACAAATACGGTATGTCGTAATATCATCCATGACAGTACGTACCAGGAACATTGTTTATCGACTAATACCTCTTTTCCAGACGGCGACCTCAACAACCTGCTAGCCAAAGCCGGGAATAAGCCCTCGCAGATACGTCAATTGATCCGAGAGATCAAAGGATTCGGCGATGTGGCCACGGATCTCTTCTGCGATGATGCGCAGGCCATCTGGTCTGTCTTGGCACCGACAATTGATCACCGCAGCCTGAGCACTGCTGAGGAGGTCGGCATCGGGCAGGATATCGGGGCCATTTATGCAGAGTTGGGCGGTGACCCTGTGCAGATGAGCAAGTTGGCTAGAGGGCTTTCGGCGGTGAGATTGTCGAGAAGCCAGGGGGACATTGAGCAGCAGGAATAGTTGACAATACTGCCTGCATGAATACTATGCCGTGTACAGTATGAATCCGCTGATCGGAGCTTCCCCGCATTTTTTATTTGTATTACTTTGTCCGAGGTCCGAGAATGGGGGTAGCTTCACTCTCTGAAATATGATATATTATTGTCTATTGCTATCCTTTGTGAAGCTTCACGTCTAGCATTTTTTACAAATCACTACAAGAAAGAGTCGCCAATGGCAGCCACACCAGAAACTACTCCCCGCAAGCTCTGGGAGCATCCGGATCCGGAGTCAACGCAGATGGGGATGTTCAAGTCAAGACTTGAAAAGGCTAAGGGAATCCACCTTGCTGTATGCAAGTATTCTTTCGTTGAGAATACCAAACAGTCGTCTCGCTTCTCTAACCAAAGCTCAGGACTACGACGCGCTCTATCAATGGTCCATACAGAATCGCTCCGAGTTCTGGAGCAGAGTCTGGGAAGAATTACCTCTCATACATGAAGGACGATACACGAGCGTGCTCGATGAATCAGCTCCAATCCAGAGTAACCCAGATTGGTTCCCCGGGGTGCGGGTCAATTTCGCAGAGAACATCCTATTCAGCACACCGAGCTACGAGGCCGCGAATGCAGGTGTCCGGTCTACAGTCGGAAAAGAGGACTCCAAAATCGCCGTGCACGAGGCTGTAGAGAGCAACCTGCAACCTGCAAGGGACTATACATGGAAGGAGCTACGACGGAAAGTCGGGCTGTATACACAGGCGCTCAAAGCGGCTGGGATCAAAGGCGGGGATCGTGTTGCTGTTGTATCTGGGAATAATATTAACTGCTTAGTACTTTACCTTGCGACGACGGCTCTGGGGGCTTTGGTGTCGACAACCTCGTCGGATACAGGGACAAAGGGCATTCTGGATCGATTGGCGCAAATCGAGCCGAAATTGCTGTTCATGGATGATGCGGCCGTTTATAAGGGGAAGATAGTTGATCTCCGAGCGAAGATTGCAGAGATCGTTCAAGGAATGCATGCTGTCGCCGAGTTTAAAGGAGTCGTTTCCCTTCCACGGCTACATGAGCAACCAATGGATATAGCATCTGTCCCTCGCACTGAATTACTCGAAGACTTCCTGTCAAAGGCAAGCTCGGACAAGTTAGAATTCGTTCGAGTCGGGTTCCGAGACCCCTTTTTGATCGTATACTCCTCTGGCACTACGGGCCAGCCCAAGTGCATTGTCCACTCGACGGGAGGGGTCTTGATCAGTATGGTCAAAGAAGCAAAATTGCATCGAGATATGGATCCGCAGTCTGCCTTGTTGCAGTACACTACGACAGGATGGATAATGTACTTGACGTCGTTTGGTTCTCTACTTGGCGGATCGAAAATCGTCATTTATGATGGCAGTCCATTTGCTCCGGATGCGGGCTTTCTCATTCGCTTGGCTAGTGAGCAGAGGTGTGTAGTTTAAATTTATCATCCTTCTGAGATAAGAGATATTTCTGCTGACTAGCATGGCCTGAATACAGAGTGACCCATTTCGGCATATCACCACGCTATCTCCAAGAACTACGCAAACAGAACATCCAGCCTCGGAAAATCGCAGATCTGAGCAACCTCCGCAACGTGTCGAGTACAGGAATGGTCCTGGCCGATTCTCTCTTTGAATGGTTCTACGACGAGGGCTTTCCAGCCCATGCACAAATCGGAAATATCTCGGGGGGCACTGACCTTGCAGCCTGTTTCACAATAGACAATCCGCTCAGCCCGCTTTATGTGGGCGGGTGCCAGGCGGCCGGTCTCGGTATGCCAATTGCAGTGTATGAGCAGGTAGATGAGGGTCTGCAGGGTGTGGATGGGAAAGCTGTCGCGGACGGCGAGGCTGGCGAGTTGGTTGCTGTCAGTGCATTTCCTTCTATGCCTGTGACGTTCTGGGGCAAAGACGGGCCAAAGAAGTACTACGCAGCGTATTTTGAGAAATATAACAGTAAGTCATGGGTCTCGTTCCCTCATCGTGGTATTATCTAAAAAGAAGAACCCTATTTATATAGATGTATGGACACATGGAGACTTCATCACCATTCACCCCTTAACCAAACAGGTGATATTCTCCGGTCGATCTGACGGCGTTCTCAATCCGTCCGGTATTCGCTTCGGGTCTGCCGAAATCTACAACGTGCTCGAGACGCAATTTGCATCAGAGGTAGTTGAGTCGATCTGCGTGGGACAGCGACGTCCCCAAGACCTCGACGAATCGGTTATTCTATTTGTGCAGATGCAACCGAGAACGGAATTCACCGACGGCCTGGTGCAGCGCATTCGAGATGCGATTCGAAAATTACTCAGTCCGAGACATGTCCCTAAGTATATTTTTGAGACACCTGAGATACCGGTAAGAGAAATTCTTATTTTCTATGGTCACTCCCGTGTGTTGTTCTAACATGGTTCCTACGCAGACAACCGTCAACGGCAAAAAGGTCGAACTCCCCGTTAAGCAAATCGTGTCGGGGAAACGTATCAAGCCATCAGGTACACTGGCCAATCCGCAAAGCCTGGAGTATTTCTACCAGTTTTCCGAAATAGAGAAAGTGGGCAAAGTGCGGGCGAAGCTATAATTCTGCATATATGTATATAAAGACAAGAAACCCCTAGGTATATTGGAAGCATCACCTGTACACACGACTATCTAGGAAGATTTGATCACGTCCACTTAAGAGCCATCCCCATCGAGTGCGGTGCCGTAAACTCGAACCCATTCCGCTCATACAACAACCTCCCCGGCCCATCAGCGAGCAGATTCACATACGGCGCAATGCCCCCATCCTGCATTGCCGTCGACATGGGCGGCGTCGACTTGATTTTCTGGATTAGATGCTTCAGCACATAATCCCCTAGCCCTTTTCTCTGGTGTGCTGGCAAAACAGCCATGTCGGCGATCACGAAGTACCAGCCTCCGTCGCCGACGATGCGGCCCATAGCCACGATTTCGGACTCATTGGAGAGAGAAGAAGAAGAAGAAGACTCTCTCTCGGTTTGGGGGTCTTGTGCCTGGGCGGCGGATGGGTTGAAGGTGATGTAGCAGCCGTACCAGCTGCCGTTGAATGCGGCGATGGCTTGCGTGGCGGTGTGTGGTGAGAGGCCGGCTGATTTGCGCAGGTCGACGTATATCTCGGCTGGGGGGTAGCCGGGATGCAGGATATAGCCAGGGGGGAGTTTGCGTGGCATGTTTTCCGCTGGTTTATGTGATATGTAGCGTGAATAAATACATGAAGTTTTGTAATCACTTGTTAGCTGGCGGGGCAGCGGGGCCGTTGGTGTTCTCGTTGTTTTGCGTGCTCCTGAGATCCGAATGGCTTATTAGCTAATCATGTAGAGCAATGCTGTTTCTAGTCTTTCGAGTGAAGGAAACCAGTGAGTCAATGCCGGGAGAGTTGGATTAGAGCAGTCCTCATTATACCTCCCTATCAGTCTGGTGCACGTGCAACTGCAAGCCCTAAAGAGACAACTTGCGCCCGAAGGAACCGTTTCACAACAACAGTAGACTTACATTTCACGCTCAAATAAGTCGATTATATTATTCGTAATGTTGGATTCTTTACTGTATTTCCTCTTTTCTTTTTTCATTGCTAATGCCAAGGGAACAGATACGTGGTAGACACTCATAGGGATGACAATTCTCGCTCCAGGCAGCAATGTAAACAAGATCTATGTAATTTATGCACTTGGTATGTACTTACAAAGCATGCATAAAGCCCAGTCTCGACTCTAGAGCTTACTTAGTTACGGAGTAGTTAGTTAAGAGTTAGAAAGATCACTCCGCAGTTCGGGCGGAGACAAAAACCGCGAGTGGAGCTGATCTTTATCGAACTTTTTTTTTTATCAATCGCCTTGTCCTCGCCGGCTCTTGCACAAGGCGGGTTTTTTTTTATTTGCAGATTCCTGACTCGTATTCTGGGACTAGTTCTATACTAATCTCGAATGAGAATTCTTGAGGACTAGGCTGGTTAAATTATTTATCCTGCGCCAGTGACTCACTCATTGACGAATAGTTATATCGGGCATCGAAGACTTTGCTTGCTTGCCAAAACCACGAGTGTTTACTCAATTGTACGTCTTCAAGTCAGAAATAAGAGAGAGAGAGAGGTAGAAAAACGAAACCATGGCCTCCACAGCTGGCGAGTTCCCGACGACACCAGAGCAGACTGCTCGAAATGTGCAGGTATCAGCTCTTCATGAACCAAGCACAAAAGTCATGAACGAAATCCAACTCACACATCTATCTTCCACGGTGTCTGGCACAGCGGCGCACGAAACAGCGTACCAGTCAGCGCCCTCCGAAGCAGAAGCCGGGGATGCAGAAGCAGGAGAGACGCCGCAAGGCCGATTTAGGATTGCAGCGATCTTAGTCGCTCTTTCGGTATGCCAATTCGTAAACCCACTTCTGCCCCCCCCCCCCCCCCTAGTTCATTAACATATTTAAACACAGTTGAGTCTCTTCGTGGCAGCGCTAGACCAAACCATTGTAGCCACCGTCATCCCAACCATCGTTTCCGACCTGCACTCTGCGTCTGGCTACGTATGGATCGGAGGCGCATATCTGCTTGCCAACGCCGCAGCGGCCAATATCTGGGCCAATCTGTCCGATATCTGGGGACGCAAACCGCTTTTGCTGGCGGCAGCGGCACTCTTTTTCGGCGCGTCGATTATATGTGCCGAGGCGGTTGATATGAGCATGATGATTGCGGGAAGGGCGTTGGAGGGCGTTGCTGGTGCCGGTTTCTTGCAGCTTGTCACTATTACGATTTCGGACTTGTTTAGTGTGAGGTGAGTTGCATACACCTCACCAAGGAAGCTTCCGACCAAATGTCTAAACGGAAGCACAGAAACCGCAGCCTCTATTTCGGCATGCTCGAGTTCATGTGGGCTTTTGCCGGCGCCGTGGGCCCCCTGGTGGGCGGTGCCCTGACGCAAGAAGTCTCCTGGCGATGGGTATACTGGATCAACCTGCCTGTCTGCGGCACAGCATTCGTTCTGATCTTCTTCTCCCTGGACGTGCACAACCCGCGCACGCCGTTTCTGCAAGGCATCAAAGCCGTGGACTGGTTTGGCAGCCTGTCAATCCTGGGACTGACCCTGATGCTGCTGCTGGGCCTGAATTTCGGCGGCGAGACGTTCTCGTGGAGCTCGCCGCAAGTTATTTGCCTGATTGTGTTTGGGTGCTTGATGTCGCTCGTCTTCATCTACTGCGAAAAGCGGCTGGCCAAGTATCCGCTTATGCCGTTGAGCGTGTTCCGGGAGATTACTAACATTGCCTGTTTTGTGGTGACGTTTTGTCAAGGAATGGTATGGTTTTCCTCAGCCTTCACGCCTAGGCGGTGCTTGATCTAACATTTCCTGCAGGTCTTCCTCGGCGGCGAATATTACCTCCCCCTCTACTTCCAGTCCGCCAAAGGCGCCTCGCCCATGCGGTCTGGTGTTCTGGTGCTCCCCATCGTGCTCACAGAGTCCTTCATGAGCGCATTTGTCGGGTTTTTCATGCACCAGACCGGACGCTACCGCGAAGTCATCTTTGTCGGCACAATACTGACCACGCTCGGCACGGGCCTGTACATCGATCTCGACGTGGACTCGTCCCTGGCCAAGATCGTCCTCTACCAAATCGTCACGGGGCTGGGCACGGGCTGCCTCTTTGCGCCGCCCATCATCGCACTGCAGGTGAATGTCTCGCAGGCCGAAACGGCCAGCGCAACGGCCACGCTAGGGTTTATTCGCAACCTGGCTACGGCCGTGAGCATTGTTCTGGGTGGAGTCATCTTCCAGAATAGCATGAATCTACGCAAATCGGATCTGCGCGCAGCCGGGCTGACGGCGAACGAGACTAATCTGTTCGCCGGCGAGAGCGCGTCGGCGAGTATCCTCCTGCTGGATGGGGTTATTGCGGATCCGGCGCAGCGGCGCGTGGTGAGGGACGCCTGGTCGTGGAGTTTGAGCAATATCTGGATTTTGTATACGTGCGTGGCGGCTGTGGGCGTTGTTGCAAGCTGTTTTGTGAAGAAGATGCAGCTGAATAAGAATGAGGAGTACGTTGAGACGAAGACGGGGATTAGTGAGAAGGCGACAAACTAGGAGAGGCAGAAAAGTGTTTTTTACATAGTCAAAGTTCATACGACTTTGATCCGCATAAAGATTCCATTTCATGTTTTCTCCCACTCAAATGGGAGTGATAATTTGATATTCAACTTAACATACAAAGACAATTACACGATTAAGTAGAAGAGAGAGAAAAAAGAGAACCGGCCCCGCCCTTAACAACAACAAAGTCGAAATGACCAACTTATTTGTTGCGCTTAATAGCAGCCTCCAAAGCAGGAGGGTTCACCCCGACGAACTCGTCGATCTTCTCGCCGTTCTTGAAGAAGAGGAAAGTAGGCATGGCGCGGATGCCGAGTTCCTGGGCAACGTCGGGGGTCTCGTCCACATCGAACTTGACGAAGTCGACATCGGTGTGTTCGTCGCTCCAGGCGGAAACCTTGGGGGCGATGGCCTTGCAGGGACCGCACCATTCGGCAAAGGCGTCGACGACGACCAGCTTGTTGCTGGTGATGGCGGTTTGAAATTCAGATTTGCTGTTAGTAAAGGGGGGGAAGTTAGTATACGCGTATTAGATGACCAGGAGAGCAGAACGTACTTGGCGACGAGCTTGACAACCATGGTGACGGGAGTCGCACGGAATCGGTTCAGCGGAGTTGACGTGAAGGTACGGCGAGAGGACGAAGAAACGGCGAGGCGACGGAGAGACGGCGAGGTCAGAGCGCGAGAACTAATCGTTTGAGAGTTGATTAAATTTGGGGGCTTTGGACTTTTTGAATCTGGGGAGCAAAAGAAGAGAGAGAGAGGGTTACGAGGCGAAGAGTGGGATGGAAGGATAAATAATGGGAAAGGAGGGGCAACGTGACGTCCGTTTCTTCAGATTAGTCAGAAGGGCTGATTACGAGAGCGCTCCATTCTAGAGCATTGCTGAGAAAACGAACACCGCCGAACTGTGCGGTCGGTGTGACGTCCAGGCTGCTCCTGAACCTTCCATTGGCATGGGCATGGGCATGGGCATGGGCAGAAGGGGCAGGCCTACCTCATGTTGGCTTAAATCGCGGTTGTCTGGCTGGACTGTTGAAGTTGATGCGATTCGCTTTCGTCACGCTGGCGGATGCTTTTCCTGCCGCGCCAGGACGGGCAGGCGGTGGGCGGATGGCGTGCTTCTATGCTTAGCTAACCGCGAGGGTCTAGACTACGCTAGCCCTAATTCGCCTTTACAGACTGCAATAATAAATAAGATATAAGATATAAGATATAAGATAAGTAATAACTTATAGAGTATATAACTACTACTCAACGATAGCGTACATACGTCTGGATAGGCAAACACAGAGCGAATCAACATAACATTGGGCATGGGGTATCTGATACATATCAACAGGACAGGGACAATAACACGAAAACGAGAAACAAATCAACAAGGTCAGGGTGGCTACAGAGTGTGTATGGGCCTGCCGGTGGTAACAACGGTTGTCGGGGGATTCGTTGCGAGTCTGCCAGTGTGGTGTAAAGATATATTCAAGGGGATGTTGTTGGTAGTGATGTTTTTCTTTTTTTTTTTTTTTCGGCGGCTTGATTATTTTCCTTTTTTTCACCTTTTTTTTTCCCTTTTGTGCATTTCTTTATTCCATCTTTTTTGTTTTCGGTTTTCGCTCCTCTATCTTCTTTCTTTGTCCTTGATCAAGCCTTTTCTTTCTTTTCAATTTTTTTTCTGTTCTTTCTTTCTTTCCTTTTTTTTTTTTTTTGGCTGCCTTGGCAAATGTGGCTGGCTGGCTGACATCAATATCGTTCCCCGTCCATTCCACCCCAGACAAACGACAGGAATGCCGTAACTCGACTACTGTCTCGACGAACCAACAGACGCTCGACGCGGGATGTCTAGTAGTTTGGCACTCCCCGCGCTGATCTGACGAGCGTGTTTGTGGCCACGGCCGAGGTCCACACTCAATGCACGCTTGACCTCAACAGTCTCGCTCTCTTGGCTGATTGGACTTGCGTTGTCTTCGTCCACGATGGACGAGGTATCCAGCATGTCGTAATCACCGAGCACTACCTCGTTGGACACTATGCGCGCTCGGCCGGATGCACGACGTACCACCGTCGGTTTCCTCTCCAGGACTACTCCATGCCAGGTTTCCAAACCGCTTGTGTTGTCCTTTGAAGATGGTCTGCTGCTGTCTTCGCTCAAACCATCGGTGTTGGCCGGTCCCCTCGCCGAACTGCTAGCTCTCCGCACATCAGGGATAGAGTTAGACTCTTCCTCTGCGGATTCCTCAGCTAATTCATCCAGATATTCGTCGCTAGCAAGACCTTCTTCGTCGTTTTCTTCAGCCTCGTCGTATTTCATAAGCATTTTCTTTCCGGTACTGCTGCGCCACGATGTATAGTTGTTTGAGTTTTGTTGCTGTGAAATCCGTCGTAGAAAGTTCCCGGACATCCATGAGCCCTCCGAGTCAATCGACGCCAAGGACTGTGACAGCATGACGCTGTTATCATCCCATGACATCGGACGACTTCGCCCATCATCATTTTGGTTCTCATTCTCGTTCTCGTATTTGTATTCTTCTTCCACATCAGTAAAAGACCGACGTGGACTTGGACCAGTTTCCAACTCGTCCACAGCGGGCATGTCCACAACCGCTTCGAGAGGGGCGGGAGTCGGAGACTGCATGCGGGAATCAGGTGGTGAGATAGGATAATCCCCCAGATGTTCCACAAATTTGGACTGTGACCGATACACAGTGCCCGTCCGGCGAAAACTCCTCTCGGGAATGGGAATTGGCACGGCTGGCTTGGTATGCGATTGTGTCCTCATGAATGAATCTCGAGACGTGTTGGAAAACTCAGAAGGCGGCGCGTCAACCTCTCTCGAACTTCTCTTGCGTAGACTGGGACGGCGGAAGAAAGAAATCCAAGAAGCCATGCGCCTACTGCTACTCGTGTCGGAGAGGCGCTTTTCAGAGATCTCTGTGCGCGAAAGGTCCGAAAATGACTCCTGAGCTACACTGCTCATACGAGCGGAACTCGTGCTAGCAACAGCCTGGTACAACGGAGAGCGGTGTCGTGAGGCCTCATCTTCTGACTGTGCATTGACATCATGAACCAATTTTCCAGCTCGAATAGACCGGTCATCAATATTCCCAATAACGTGGGCTGAAATATCAGAAAAGCGGTTCTCGCGATTTTGCGTGTCTTTGGACGACTCTCGTAACCATGATCCCGACTGCACATAGGCACTATCCTCTTCCTCGATGTTATTTTCTGGATGAAATTGCTTCGAAGATGTAGCGGGAGATGGAGTTTTGTCTCGGCCGCGCAGCTCATGAGCTTCTGTTTCTTCTTCATTGTTGCTGTTGTTTTTCATAATCCCCAATCCGTCGGCATTCTCAGATCCGGGCTGCTCGTGTTCACGCTCAAGTCTTCGTTGCAAGCGGCGCTGTTTCCTTTCTTGCTCTTGTTGACGCTTCTTTTCCTTCCGTCGACGATCTCTTTCCAGAAGCTCTCTCAATGCAGTAGCATCCAAATCATCGGCAAGCTCGGCGACTCTCTTATGTGAATTCCAGTCCTCCTCGTCGGCGCGATGGCGCATGGAGTTGGACGAGGGATTCGCGCTTCGTGGAGGAAGTTTGTTGTGGTGTTCGGAATATCGGATGATTGGCCGTGGCGCCAAAACAGCAAGAGCATTGACCTTGTACGTATATAAATAATCAGAACTCTCCGACATGGATGACCGAGAATCCATGGGAAGACTTTGGTTGGAGGCATGATGGTCCGCATTACGACTATGCACGCTTGGCCCGCGGCGGATATCAGATGCAAGATAGCCCCATGTTGCGGCGGCATGGGGAGGGTTAGGAGGCGGCGAAGAGCTCAATGCTTTGATCTCTTGCTCCCGTTGTATATCTCGAGCTGAGCGTTTGCTAAGCCGCTTCTTCAGTGTAGTACCCTTAGTAGCAGTAGAATTGGAGCGCCTTTGTAGCATTGGCGTTGGGCGAGCAACAGTAAAATTATCCTGGCCAATACTTGAAAGGGACGTCTGATTGTCGAGATTGTAGGCAAAAGGGATAGGTCTCGCCGCGGCACGTTCCGGCTCAGCTGCAGCGGCACGAGGCGGAGGAGCAGGAGGAGGAGATGACTGTTGACGCAAGGAGCCGGCACTTCGGTGCTTGTCGCGTTTCGATCGCTTGCGAGACGGCTTTCGTGCCACGAGTGTCGGAAGCTTGTCAACAGGGTCTTCCAGCGACAGTCGGCGGTCAGCAGCATCGGAGGCCTTCATCTGACTCCTCGGCCGCTTGCCCTTGCGACCGAAGGGCCATATTGCCATTGTGGCAGCAGCCGGGGGTTGCCTCTGGGACCCGTTCTCTCTTCAGTTTTGAGGTCTCGCTTTCTTACTCGGTCGAGAAAAAGTGAGCGGTGACGGTCTGACGGAGTAACGGGCGCCTGGGTTGGTGACAGACTCGGCCAGGCAGGCGAAGGAAAATCATGGAGCTTGCTGCTGCGCTAAGAGAGTCGGCTGGGAGGGAAGAAGAGAACAGGCAAAAGAGAATAATGAAAGGAACGGAATGAGGCAGTCGAGGTCGGGGAAATGAGAGTGCATGCGCGTATGTGTGTGCGAGACTGCAGCTTTAGTTTTGGGGCCTGAGGCTTTGGGCTGCTTGGCCTGAACCAGACTAGTTAGGGGCTGGCACACGCTAGAGCGCGGGACCGCACAGCGCTGGCCCATGGAAACGCCGCGTTCTGGAACATACAATTATTGTGGTGCCTGCCGTTATACGAGTCATTCATAACGATGATGATGATAATGATCCGTATCAAATGACACGCGCTCGCAATGGCGGTGGTTTTGGATCTGAGTGCGCGGGATGCCCATGCCGCACATAAAAGTCACGGGCTGCGCATAAAATCCAGCCGCAGCCAATCAGAGCATGTGCATAACCGAGTATAACTATGCAGTGCACTCGGCGTCGAGATACATCATATACAGTAACTATAGTTACTATGCCTGCATTGATTAATCTACGACCGACCGTACAGCCTGGTCCGTGACAGCAGAGCATACTACGTGGAGGATTGCATGTTTCACCGACTGAGACATTTGCTGTTCCTGCGTCTGCTGCTAGCATTTAGCAGTGAAACCAGCACGCTTAGCGCCGACGAGAAAATAAAATAATAAATGTATGTGTCCACGTTGGGACTAGTCTGGTGCTCTCTTATCGATAAGCAGCTAGCTGCCTTCCAACATGTCGAAACAACAACAACTTCACATCACCGACATTTGTCCATTGCTGAGCACACGTTCATTGATTGATGTATTAGTGCATGCCAGCGCAAACAAATCTACTTTCCTGTAAACCAAGAATATGCCCATGGCAGCATAGATCACTGACAACACAGCCTCGCTCCAACCAGAGCTGCCTGACAGCAAACACAAGCATGTCGGCCGCCATCAACCCCGCAACAGGGCAGTCGCTCCCCGCAGATGCCCTCCAAAGAGTCCTCTTCGTCACTCGGCTCGTCCACGTCTACACTGTGCCTCCTCTGGCCTCCATGAAAGGTTACACGGCCGCCGACTGGACCGTACCCGATGCACAAACTGGCCGCACCCGCCAAATCTTCTCTGCTCGTCTGCTCATCCTCGAAACCGCCATCCACGGCAAAGTGACCGCCGACATCCTGCTAGAGGATGCCGATAACGGCACTTTATTCGCTGCTGCGCCGTACACTGATGTCGGGGCCGTGGAACATGTCCTTGATTCGTCGCGATTCTTTGTTCTGCGCGTGGTCGGCGAGGGCAGGAAAGCGCTGTTGGGTATAGGTTTTGAGGATCGGAGCGATGCCTTTGACTTTGGCGTCGCCTTACAGGAAACGAGAAAGATACTGGGGATAGCGGATGGAGCCACGGCTTCGGATAAACAACAAAAACTACCATCTGGACAGAATTCTACTTCTTTATCGTCAACGTCTACCTCGCTATCGTCGACATCTTCCTCGACTTCGTCACCATCACTCTCACAAAGCACACCAACGGATTACAGCTTGAAGCCCGGTCAGACCATTAGTATCCACGGTGGAAGAAGGCGCCCAGCAGCGACGACGACGGCAGACCCCTTCTCAGCCGAGGCCAAGACCTCTGCAAGAGCTGAAGAGCAGGCTCTATTCTCGATCCCACCTCCCCCAGCCCCCGGCGCCACCGCTTCCTCCACGATAACGTCGGCGGATCAGACCAGTCGACGGAAGCGACCTACTTCGGCAATTATAGCAACAGAGAACAGACCCATCCTCGGCTTTGAAGATTCAGCCACGTTCGACTAAAGTTGATAGGGATGACGGGTGCGGGGTATATATATATATACATAACGGCCTCCAAGTATTACATTGCTTAGTAGACAAAATTTAATTCCCCTAATATGCTGATAGTAATTGGGACAGAGAAACAAAAGCACTAGATTCGAATAGAAGGGTGGAGGGGG
>NW_017971441.1:11913-282294 GCF_001907595.1 Talaromyces atroroseus | reverse complement strand
GGGGGGGGGGAAGGAAGGAAAGAAAGAAAGAAAGAAAGAAAGAGCAGCTTAGAGGCTCCGTGGTCATGTAAACCCTCAACACCAACGCCGACTTATCCAGAAATGAAATCGAAAACAATTCCCCCGTATGCTTGGACGATAACAGTTCACAAAAAAACGATTCGTCTCTACTTGTGAACGCTGTCTAGTTTGACCATCTAGGAAGAAGAAAATGTCTCGGACAGCGACTTCTTCCTCAACCGCCTCGGCTCTCGCCTCTCGAGCGTACGATACTTCACACTCGGACGACGTGTAAGCAGTTTCTTAATAGACAAATATGACCACGACTCATGGCCCGACACTTCTCGATTACCAGTTCCATAGTCGTAGGAATAGGAACATCCCGATTCGCCGATTAAGAGGCTGGAGGATCGGTGGCCCAGGCTTGATGTTCTGGTGGTGAATGTTGCCGTGTCTCCGTCCATGGTCTTTTCTCTCTCTCTTGTTATCTCTTGCCCGGCCCTGTATATCGCTCCCTGGTAAGCCCCAGGGTGGTGAGGCGATACGTGGCTGGTCTGCAAGGGTGCGTGCTGTTATATACTCTTCGTAATATGTGGTGCCAGCGAAGCAGGGAAGTGAAGAGTGGACGGGACGGGACACACTTCCAAGACTTGTCGAGGCGTTTGTTGTTTTTTTTTTTGGCTTGGCTTGGGATTTTTTGTGATTGGTGGGTATAACTTGCAGGAGAGATAACAGTATACAGCGAGAACAACCTGGAAGTAATTGTCGATGGAAGAGCTGAGGGGTTGACGGTACGAGGGTTGAAGCTAATCAACTGAGATGCCTCAGGCAAGCACGGAAGTGGGCGGATCAGCCATTATCCATCCTTCGTAACGTGTGTCTACATAAAGCAATTGACACTGGAATGACCAATTACAATGCCTGCCTCGTTATTGATTTAACATTCGCAAATTCACCTACCCTGATCTGACTGTATCAAGCATTCATGATTTCCGGGACACACACACACAAAGCACTTGATCATACCACAAAACCACTGTAAACCTATTCCCTTAGTACTATAGAGATAACCACAACTTACATACAATTGCCATAAATATAGCAATGCCGCGCGATATTTATCACTAGCAATCGAGTATACAATATGAGGCTATACAAACAAGACGGGGCATGCCAAGCATGAAGGCGGTGGCAGATCGGGTAGGCTAACTTTAACAAGACTAGTGTATAATCATATACCAAGCAGCAAAATGTTGAAACCCGAGGTAAATCTGGCTATCATTTTCTAGGTATATATCAGTATAAAACTACCTAATCTGAACTGTCTCGACAAAACTGTCTGATGCACACAGCTGTACTCAAGAGTCCGTGTGAAAAAAGCATCGTCCAATGTCTTTAAGCAGATCACGACACAGCTAATTTGCCGGCCTCAAATCGGACGTCCATGGTAGCGAGTACTTGATCCTATATGATTAGGAGTATGGAGACTCGTCGAGTTGGAGTCTTGGTTATGTAAACCACTGGTTTCAATGCGCTGAGGGCATCATACCACGGATGTAATAAAGAGATTTGTTCCGTTACAGAGCTGCATCCAGTATCATGCGACCACTGTACCAGCTCAAGGATTCACTCTCTGAGTACTTTAAGCGTTCCAATTTCGAATGTTGCTCTGATTCAGCAATACATCAGAACCAAATCTTAATCAATTCCTCGCTGACCGCGCTTGGGGTAAGAACACCACCCTCCGTAATCAAAGCCGTGATTAGGTGTGGCGGTGTGAAATCCACTGTATCGCGCCGCATACTGCTAACATTTGGCTGCTGAGCTGGCGCGCCATTCAAAAGAGCAGTCATGTGTTTGGCCTTTTCCTCGGATGACGCTTCTGTCTTTGCACTTGTGTCTTGGGGAGCAACGACAGGTTGGCTAGCGTCTTCTGCCGCAATATCTTCCTCGGTTTTGAAATTGATCACGTGTTGCTCGATGGGAAGATCATATTGTCCAAGCGGGTACAAGCGGACAAACTTATGGCTCTCGGCAACAACGTAAAACGGTTTGCCCATGGCCTTTGCCAACAGACCGATCTGGTAAGTTCCCATGCGCGAGACAACTCCGCCATTCTCGACGACACCCTCCGCACCCACAATCACCGTGTCCACCTTTCCTAGTGAATAGGCCACCGCAGACTCGGGTATCGTAGCAACTGGGACACCCCTAGCTCGAAGTGTGCGAACAGTTTCCAAGCCTTCCGGTTCGGCAGTGCCATTGACGCTGCCTAAAACATAGATGACACGGAACCGGACAGCAGATGCGCCATTTCTCTCGTCTGCGGCCTTTTGCAGCAACGCAGATACCACTCGGGAGCCGCCATTGGTCAGAATAGTGCTTCCATCTCGAACAAAGCTCTTACCGAACGCAGCTACGTTGTTTCGACTCTCTTTGGCACGCTTGATAAATAGTCGTCCGTTAGAAAGCAGATGAGCCCTGATAGCATTGAAGTCACCTGCTGGCCCCAGCTGACCTGGCCGTTGTAGCGTTGTTATGAGATATCGCTGGAACAAATCCGTACCGGCGGAGAGAGCGATGGGGTTGGGGATGGCATTTTTAAGAATGGCCGTGTGCTTTTCAAGTAAGTCTAGAGTTTCTGAGATCGTCGAAGACGGCGAATGAGTCAGAAGAAGAACTAGGGCTTCAATGGCCGCTATTGGCATCGTGATGTCTGGGTCGGACTTGAGAAGGTCATTGTACGTCGACACAATGCTGCAGTTCAGTGATCATCTATTAGTAACAAAGTGTACATGTGTGCGTGGCGAGATTAAACGTACTCGAACGGTGCGGATTTAGCAGATGCCATATCTTGGGAATTCAGTCCACTGTCTAAAGCCCGAGAATCTTTAAGAAAAAATGGAGGAGTGTGGACAATGAATGAATCCATCTCAAAAATGAATTTAGTCATATGTAGATGCCCGCGTTTGCACTGTTTGCATGGCGGCCCCTCGACATCCCGCACTAAGCCTCTTTCAGTCCTGCAAATAAACAAAACATTTCTCTCTTTCATCGCCGCGTCCAGACCGATAATCCCCAAAAACACCAATCGGCCATGGCTTACAATCATAGAGCCAGTCAGCAATTCTATGGCGGCCAACAGCAGAGCCGAAATCGCAAGAAGGAAGATGACAGCGATGCTTTGATGCGCCTGGTAAGCTCGCATCCGTTGCGCCGTATCCGCAACATCAATGCTGACATCACGGAATCTATCAGCCAGACAAGGAAATCGCAGGATGTATAAACGACATTGGCGTTCCTTTTACGGCGGCAGATCTTCTCAAGCCAAACCCACAGCAGATTCAGATGGTGCTGGAATGGTTCGCGGAGCTGCTGATGAATACCACCAGGGAGACGGTCGACCCGGCAATGCGCGCGGCTTATCAGGATATTGCAGGGGACTATCCAGATATTATCCCTAGCGAAACGCGCAATTTGATGGGCTTCTTTCTGAACCTGCGTCGCCTGATGATCGAGGTAGGCATGACTGCATAACTAGTTTATTAAAATGGTACAGTATTGACGATGAAGATCCAATAGTGCGGTGTGAATGATTTCACTTTTTCCGACCTGACGAGACCTACCCATGACCGCTTAGTGAAGATTTTTTCGTACCTCATCAATTTTGTGCGATTCCGGGAATCCCAAACCGCCGTCATTGATGAACACTTCAACAAGGCCGAGCGCGCCAAGGCGCGTATCGAGACCCTTTATGCAGAGAACCAGGAGATTGAAGAACGGGTGAACGAGATACGGGCCAACCAACGGGCCCTCGAGAGCCAAGTGAGAGAGAAGACACAGCGCAACGATGCGCTAAAGGCCCGTTTATTAGTGTTGAGCCGAAATCAGGAAAAGATCGCGGAAGAACTTGAACGAGTGAAGACGGATAAGGCCAAGAGACAGACCCTTCTCGAGGAGAAGGTGGAAAAGGCAATACGAGCGCGGCAGGAAATTGAGAAACTCCGTCCATACGTCCAACAAAGCTCTGCAAGCCTACAAGCTTCGTTAACGGAATTATCCGAGAGCTTGGCTCGCGAAAAAGGTCAAGTGGATACAATGGAACGTCGTTTAAGAGCTTTGCAAACGTCCACGGATACCTTCAATGTTGTTGCGAACGAGGTCCAAGCCTGTGTCAAGGTTCTCGAAGATATTTCCGTCGAGCTTCAGAAGGAAGAAGAAGAAGAAGCAAGGGCCACGAGAAACAAGGATGCGATATCCGAGCGTGGTAACAACGTGCGCGAAGTTGCTCAAACAGAGAAGTTATTACAGCGACAACTGGCACGATGGAACGAGAGGATTGAGGCTCTTCGCAAAAACAGCCAGGAAAAGCAAGAGATTGCACAAGCTCGAATGGAAGAACTTCGCAATACCCAGAGACAACTAAGAGAAGAAAGGGCAGAGAAACAGAAAGCGATGGAAATCAAGCGGATAAGAATCGAGCAAACGGAGAAGAAGGTCAGTTTTGCTCACATTCTAAATAATACAGCGCGGAACTGACCCCAGACAACAGATGGCGGACTTGAAAGAGAATATCGAGAACGAGATCCACAGAGCCCATGACGAGTACTTGAAGATGGAGTCGCATATAAAGCTTTATATCACCGAAATGGAAAAGTCTCTATAATGTTGTTCATTGATTATTATGAAAGTTGAGTCTTGGGAGTTCTGTTGGCTTGTATTATTTGTTACTTTTATACCCAGAGGCATTGTGTATATTTGGATATTTTACATTGAAGTTATGGTAGGGTTGATTGGTATTTCAACGTGTAGCAAATGCATTTTTTTTTATCTCAAGAGACATATTCAACTCAACTCCTTTCCTCAAACTTAAACCACCTCTGCGCGACTCGCCGAATAGAAACATGTCTGCCAGACCGCGCCGATGGTGCATGATCATTCCCTACTCGAATTGTGCCACCATTCAAAAGAGGCACGTGTAAATCCCACAGCCGCTGACCATGGTCAGGATTGCCCACATTCACCATATCGCTACATTCACATAGCATGATAGCCGATTGAGTCCGAGCAGCCGTTTCAACTGCAAGAGCCAGTGTCCGAGACAAACCCTGCGCTGAGAACTCGGTGCTTAGACAATGCATAGCAATGAGATCGAGAATGGCTATCATGGCGTTCCCACATACTGCGTCCTGATCTCTGGTATCGACAGTATTGTTTGTGGTAATTGAACGGAGCCCGAAAACTGACAAATACGCGCGCAGCTGAGCCAGAGAAGAGCAGAATACTAATTTAACCCTTCTAGAATTGGCGAGAGTGGCAATTGTACTGGACAGAAGGCCAAGGGCAGATTTCTGAGTTTCAACAGTCTCAGCTCCAGCGCCTACCAGCTGCGATTGCCCATCCTCCTCGGCATGCTCATTGGTATTGCCATGTGCGTGCAAATTTGCTGTCACGCCAGCAGCTAATTGTTCAAGGAACTTTTCGCGAGTTGAACATACGACTAGAGTTGTGGAGCCGTTGGTGTTGTGCAGTATGGTATTGACAAAGTCTGCGATTGGCACTGCAGGCAGGATTCGTGCGTCAAGCATGAGATGTAAAGTAAGATTGATATGAGGTTTTCATCACATCCCGATGTCCACGGCTGGATTCGTGTGTTGTGTGTTGACGTTATATTTTTTGAAGTCATCACCGCCGTGCACGGTCCACCTCGACAAGTCGGATCGGAATATTAAAACACCCTCATCCGATTCAACCAAAGGCTTTCGTTTTGATTTACATATATATATTTGCTATTACCTTCCTTTTTCTTTGTAACTTCGAAAAGAACTTGTAGAGAGAGCTCGATTTTATTTACAAGGAGCTTGTATGTTTATCCTTCTATGTAATAAAATTGCTGCCCGCTGTCCACCGTCTGTTGGGGCATGAAAAGATGCAGAAGCGATCATGCAGCACGTACGACTATAATTGTTTGGTGATGAATGTATGTCCATACCTTTGCTGAGCACAATGCGGTTGTATGAAGCAGAAATTTCCCGATTGGGCGTATCTTCCCCAAAAAGGAAATTTTCGACCGAGGCATCTCATGACGAGGTTGAAGAAACAATCGACCGATGTGAAATGGTCCTCGAAGTAAAGATTTTGATGTTTGCCATGTGACGGGATCAAAATCAAAACTTTCAAAGCTGTTTCTGCCAGTGTGAATATAGAAAGTGTCTCTAGGCTATATCAAGCTAAAGCTATTGCAATACTGGTTGCGAGATATGTAGAAGCTCTGGGATATCACCACCCACCTTGATACGCAATCGCCTGAGAATGGATAGTTCGCTTAAATGAGCAGGATTTCGCATGACAAGCTATTATCTAATATCAATGCGTAACTAATTATTAACCAACTCACACTGTCAGAGCTACCTAATATATTAAATGCTATAAGCGTAGCTTGTCTCACTGTATACGGCGAGACCCTTAACCTAACCCTAACTGATAACATGGTGGGCAGGCCACGTGAGCATGGCGCGTCGTGATTGGCCGAGTTAGACTTGGGTCGCACCGTCGGCTAGCGCTGAGGTCCCATCTGGAATGGGCGGACTGGCCAATCGAATCTATCAATGCAAAGATCTCCTATCAGCCGCTAGCCAGATACGGCAAGGCGCCGGCCAAGCGTCTGACCAAAACAGCAGGAGCGGGTGGCAATAGATACACAGACCGCTATCGGGCCAATCAGCGCTTGCGTTGTTTATCTCTGCTGTGGGCTGAGGTTATATCAGAACGTGGTACTTACACGGAGTACTCCGAGAGTTGTCTCCGCTTTGTTGCTCGTTACTTTTTTTTTATTTTTTTTTCTTTCTCTTTTTATATCAGCTCGGATTTCCCTCGTTCCCTCTCCAGCCAACATCGACGCTGTTTTCTAATACACTGCCGTGCCGTGGCCGCGAATCGCGCAAAATGGAGTACGACGCTGAAAAGGCCAACGGCATGTCTGCCGACACCAAGCCAGCCTTGAACATCAGCAGTTCGAACGAAGAGTTGCCCTCTCCCAGCGATCACAATGCCATTGGCGGCTTTTTCGCGCAGCTGCGTGCATTCGAAGTGCACATGGACAAGAAATTCGGCATGGAGTCGGAGGCCATCGTTCGCAAACGGCCCGAGGACAAGCGACCAGTACACTGGAGGGAAGAATTGTCCATGGCTTTGCTGTGGGCTAGTGGCACAATGAACATCTCGTGTTTCGCAACTGGTTTCTTGGGCTGGGAATTCGGCCTTAGCTTGCGAGACTCGATCGTGATCACTATCTTTGCCTCGCTCATGGGCGGTGCCTTGACTGCGTACTGTGCCACCTTTGGAGCCGCCACCGGTCTGCGCCAAATCAGTGTCAGTCGCTACTCTTTCGGTTGGTGGCCCAACAAGCTCATTGCTTTGTTGAACGGTATTCAGCAACTGGGCTGGGCCGCAGTTGCATGCATCACCGGCGGTCTTGCCCTGACTGCCGTATCGGACGGTCACGTGTCATTGGTCGTTGGCATCATCATCCTGGCTGTGGTGGCTTTGTTGATTTCATTTGTCGGCCTGAGGTTGATTCTGGTGTACGAGCGCTACGCGTGGATCGTCTTTTTCATCATCTTCCTCATCATCTATGGCGAAACCGGCAAGTATGCAGACAACACAAGCGCCACGTCCGTCAGCGGCATCAATCTTTCTGCAGCTGTTCTCAACTTGCTCGCGGTTGTCTATGGCTCAAGTGCCTCATGGTCGACCATGGTCAGTGACTACTATGTCCACTATCCAGTCAATGTTAGCCGGGTCAAGGTGTTCCTGATGACCACATTCGGTATCGGTATTCCAACTTCTATCGGCATGGTTGCTGGCTGCGTGGTTGCCTCGGCATTAAACAACAAGCCAGAGTGGAACGACGCGTATGAAAACCAAGGAGTTGGATATCTTATCCAGGACATGCTCTATCCGCGTGGCTTCGCAAAGTTCCTGCTCGTCCTTCTCGTCCTGTCCGGCATCAACGTGAACGTAATCAGTATTTACAGTTCCGCCATCTCCTTCCAGCAGCTGTCAAGACCCCTAGGCAAAATTCCCCGCTTCATCTGGACATTGTTCTGCTTCGCCGCCATCTTGGGACTTGGCCTGGGTGGTCGTGAGGAGCTGAACACATATCTTCAGGACTTCTTGAGTTTGCTGGGATATTGGTGCACCAGCTACACTATCATTCTCTTCGAGGAACATGTCATTTTCCGAAAGGGCAACTTTGACAATTATGATTTGGAAGGATGGAACGATCCGTCCAAGCTGCCCCATGGTATCGCTGCATTAACCGCCTTCCTCCTGGGTGTAGTTGCTTGGTGTATGGGCATGGACGAGACATGGTTTGTGGGACCACTGGCGAAACTGATTGGAGATGGAGGCGATATTGCAAACGAGTTCACTTTTGTGGTGACCGCTCTGAGTTATCCACCGACTCGTTATTTGGAGCTCAAGTACTTCGGACGGTGATTTAGTTTGGGGGGGGGGGAGGTTTAATATCATCTGTCTCCCAGAGTAGACAAATTTAATTAATGCTGTCCAATTACTAGAATTTTTCTGGTATAGTCCGGGCCTAAGGTATTGGGTTTGCAGAATCCACTGCATCATATTCAACCACAACCTGTGTAAGAAGCACTTGGGGCAATGCACGACAACTTCAGAATCGAAGCAAGAAAGCCGACGGATTCATATCAATGGATAAACATAACTTGACTACCTACAAGCCTCGGCATAAGCTTTTAGGTCACTGTTGAATTGATTATATTGACCCAGCATCTTCCTCCCCAGCAAGGAAGGCGTCATGAGAAACCCAAGCGGCCCTGTAAACACCTCAGTCTGCCTGAAAATGGTTGACCTCCCATCATCGGCGGACTCAAAATGGAAGCTGTGGAGACCAGCAATAAGCCCGAGCACAGGCGGGCCTTGCCATTGAAACAGAGTCTCCGAGTTTGCCTTTTTTTTTTTTTTTCGGTGCTGCTGTTAGCCTGTTTCAATTGCTGAAGAAAAATATTCTGGAGGAGCTCTTTCTAGTTCTAGCTCACCGTGATCTCCGCCACAAACTTCATGCCATCGATGTTGCACTTGATCTTGTCGCCGCGTGCGAGTGACGAGAGCGACTTGGAGGCGTCCTCGGGCTCGAGCAGCTTGATTAATGTCGTGTGCCATTGTGGGTATTTGGCAAAGTCGAGCAGCTGCATGCCTTATTGTTATCAAGCCTGCATCATTGCGCCAGGAAGATATGTAGGGGAAAGGAGGACGCACAATCTGCCGCACCTTTGCGGGCGGTGCGGCAACCTGGATTTGTGTTTCAATGGCCATGTTGATGTCTATTCGACATTTCACCGGAGGGGGGGGGGGAATATATAAATATATTTATGACTCCAAAAAATGGGGAGCGGGCAAATCCAACTCAGCCTCGGATGCATAGTTGTACCGGTAGGTAACCGTACGGTCTTTTTACGTTAGCGGTATCTTTCTCGTAGTCCTGCTTCGGTTGTGATTGGCTAGAAACCATCAACTGTATCGTTCCGTCCGTTTCTATACGTCCTGCGTATAATCAACATGATACCAGGTATACAGAAGAGATTGACGATATGTCTGTATAACAACAACCTTGGAATCGTCAGTCATACCGTATAGTCAGTCTATGCCATGTTCAGCGGAAGAAGACTCACATCACCTCCGTGGATGCCATGGCCGCACGATATGATTGCAACAACCATGCTTATCTCAAGCTTACACAGATGCTGAAGGATACCAAAAGGCCGAGATGTGGACGAGCTCGCCTTTCGTGACTTTAGAATCACGTTTTGTTTTATTTGTTTGGATTGGTGTGGTCATAGATTCTGCATGAGTGATAATTGCAACAATCATGAAGGCCAAGGAAGAATAGTCGCCTCACTTTGTCGGATGCGGCATTTATATGTATAGCTCAGTGTATAGACGATATGCTTCATTCATTGTTATCATCTATCTTCCTATTGTCTGCTGCTGACACGGAACATCCCGGGTTGTCGACTTGCAATGGTTTTTAAAATCACTCAGTCTGGGGACCCAGCCTTGTCTTGGTAATTTCTTCGTTATTCTCTTTTCCCCCAGTCAGACTCTCTCTCTACACACTTCTGTGACTCGACGTAGACGCCCAGGACGGGCCGCCAGTCTGTATATACAAGATACAGATACAAGATACAAAATCCAAGTAACAAGCGAGTCCTCTGGAGTCTGCAATGAGGGATGTATCTGTAGGTGTAGATAAAATATAAATGCTCCGAACCCTGGCAGTGGGCTGTGTCTGTAGATCGCGCTAGACGGCTTCAGCTGCTCGTTCTAGCGTCGTTCTACGGGCCTTCTATGCAGGACAGACCCTGGTCGACAATGGGCGGTGTCTGGTAGGTTGAATTCTTTCACTTGTCCCCTTCATTTATTCATTTATTCATTTATTCATTTATTCATTTATTCATTTATTCATTTGTCTACTATTATTTTGTCTATTTTCTTGTCTCCTTGTTTGTGGCTTGCGTTATTTATCTCCCTCACGTGTGCAGCCAGCCCGCCAATAAGAAGGCTGAATTGCCCTCGCTCTCTTTCTTTCTTTCTTTCTTTCTTTCTTTTCTTCTTTTCTTCTTTTCTTCTTTTCCTCTCACACAAAAGATAGTCAATCATCTCTGCTGGCCTGTCAAAGCCATCAGACTAAAGCATCATCAACCTGTGTGGTGTTCACACACAGATTCTGGAGCGCGCTGTCCTGTACTGTGCGAGATGGTATGGTATCCCTCATTATGCACCCAGGAGCACTCCCCTGCTTGATTGTGTATCTTTTATCATATATTCTGAATCACTCCTCTTGGTTGTGTGTGTATAATTATGTATCCTGGAGGACTCCTGCTGGATTATATACCAATTCTTTTCGCCTGATCTGTATCCATCAGTCCATACCCAGGAGCACTCCCCTGCCTGATTGTGTATCTTTTATTATGTATGCACCTCAATGTGTATCAGCATCTGCATCTGCTAATCAACCACAGGAGCCCTTCCCCTTCGACTACACCCAAGCCATGACGTACTCGCCATCCGCTCAATCGCTTTACTCCTCGTCCGCAGACTCGCACCTGGACTCCTACGCCCCGTCGCCCTACGACGAATGGAGCGCCATGATGCCCTTCGGTTTGCAGGGATGCTTTCCACTGCAGGGACATGCCTCACAAGGAGTGGCCTCTTCGTCCTCGATGGGCCTTGGAACTCGTCCAATTGAGATTCCTCGCCCGCATGCCCACAACGGCGTTGACATTGCGCACCTGGGCTTTACTCCGTCCTACTCGAGCTCTTCCGGCATTTCTTCCTCGTACCTGGGCTCGCCGGTCATCTCGCAATCATCCTCAATGTCAATGAGCCTTGGGGACATCAGAGGCCCCCCCAACCATGTCTCGGGGGCCCTCCACATGCATTCTGCACCGGTGATGTCTGGCTACTCGATGGCACATGCAGCTTCGACACCCGCTCCACTGCTCGTGGATCGACCTAAGCGTGTGCCCCCCCGCCGCCACTCTGAAAGGTAAGCCCTAGCAAGCCTGTTGTTCACACAGAATCATGGGCATGGGCATGGGCATGGCTAATTGTGGTCTCCAGACAAACACGCTCATTTGACTGCAAGAAATGTGGCAGATTCTTCACTCGCCTTGCCGATGTCAAGCGCCATGAAACCAGTGTCCATGACCCAGTGCCCATTGACTGCCCAGTGGAGGACTGTTCACGCAAAGGCCATATTGGCTTCCCCCGCCGCGACCATCTCATTGAACACCTGCGCACATTCCACAACAAGAACATCCCCAAGCGTGCAGTGACCAAGAAGCGCAAGGCCAATGTCACAGCCAATGCTAATGCCATGCTCTGAGGATGATGCTGCAACCGCATAGAATGACTGATGTTTATGCCTAATGACTTATGACTGGGGGGGTTGTCAATATCCCTGTTTACCTCTTCTTTGTATCCGTTCTTTCAGTCAGGCTTTTCTTTCTTTTCCTTGCCTTTGTTATTGACTATGATACCTTTTTGCATCTTTCGTCTTTCAGTCGTGGCACAGACATGATACAGATACCTACATTCTTCTTAGTAATATCAGACCTAGGATGCAAGCGCCTGATTGGTCAGTTTGAGTACAACCGGTCGACCGCAAATATTAAATAAAAAAACCCCCATCCTGCCAAATCACTCAAGTAACTTTCCTGCAAATCAAGCGATTGTCAAGTATCGACAGCAGATAGAACGAACATGGCGTCCTCGACAGACAAAACACCATCGGCAGACATCAGCAAAGCACTCGCGCGCATCAAGTCGCATCCAACGCTCACCCCCTTCCGCCGGCGCGTCTACCGCACGCTTCTGTCCGTGCCAGCCTCGCGATGGACCACCTACGCTGCCCTGGCCAGGCACCTCAGCTCCAGCCCGCGCGCAATCGGCGCCGCCATGAAGAGCAACCCCTTTGCGCCGGCCGTGCCGTGCCACCGCGTGCTGGCCGCCGACCGGTCGCTGGGCGGGTACAAGGGCGCATGGAACAACGGCGGCGAGTACGCCGTGGAGAAGACGAAGCTGCTGGTCGCGGAGGGCGTGCAGTTTGACGGCGATGGGAAAGCGATGGGCGTGTGCTTCGTGGATTTCATGGATGCCCAATAGTGCGTGTGTACTGCATACATACATATCAACCAGCCTAATAGGAAGCCGATCCCCCGCACTCACTTCTCTCCTCTTCGTGGACACGCGCTCGTCCCTAGGCATGATGCCGAGTGGAATGTCGTGCTACATTCCCCTCGCCAGCAAGGATGGATGCTCCTCCGGCTGTTCCCTCTTATATGTACGGAGAATTCACGAGTCACGTACCTACAGTCCTGCAAAATGCGTCTCTGCTCGTCATTGCTTCTGATCTTTCTGGCCTCGCACGTCGCGGCCCAGCCTTCTCCGATCGACTACTCTCAATATGTAAACGCATTCATCGGCTCCGAGGGCCCAACCCCAGGACAAGCGTTCGGCGGCGGCGACATCTTTGTTGGCGGCGCGCGCCCATTTGGAGTCGTCAAATTCGGCGTCGACACGACTGCTGCCAACTGGACCCTGGCCACGCTGAACGGCGGGTGGACTCCCGACGGCAATGTGACGGCTTTCAGTGAGTTCCTCTGATCGCCCAATATGGCTTCTCTGCTAAGACAGACATGCCAGCGATGATGCACGAGAGCGGCACAGGCGGTGCGCCCAAGTACGGCATCATTCCACAGATGCCATTGACGTCGGTCGATGCGCCCGTCAATCTGCTCGAGAATCTGACTTATGCGCAGCCGAGGGTACGCTCTACCTCTTACACTCCATGATAATCATCTGACTGCGGCGACTAAAAAGGTCGGCAACGACACCGCCAGTGTCGGATACTTCAGAACCACGCTGCAAAATGGAGTTGTCGCAGAGCTCTCCGCGTCTCGACATGCCGGCATCATTAACTATTCCTTTCCAAGCGGGGAGAAATATATCTTGGTTGATGTATCTCATGTAGGCTACATTCCTTGACAGTAAGATATCAACTAGTGCGTTGCATGACTGATCTGTCTAGTATCTCCCCGGCTCGCCTGGAGACACTAGCTCTCAGTTCTACGTTGCCGGCGAAATCAAAATCAACCGGGAAGAAGGTTCGTATGAAGGATACGGAACCTATGTTGGGGGGTTCAACAATGGTGAGTCTATTATTCCCAAACACCAAGTTGGAAAAAAAAAAATGTGACAACTTCATCTCAGGCGCCCCATACACGGTATATTTCTATGGCGAATTCTCCCTAGCTCCCCAGGAATCAACCACATTCTCCGGAGCAAACACCAGTCCCATGCCGCGATACCAAAACCTAGCAAACGGCGGTATCCCCGAGCCCGTCTACGGCAACCAAAGCACAAACAAGGCAACTTCGGGGCCCTTGAACTCGCGTGTTGGCGCTCTATTCCGCTGGAACAACTCTCCCGAGTCCACGCAAAACATCACCTCCCGCATCGGCATCTCATTCATCTCCACGGCCAAAGCCAAATCGTATATTGCCTCGGAAATCCCTAGTTGGAACCTAAATGATACCGTGGCCGATTCCGTGCATGAGTGGAATACAGATGTATTCAGCAAGATCAGGGTGCCGGTGGATGATGACGTTTCGACCAATATCACGAATTTGAGACTCCTCTATAGCTCGCTGTACTTCATGCATTTAATGCCCTCTGATCGATCTGGGGAAAATCCTTTGTGGGTCTCTGAAGAGCCGTTTTGGGACGATTTCTATACCTTGTGTAAGCTTTCTGCTTCTTTTTTACATGTGGGAAAGGTATGCTTACTGGTTTGTTACATTATCTAGGGGATATATTCCGTTGCACGGTCAGTCTATATCACGTTTTGCAGCCTACGTACTACGAGTCTATGATCCGCGGTATTATTGATATCTTCAGGTGAGTACGAACCCTCACCCCATCTCTTCTATATCATGGTCATGTCTGATAAACTGCCAGACACCAAGGATATCTCCCTGACGGCCGATCCGGAAATTGGAACGGCCTGGTCCAAGGAGGCTCTGACGCCGACAACGTCCTAGCCGACGCATACATCAAGGGTCTACGAGGCAGCATAAACTGGCCCGACGCCTATGCCGCAATGCTCAAAAACGCCGAAGTCACGCCCTACAACACCTTTGACCCCACGGACCTCACAGGCAGCACAAAGGAGGGTCGTGGTGCGCTTGACGACTGGCTGGAACTCGGCTATGTGGCTGTTGACCACAACTCGCGCTGCATCTCACGCACCGTCGAATACAGTCTGAACGATTTTGCGTTGAGTCAGGTCGCGTCGGGAATTGAGCCGCGGGATCAGCAGAAGTATCTCAATAGATCTGCGGGATGGCAGTTGATTTGGAATCGGGAGGTGACCAGCTTGGGGTTTACGGGGTTTTTGGCTCCGAGGTATGCGAATGGTTCGTTTGAGGGGAGTGCGTATGATCCGCTGTACTGCGGGGGATGTGAATGGAGTTCTATCACGTATGAAGGCGTTCCCTGGGGTGTGTCTCTCTCTCTTTCTCTCTTGTATGCCTATGTGTAGGATAATAGTGCTAACCGCTGGGAGAATACTCGTTTGTCATTCCTCACGACGTGGAGACTTTGATTGAGTTTATGGGAGGGTCATCCACGTTTGAGTCAAGGCTGGACTTGATGGTATGTCTGCTGTCTCAATCTCTCTCTGCCTTGTATCTGATTATTTGGGTCAGTTCGTGCCAGGCGTCGCGAAGCAGGATCTCGGAGCCAACGGAGCCGGCATCACCACCCTCATGAATATCGGGTAAGCCATGAAATGCATCTTGGGGGGGAAAAAAAAAGAAAGGAAAGGAAATGCTGATTATCCAGAAATGAACCCGACTTTGCCACTCCCTATCTGTACCATTACATCAACAAACAAGCAAAATCAGTCCAACAGAGTCGCAATCTGAGTAACACATAGTAAGCTTTCCCCCCTTTGTTTAAATCGCCAAAAAAAAAAAAGACTTAAGTTGGTGGAAAACCAGCTTCAAAGACGCCGCCTACGGAATCCCCGGCAACAGCGACGCTGGCGCCATGAACTCCTGGCTCCTTTGGCAGCTCATCGGCCTGTATCCCATCGTCACTCAGCCAATTTACCTCATCGGATCACCTTGGTTTCCCGATATCAACATGACGGTAAACGTTAACCAGACGTTGCGCATCACTGCGTCTGGTTTGGACTATAATCGGGGCTCGTACTATGTACAGAGTGTGCGTGTGAATGGCCAGGCTTGGGACAAGAATTGGTTGACGCATGAGGATGTGTTTGTGCATGGGGGGAGCATTGAATTTGTCCTGGGCACGAATATGACTGCTTGGGAGACTGGGGGTGTGCCCCCGTCGCCTGGGCATGTTACCTTGTAAATAATACCTCAATGCTAGGAACAGAGCAGTCTCAAGCCATGAATGTCGTGATTTGTTTTTTTTTTTTTTTTTTTTTTAATTTCTTACCAGGAAATTATCTTTGTCTATGTTCTATATGCGAGTAAAGCTCAACTTATCCTTAGATCAGCCAGGAAACGCGCCCGCTTTCGCCATTTTCTTCGCATGCTGGTCCCGTCGATGGTGATTCGCACCTCGTCCACGCCCTCCTCGTCCTCGACCACCCCTCCCGCGGCCTCTGGCATTACCGCGATCACCAACCGAAGAACTGATATCACCCTGCACATCCTCAGCCTCATCCAACGCCGCTTTCGCGTTCGGTCTCCGATACGCAGTAGATGCAAGCGTCGGCTGACCCGCCACACCTGCACCTGTACCCGCGCCCTCCAACCCAGTCTCAAGAGCCAACTTCCTCTCCAGTCGTGATTGCCTCTTTGCATCACGCTGCAACATCACCGCCCAGCCCTCAATAGCTTCATCGGTCATGCCAGTCTCGCGTTTAAGCGCATCCCGAGGCTGGGAGCGTCGCGTCGCGGAGTCGCGCGCAAATTGCGTCGGATTCGATTTCCATATCCGGTACAGAGTCATGTCGAGGTCAGAAATAGTAGTAGTGGTGTTTTTATCCTTCTCGTCGCCAGCGCGTCTTCCCTTTTCCTCGCCTTCGACTTCTGTCGCGCCTGTGGTGTGGATTGCGTCCACGGTGCCACCGACATCGGCGATATCGTATGTATCGTCTCGTTCGTCATCGTCAGAATCAAAATTCGCCAGCGCCGATAGGATTGCTGCTTTGTTTGCAGCGTGCTGGCTTCTGTCGGCTAGGATGCTGTCGGCTGTGGAGTCGATGTTGGCCCTGCCAAAGAGGAGTTTCTTTTTCTTGTTGCCTTCATCCCTTGTGAGAGAGGCTTGTGCGGCTTGGATGATTTCGTCATCCTCCAGGTCGATGTTCCGTCTGTACTCTGGTAGAGGGGATGACAGTTGTGCCGGGGTGTGATGAGGTTCCAATGCATCATGCTGGATATTGTGAGTGGGTAGAGGCTGGGTTGTGTCAAGTGTCTGCAACTCGGGCGCCAGCGAGTTTTCAAGTAGATGCGCAACTATTGTTTCGACGTTGTCGTTATAGTAATCAAGTAAACGGACAACATATCCGTCCCCAAGATCCGGGAAGAGATCGCGGATCTGCGTAACTAAAGACAGCTTGTGGGCGTGTACACTCTCGTCATCACCTGCAGCTGCTTTGCCTTTGCCCTTTCTCTTCTTGTGCCGCTGGTAGTGTCGATTGTGATACGATTTCATTTCCTGCTGATATTCCCTCAACGAGCTGATTAAATCTTGGCCGCGTTTCTGCGGCGCCGACACCAAATACCGCTCGATCCGGATCAGGATATCCGTGCTGCATACCAAGTCCGACAGTAATTCTGGAGTCCGTCTATTTCTTCCGGAACTTCCTACCTTTGAGGAAACTTTGAGCGTGAACAGTTGGTCAAGCAGGAGCGACAGATTCGGCTTGGGCACTTTGAGCAGCGAAGTCAACCCGACATAGACATTTGCGACCAACGCATTTCTCAGCTCTTCCCAACCATCCTTGCCCGTAGAGAGAGTCGCTTTGTAGGACTCATGTAAAGAATCGAGATAATCAGACCCAGTCATCAGCAAATGCCCAACATGCGGTAATGCCGAAGCGAGAATGCTCATTCTTCGAAGTTCAAGGACTACATCAGCTGCACTCCGTGATACTGCCGGTTTGGAACCAGTAGTATCTGACAGTCTCTGCATGATCTCTGCCTTTCCTTTCTCGACACTTGCTGAGATCTTAGCTTCATATCGTTGCCATACTTCTAGTAACAGCTCTTTCAGCGTCGAGCTTGAGTGATAACACTGGCTAAAATCTCCGAGGAACCGCCAATCCAACATCGCATCTGCGGTAGGAAGGACATCTAAAAAGTACCTTCGCGTGAGCAAGAAGACTGCTCTCCGTAGCTGCCTTGTCTTCTTACTGCTGCCCTGCACGCTGGAGGACCCCCCGTGCAGGCGAGCATCATCAAAGGCAGCGAAATAAGATGCCAGAAACGTGGCATTGAATCGGTCTGCATGCGCGCAGTCCCCGAGATCTTTTTTCGACAGGTGCAGACGCAACTCTGTGAGAAGAATCCATGCATCCAGCGTGGCTCCCCACTCTTCGTTTGGGATGGTCTTCCGCACCGCTGAAGGCGGGACGGGAATGAGGAGGGGGAGGTCCATCGCGATGCTTTGGTGTTATTGTATTGCTTCTCTCCTCCCCTTTGATTCCCTCGTTGCTGCAGAGTCTGGTGGATGTTTGGGCGATCACCCGCAGCAGCATTTGCATTCCATCTCTTGGAAGTTGGGAGACAGAGAGATAAACCCAACCTCATTGGCCGAAACTCGATCTGCTTAGTCATTACCCTCTGCCAAGCCTCCGGGCACCAAATCCGGCCTAGCGCGTCACTAGGCGAGAAGCAGCGCGCCAAGACTTCGACTGTGTGCACAAATCGTATCTTATCGCCGTTTTTTCTCCTTACTCTTCTTCTTCTTCACATCGCCTTTCATCACATTACCGAACGAATCGACTGTGTTCAGGTCTTGATTGGCACCTTCGCTCAACAAAAAAAAAATTCAACAAAAATGTCTTTCCAGAAGCCAGAGAAGGATTTCGGCGAGGGCCCGGTATGTGTGCGCGGTTTTGTGACTGCAATCAAATATGAATAAATATTCAATGCGCGATTGAATTGGGTGTGAAATTCGAGTCGCAGCCAGCATTGTTCGATGCGATTTCCGAGCAATTCAATTGCGCATGGAATTTTGAATTCATACACAGTCGGCAGGCAAGAGCCATTGCTAATATATCTCTGCAGAAGGTCCACCGCATCCGTATCACCCTGACCTCCCGCAAGGTCGCTTCTCTCGAGAAGGTCTGCCAGGAGCTCATTGAGCGTGCCAAGAGCAAGTCGCTCACCGTCAAGGGACCAGGTCAGTCTACTATGCGCAAACTATGGAAATCGATCGCTAATACACTGTTCAGTCCGTCTGCCCACCAAGACCCTCCACATCTCCACCCGTAAGACCCCCAACGGTGAGGGTTCCAAGACCTGGGACATGTACGAGATGCGCATCCACAAGCGTCTCATTGAGTACGTTTCCTCCCCCCTTCTTCCATTCTCGACTTATATCCATAGTGGCTACACATTACTAACTACATCTTCATAGCCTCCACGCCCCTACCGAGACCGTCAAGCAGATCATCATCAACATTGAGGCTGGTGTTGAGGTCGAGGTTACCATTGCCGCTTAATTATGTCATTTTGATTATTGTCTTGGTTGTGTGCCGTATGGATTATGATAAGGACCATGATTTTTATATGATGACCAGATGCAGCAATCTATGCTACCTGCAACAACAAAAGATAGACAAAATGAATGAAAGAAAAAAAAATGGTAAAGACAACGAAAGAACAAAAGTCTAGACTTCTGTTTTCAAGGTACAATATGACGAGTAGATCACGCGGCAGCCAGTGCGCATTTTAATTCTTGGGTAAATATGTAGTCAGAAATAAGAAGAGGAAGAAAGCATTCATTCCATGAACAACACCCAAGCAAAAGACCGTCAACCCAACTCCAGAAGAATACTACAAGACCGTGACATGACATGACAGCTTCATCAAATCCCCCGCCCCTATCCATTCCAAAACACTTTAAAACAACCCGCTCCTACGATGTATAAGCAGGAATGAGAAACAACACCTATATCCAGAAGCGCATGCAATTATTATTATTATTATTGGGTTGGTGCAGCTGTCGTTGAGGTTGACCGGCCCGTGATGTAGTCGCGGTTCTCAACAGTGACACTCTTCGTCATATGATTGACCTTGTACACGCCAACAAGGCGAGCAGCGAGTTCGAACTAGCATTGATGTTTAGTATTCATTGACTTGTTCGCAGCAGTCATCTTGATGACCACTCACCATATTGTTTCGAAGAGAAATGACGATAAACTGCGCATTCTTTGTTCTCTCCTTGATATATGATGCAACAATAGAAACCTTGATTTCATCAGTCAGGTTTCCACTCTCCAAGTCTAGAAAATATATTGAGACTCACATTTCGGAAATCCAGAGCAGCGTCAATTTCGTCCATGACGTAAAGAGGAGTCGGCTTGTAATGATGCAAAGCGAATACCAACGCAAGACTGGACAGCGTCTTTTCACCTCCAGATAAATTGCTGATGTTCTTCCAACTCTTCTTTGGCGGCATCACAGAGAACAGAATACCTTCTGAAAAGGGATCGAGAGAGTCAACAAGCTCCAACTCGGCATTCCCTCCCATCGTTATCATTTGGTACATCTCCTTGAGACGCAGTGAAATTGTGCTGAAGCCCTCCATAAATCCTGTAAGCCGAGCTGACCGGAGGCTATCCAAGCGTGATTTTGCAGTATCCCGCGCTGATAGTGACTCGTTCAAATCTGCCGAGCGAGTCTCGTGCTCAGCAACACGGCGACGGTACTCCTCAATGACAGACAAGTCAACCGAAGCGTTCTGTGTCTTTTCTTCCAGTGCCGCAATGAGTGCCTTCAGCGATTCCTTATTCATGTCGGCAAGCTCGTCTGCAGTAAACGTTTGCAACTCCGCCGTTTCCTGCTCATCGCCAAGATCGCTGACATTTTGCAGAGCTAGCTTGGACAACTTCTCTTCCCAATACCGACTCCGTTTCTGGTTTTCTGCAAGAACTTTGTGGTTCTCTTCCAGCTTATTGCGCATTTCAATCTCTTGGGCGCGGGTTTCGTTCAGCTCCGCTGTCTTTTCATCCAACTCTTGCTTGAGGGCTTTAAGTTCACCTCGCTTCGTCTCCAGGGCCTAGAAACTTCTAGTTAGCATTTCGTCTCTTTTGTAAAAGGCACATCTTAATCACCTCTTGAGCTTCTTCGGCCCTTTGTCTAGAGCTCGACGCATCACTGGCTTGTTTCTTGACGTCATCATTCAAATGCTCCATTTCTGCATCAAGCTGCTCGCTCTCTTTTTGACTTTCCAAGTGTGACTTTTCGTGCTTCTTGATGAGTTTTTCATTTTTCGTTTTCGCAACTTCCGCATTGGATATCTCTTCCGAAAGAAGGTTGATCTGTTCTTTCAGCCCATCCACCTTCGCTTTCTGGCTTCGCAGACGGACACCGCCGACTTCCATAATCTTGGACTGCAGGGATTGTATCTCCCCTTCAATGCCGGCCATATCCTGCCGCAGGCTCTCGACTTCCTCCTGCAGGCTGTTCATCTGTTGCTCCAAAGCTTTTGCTCGGCTTTCATCGGTCTTGGATGGCTTGTGCTCGACACTAAGCTCCTTGATGCGACGTTGGGCATCCGCAAGACTTCGTTTGCCGCTCTCTATTTCAATACCAATTTTCTGAATCTTAGTATCCAGTTTAGGGATCTCCTCGGTCTTCTGTCGAAGAGAGGTCTCCAATTGGCGCTGTTTATCCTGGAAGAGCTGAAGCTTCTTTTCCAACTCGTCCCGATCGTATTCCAGTTTGGAGACTTGCTCTTTGGAGGTGTCGGCCACTTGTTTCGAAGACATACCGCCTTTAGCGACGCGTGTTCCTCCACCACTCATAGTACCAGACAAATCAATGAGCTGTCCATCGAGAGTAACGACCCTCCAGCGTTTAGCACCATAAGCTATCCTATTTGCTTGTTCCAGGTCCTTGGCGACTAGAGTGTTCTGCAAAACGCTATAAAACGCTGGGGCGAATTTAGGTTCCTTGGGTTTGATCAAATCGAATAGACGCGGCACGCTTTCAGGAGTGTAGATCGTTGACATGTCTCTTTTCGGTAGGCGATCTAGAAGTATGAAGTTCGCCCTTCCAAGATTATTCTTGCGAAGATAGTCGATGCATTGCTGTCCAGCCTCAACTGTATCGACCACCATGTTCTCAAGTTGGGGGCATGCTGTTGAAATAGCGACATCATATTTCTCTTCGATGGTTCCAAGGTTGCCGAGTCTGCCATGAAACCCGTCTATACGACCGGACTCCTTAAGTCGCATAAGACCGGAAAGAACACTGCCCTTGTTCTGGGTGCTGGCAAGGCTAGCTCTGGCTTCTTCGGCCTTCTGTCGTGCATTGGAAACGTATGACCGAAGTTCGGGTTCCTTCTGAGATAGCTTGTTGATATCTCGTTTCAGGGATTCGACTTCATCTTCAAGCTGGGACTTTTCCTTATGCTTCTCCTCGAGCTCTGCTTCCTTATCTGCGAGACTTTCCTCGATTGAGGTAATTCGGGTTTGCGCTTCTTCCAAAGCCTTTGCGCCCGCATTGCTTCTTTCATTCAGAATATCAAGTTCGCTTTGGGCAACGGCGATTGCAGAGAGTTTCTCGTTAATTTTAGCATTCCATGGCTCGAGAGATTTCTGTTTGGCGGCGATCTGATCAGAGAGTCCTTGTGTTTTGCCCTTGAGGCTTTCCCGGATCGAGGCAAGCTCCTCTTCCTCGGATTTCATCTCATTCTCAAGTTGGGCAATTTCGGCCGACTTTTTCTCGATATCAAACGAATGCTTTTCCACCAAGCTTGCGCACTCAGACGATGCTAGCCGGCTAGTCTGCAAGGTTTTCTCTAGTTTTTTCTGCTTGCCAGTCAAGAACTTCCTTTTCTCTTCGAATTTGACTGTTTCCTTATCGTACTTGGCCATTTCCTTGACCATTAACTGCGTTTCCTTCTCCATACCTTCGTACTCCTTGGCAGCACGCTTGTATGTCTTCTCAATCTCCTTGATGCCAGATTCATTGCCTTCATGTTTCTCTAGTTCCATGTTCAACAACTCTTGCATTTGCATGATAGCTTCCTCTGTGACCTTGGTGTTGTTTTCACATTCTGCAATGTATATTTGATAGAGAGCAGACTGTTTTATCATCAGATCATTTTCATCCCGTATGTAAGCAAGGGCTTTGTTCTTCTTGTCTTCCAATGCCGTCTTCTCCTTTTCAACATGCTGAACGCGATTGTTCTTCTCGACACACACCTCATTCAATGTTTCGACCTCGGTGGCTGCTTCATCGATTGGAGTCTTATATTTGGAAGTACCAATAATATCTTCAAGATACTCCAGAAGACCATCTTCGTGTTCATTGGCAGCTTTGGGTTTCATCTGCGCGATTGACTCAACCTCGCCCTGTAGAATCAGAAAACGCTTGTGATCTAAATCAATTCCGCGATCCTTGAGAAACGTAGTAACGGTGGTAAAGTTCGTCTCCTTTTTGTCCATATAGTATTTGCTCGAATTATTTTTGAAAGCCCTTCGCGAAACTACCAATTGTGAGTCAGGAATGACTTTGTGTGCGCCGCCTGGAAGATCCATGATTTCCTGGAAATGGACTTCGACTTCGCAAAAAGACAAATCGGGAAACCTAGCTGAGTTGTGGATCAAGGCAGAGACTTTTCCTTGACGCATCTTGCTGGCGCGGAAGCCGAAGACGAAAAGTAGAGAGTCGATAACATTCGACTTGCCGGATCCGTTAGGGCCGACAACAGATGAGAACGAGACATGGAAAGGGCCGACAACCTGTTTCCCGGCATAACTTTTAAAGTTAGTGAGCACTAGGTGAGTAATTACCATGCGCGCGCGTGGCACTTTGGGCTCCTCGACAACAGGAACGCCTAGCGACCGCGACTTCAGTACAATGTCCATGGGCTTTTCCAGGTTGGTCGACATCGGGTTAATGATCGAGATCTGGGATTTCTGTTCTTCGGTATCGGCCTTCGTCGGCGCCGGCGATTTGTTAACTGCGGATTGGGTAATATCGGAGAGCGGGCTGCTAAATTCTCGGTGCGATCGCGACGACGCTTCGGGCGAAGCTGAAGGAGAAGGAGTAGGAAGTGAGGACAGTTCTGCTGCTGGCGTAACTGAATCACGGCTCTTACGGGAACTTCCTGCCCTCTTTCTCTTCTGGGCTGCCCGAACCTTCTCGGAAGGCGACTCAGGCTCTTCCTGCGCTTTTATGGTCGATTC
The DNA here is from genome assembly GCF_001907595.1 of Talaromyces atroroseus. NCBI lineage: Eukaryota > Fungi > Ascomycota > Eurotiomycetes > Eurotiales > Trichocomaceae > Talaromyces > Talaromyces atroroseus. The sequence continues at coordinate 258,296 of NW_017971441.1, read as the reverse complement.
ATCCCTATTGTCCTCCGATTCCACCGTCTCTGCAACAGCCGAGGGTTCTTCTTCGGGCTGCGGTGTTGGTTCGGCGGTCCTTGCTCTTCGGCCCACTCTTGTCGGGCGCTTTGCAGGTTGGGCGGGTGCCTCTGATGCTTTTCGGCGACCACCTCGCCTTGGAATGGGCTTCTTAGCCACGGGTGTGTTGTCGTTTTCGTTTTCTTCTTCCTCATCTATATTGGAATGAGACGGCGTCGGTGTGACGCTGCCTGGATCCTCTTCCGAGGCCTCCTCGATATAAGAGGTTCTCCGCGAAGCTGCACGGCGCGACGGCCTGCCTCGTGCGATGGAAGCCATTTGTGCGGTGGTGAATGCGATGGCGGGTGGTTGTCGGGAAGATGGTTTCTGTTGGCGGCGCCGCTTTGTTTTTGTTTATTCCCCGCCAAAAATGGCAACGCTCTCTTTTTCTGCCGGCCACTAGCACGAGGTGGCCGCTGGCTGGACTCACCGCCTTTATCAGGAAAGAACATTCGCCAGAGCAACTTCATGCAGCCATTCGACAGCAGGAACTACAGTGGCTGAGGGCAAAATGAGTTCCTGGGAGAGCTTCGACCTCACCTTCCAGTTCAATCGGGATCTAAGCTACGACAAAAAGCTCATTGATCGGATCAATGGCTACCGTCGCTCACTGGAAAATCAGCTGTTTATCGACCGACTGCTAAGGCTGATGGGCGTCCAAGCAGGTATGTCTATGGCCTCGACTGCCAATGGCCGGTAGCTTTGCTGATTACTGGCTCTGAGGCAGTTCACGAGATATATCCCCCCAAGTCCAACCAGGATCTCCGAGAACTCCACAGGCAAATTCTCCGCTCTTCATTTCCCAACCACCAAAAACAAGCAGTGATCTATTATCTTCTCCAAGATTGCCGCGGATCCAACGAGGCCATTAATCAGTTCGTCAGGCGATGTTCTCTTCCTGAAAAGTACCAGCTGTTCATCAGTGGTCTGTGGCATTTAGACCGACTTGAATTCCGGGTATGTTATCTTCCAGACCTATCATTCGAACGTGGACTAATAACCTTTTTCGTGCTATCATAGCTGGCCCTCGAGTTTCTTACCGAACCCTCACTTATTCCCACATTCCCTGATGAGATTCTCTACGTCTTGACGCTTGAAAAACTACCAAGGCATGATGATTCGCTCGCGATAGCTTATTATATAACCGTCTCTCCACCGCTCGAATCAGAAACGGTCCAGCAGTCATATTTTGAGACACTCTGTCGAGCGAGCATTACCGAGTCATTTTACTTTTCTCGACGGTATGACGATGACCGTCGACGGCGATTCCTCGAACAACTCATCTTTTTCGTCCACAAAACAACGCCTGGGAACACGAGGGGCGAGCGTGCCATCGAACTGATCAACTTGCCATTCGATGAGCAGGAGGAAACATGGTTCGAGGACTATCTACTTAACGGGAAGGTTGCGACGCTTTCGGGAGCGAAAGACACGGTGTTGATGCGGCGACTGGCGACCGGCAAAACGCGAGATCTTCCAGCTAGCGTAAAGTCGCTAGGAGGGCGCAAGATCGATGGTATTAATTGGGATGATCTTCGACAGACGTTTGATCGAAGCGATACCCTTTAGCCCGAAAATAAGTACGTTTCTTCTACGGTGTTTGGCATGGCTGGCATGGACAGCGGGTTTTTAGCGGCGTTCGAGGGAGGCTCTTTTTCAATGTATGCAATTATTATGGTGTGTGCACACCAGGCTGTCCAATGCGATAAAAAAAAAGAAAAATTTGTAATTAGCAAGTCTTATTGTGAATCGGCGTTCTAATCGAGGAGGCTGGATCGGAGTGCATCTTCAATGATCTATAGTTTATTTTCAACCGTATCATGGAATTTGAATAAATACGAGGATGAGACAGAATAATCAAAAAACCAAAATATATATATATATATATTCATGTGGCAGTAAAACTGCACATGCGCCAGTGCATTAACGTGGTTGATGTTGTATCGAACAAAAGCGGCTGATGGATTCGCTGGTTGCGCGGCCATAAAAATTGCTTGGCTTCGGTGTTTCTTGCCGCGCGACTATCAATCCGCCAAGTTGGGTACGATCACCTCGAGGACCTCTTCGAAAGGCTAGAAACATCGCGATGGTGGTTTGTCTTTACTTTCAGCAAGGTCGTTGCAGATATGGAGGTATGATTGCCGTACGCAAAAGTCCGGGCATCTTTGTTAACGGGTACAAATAGATCGGTGCAAAAATGAACATCCAGGTCAAGTAACATCTGGCTCATCTACGAATCGTTTCGGTGTTTTGGGCACTAATCCACTTGCATCTGCAAACACCTCTGGTAGGCTTTTTTTGTCTTTCTTTTCTTTTTGTTTGATCATTCGGCGTCGAATCTGCATGGCGTGCCGGCGGCTGCAAACAATGACTCCCCGCCACTTGTTCAGCAAGCCACTTCGCATCTCTTTCCTAGGAGGGAGACACCAGACGAGCTTTTGGATGAGCATTGACTATCTTTTCTTTCTTTTTTCTACCTCTTTTTTTTTTTTTTTTTTCCCCAAGTCTCGACAAAGATGGCTTTCGTTAACAGGTCATTCTATCATTCAGGAAGCACGCAGCAGCAAGACAAGTCTACCAAGTAAGTATATCAGAAGAATCCAACTATCTTTATCTGATGCCTGCCAGCTAACTTTCGTCCAGCTACCACGTCACAGCTGATGGCATCCAATCGGACCTTACGATAGGGAAAGACCGGCCAGCCTGGATTTTCTCTGCATATGGCCCTGGCAAAAATGCACCCAGGCAGCTCTTCGGCGGTCCGTCTCGAGAGCAGAGTTTTGAGGAGATGCGGTTGCGTCACTACGAAGCCACGGCTGCCGGTAACATGAATCAGGCTATTCAGGAAGCTCAGAGACTACACGAAGAGACAACAAACCAAATCCAGGTGATTCTGAATGACCTTAATGGCGCTGTCAAGTATGTCCTTGATGGACAAAATGAACACCCGAATCGCATCGATATCGTTGAGGGAAGGTCCTCTGTGCAGCCAGCATTTGGTCAACAGGCTGCTGCGCCTTCATCTGCTCCAGCTTTCGGGAAACCAAGTAGCTTCGGTGCTGCAAGCCAGGGAACTTCCACTCCTGCTTTCGGACAGCCATCTCTTCCTGGGCAGAATCAACCTGCGTTCGGGAAACCCTCAGGATTGGGTTCAGCAATGGCTGGTCCAGCTTTTGGCAAGCCCGCCATGCTCGGATCGACGCAGCCTGCTTTCGGCAGACCTGCCTTTGGTCAGCCTTCCTTCGGTCAACCTAGTTTTGGGCAGCCTACAGCCATCACAGGCTCTGGGTTTGCCGGTGCAGCTGCTGGTCCCTCTCCGTTCTCACAAGCTACGCAGCCGAATCCCCTTGCACAAGGCAACACATCAGCCTTTGGTCAGCCCTCGGCGTTTGGGCAAGCACCCAGTCAAACGACTGCTTCTCCTTTTTCTCAAATTAGAAATCAATCTGCACCATCTGCGTTCGGACAACCGTCGTCAGTCGGTAGCGCATTCGGCCAACCATCACAGACGACTTCAACATTTGGCCAGCCTCAGCAGCAACAACCATCGTCAGCCAATCCGTTTTCCCAGGCACAAACTGTCTCGGCTACTCCAAGTGCTTTCGGTCAACCTACTACAACCACAGCGACCACGACATTTTCAACCACTGCTCAGCAACCCAAAGTGACGAACGTTGCCAGGGCGTCGCTTGGACCCAAGCCAATCATCAAGGCCGACCCGGGCGAACTAAACCCCATTCCCGATCTTACAGGCAGCACAATTCGAGATCCAGCGACGCGGAAACTGACCAGTTGGAAAGGTCGACCAGTGCAGTACAAGGATGGAAATCCGCGATATCTTCATCCTAGTGACAACAAAACCTGGGTCCGCATCTTCTTTCCCGACGGGCCGCCGGAGGTCGCTACACTTAGGGACTGCAGCGACAAGGATGAGAATTATACAACGGAGGTTACAGAGCAGTACCAAGACTTTGTGCGCAATGGATTCTTCAAGGACAACATTATTCCCAGTGTGCCACCCAAAACTGAATGGGTTTCGTTTGATTTTTGAGGTGTTCTGGGACTCTTTGCATGATTCGACAATAGGTAATCGTGGCTTGCGATGGGAATGGAGTCAAGCGGTGTTTGGGGTGTATCTATTCTAATTTAGTATCTTTATATGGGCTCATCCACAACTACCATAATAGCATTGATAGCAACGGCATTGCAACTGAATAGAAATTGAAGACACTGTTCATTTACACATCGGGGAGATACAGAGATGTATATATATATATATATGTCTATCCGGACCAGAGTTCATCCGCGGAGTTTCGACACACCCGGGCAACCCTTGAAAGTTAGCTAGGTAGAAGGCTTACAGATATATTCGAGATGACAGAGCGCATTTACTTGAATACCAAGCTTATAAAAGTGTATGTCACACGGAAATATACCCCGAGGATTATGTTGATGCCTACGGCGAAGACTCGTGACACGACTTGATTTCAGCCAATCAGGTGGGAGTTTTCCGTATAGATCACCATCATTCTTCAGCGCCGAGTTGCCTCATATTCCTTTAGTATAAACACTAACTATGTAGGGATATACTAAACAGAATTTCCAAGCCAAATAATGAAAATTATAATGCAAATAGAAAAAAGGATGTTGCAAGTACCTAGCAAATGGACATGTATTATTCGTATTTTATCCTTCAGTCGGTGTCATCAAACACATCGACAAAGCTCCACGAAATCCGACAGAGCCTATGAAGAACGGAGTTCGGAGGGTGTCTTAAATCCACCCCATTGTGTCAGAGAAAGTGCCGATATGCAGAGACTTACGTACTCCTTGCAGCGGTGGTACACGTCAGCCATGTTAATGATTGTACGACAATTTGCTTAGAATATTCATAACCTCCGTATGCCGTCCACGGGTGTTATGCCGGCCCCTTTTTTTTATACTGATTTCCATGTCTTTGCTGGCCTCCCTCGCCAAAACAGAGGATCTCGACAATCACTTGGCCAGCAATCAACCAGCCATCATCAATTTAGACTAACTAGCTGCCTTGAACCTAAAAGTGCTGTGCCCAAAAGCCCCCAAGATCAGCGAGACAGCCGACGTTCCACGGCCTTCTACTGCTGGCGCTAGGCTCGTTGTGGTTGGCGGCCGGCACAACAAATCCACCCTTGATCCAACCCCAGCCCAGTCATTCTCCCTGTTTATGTTCTGCGATTCTCCTATTCTCTTGTATTCTTCCCATCACGACCCCGTTGTCCATCGATATCCAGCGCTTTCCTCGTGCCTTGGGCCCGTCCTGGCTTGATTCGTTTTGGGATCACACCCTCCTCGATCGAGGTCGGACAAGACCACCGCCCGACACTTTGACGGAGTTAGATCGTACTCAACCCACACCCTTCAGGGGGCTGCCATCCATCTCCTCATTGATGAAATGAGTTCCTCGCCGAAACGCATCGAGACCGGTTTCTCTGCTTGAGTTTTCATCATGCGGTGGAAGGTGCCTGGTCGGCCGACAACGCTGCCGGCCAGCGCCGCTCTTTTACTCCTCCCCTCGCTCCTCCTCACAGCTCCGCAGCAGCTGTCCTACGCCCAACAGCACGATGTCCCCGCCGTCTCATCTTCTGTTTATGTGACCTCGCGCCCAACGAGCGACCCTATCATTGATGAAAGCCCCCACACCTATTTTAGAGATACACACACACATATACCGCCGGATGTGAAGAGAAGCAATCCGGACAACGATGTGAGCGCCCTGGCAACTCTGGCTCTGGCAGACTCTGATAGCCATGCCGTACGAGCCCCTCCTGCCCAGCCGAGCAGTCCTACTGCCGGTTTGGTGTCGCAGCTTCAAGCGCGGTCCCTGCAGGACTGGGAGGTTGAGGATTTTGTTTTGTTGGCGACCGTCGATGGCACCATCCACGCTCGAGACCGTAAAACGGGCGCTCCGCGATGGGCCTTGGAAGTACCCAGTAGCCCTATGGTCGAGAGTATTTACCATAATCGCTCAACCACGGGGTTTGACGCAGACTCCTCAAACCAGGACGATGACTTTCTATGGATTGTTGAACCTAGCAGGGACGGAAGCCTTTATATATTTAGCCCTGGCCAGCATGGCGGACTTCAGCAGCTGGGACTGACAGTGAAAGATCTCGTCAACGAAACCCCTTATTCTGGGACCGACCCAGCAGTCACGTATACTGCTCGTAAGGAGACTACACTTTATACCGTCGATGCCCGGACGGGGAATATTCTCCGTGTCTTTAGCTCTCGAGGCCCGATTACCACAGACCATCGTTGTAAAACCTCCGGGCTAAGTTCTACCGATATTCTGGACGATGACAGTGGTGAAGACGAAAACGATGACCCCTGCGGAGGTATGACAGGGACACTGACCATTGGTCGGATCGAATATGCCGTTGCCATTCAGAACACCGAGACTGGCGAGCCAATATGTACCCTCAAGTACTCTGAGTGGGCGCCAAACAACCGAGACATTGACCTTCAAAGCCAATACTATCAGACGATGGACCAGAGCCACATATATAGTATGCACGATGGCGTCGTTCTAGGATTTGACCATTCACGGATGGAACGCCCCCGCTACACACAACGCTTTTCGTCACCTGTTGTACGTGTATTCGATGTGGCGCGTCCAGTTGATGTCAATGCCAAGTCGCGAGATTCTCCTCCACCCCTTGTCTTGCTGTCTCAACCACTTCAACCACCTGACCCTGACTATGCTGCTGCTCCTGAAACTCAGGACCGGGTGTTTATCGATTGTACAGAGGCTGGTGGCTGGTATGCTATGTCTGAAATAACATATCCTTTGGTGACAGGCCGCGCCGGTATAGCTCAGTGCTATGACAAGGACTTTTTCCGGGATAGTCGTTCACTACTTACCCTGGATCTTGAACGTCAGCGGAAAGCCCTAGCTGGCGTCCACTCACTTCATTTCCATTCCTCTAGTCACGGCAGTCGCCGCAATAACATACATAGCATATCAGGCCCGTCAGCCATTGGGGGGGGTCCAAACAGTACACCTCGTGATGTAGTCAGCTCTCCGTCATACCTCGCATCTCCTCCCGCCCTCAGGCAGAGTGTTATTATTCGCACTGGCTGGGAAAACCGCACGGACATATTTGTATTGGTGATTCTTGCTCTTTTCGGCTACTTTCTATGGGTGAACTCGGCGCTGTTCCAAGAACAACTCAAGCAAAAGCTAGATTTGAAAAACATACTGGCTGCATATGACCAGCAAATATCGACGCCTCCGACATCTCCTGCTGTCAATTCATTCCAACAAGATTCGAGCCCGATAGATATTCAGCTTGCAACGCCTAAAAAGGAACCCGTCCATCTCGATGATCCCGATGTGGACTCATTGTCAACCCCTCGACTAAAGCCGAGCTCTCCTCGGTCCTGTGACCCAGATTCGACTCCACGAGTGCGGATCCGCGAGCCCTCACGAGGACCTGAGGACGAAGGAGACGAGCTGAATTTGCAGGAGCCTGTTAAGAAGAAGAAACGCCAACGCGGTCAGAGAGGCGGCAAAGCCCATAAGCGGAAACCGAAGCCGGGTTCGGAGGAGGATAACGCCGTATCGCAAGCAGTCGAACAGGCCAAGTCGCTTGTACCACCATCAAGGTTAGAAGCAGATGTGCAACTTGTTCGTCAGGTTTCCAATGAGATTACGGAAATTGACAGGGCTATCCGCATTGGTCAGCTCAAAGTATACACAGATACTGTACTGGGTCACGGTAGCCATGGAACAGTTGTGTACAAGGGATCTTTTGATGGCCGAGATGTAGCTGTGAAGCGTATGCTAGTCGAGTTCTATGATATTGCGTCACATGAAGTTGGCTTGTTGCAAGAAAGTGACGACCATACCAACGTCATTCGATACTATTGTCGTGAGCAGGCGCCTGGCTTTTTGTATATCGCCCTCGAACTTTGTCCCGCATCCCTGCAAGAAGTGGTTGAGAAACCGCAAGACTATCCTCAATTAGTTAAGGGAGGCTTGGATGTGCCTGACATCCTACGACAGATCACGCTTGGAGTAAGATATTTGCACTCGCTGAAGATTGTGCATAGAGATCTCAAACCACAAAATATCCTGGTCGCGACACCGCGAGGTCGCAGCATGAACAGCCAATACCCTGCTCTGCGACTTCTGATATCCGACTTTGGACTGTGCAAGAAGCTCGAGGATAATCAGAGTTCCTTCCGAGCAACTACTGCACACGCAGCAGGCACATCGGGATGGCGTGCACCAGAGTTGTTAGTGGACGAAGATCAACAGTCGGCCATCGCGATCAATGGTGGACATTCGAACCATACTGAGTCGTCTGAACCGGCAGTGGTAGATCCACAGACAAACCGACGGGCGACTCGTGCGATTGATATATTTTCTCTGGGCTGTGTTTTCTATTATGTTCTTACGCGTGGCGGGCATCCGTATGATAAGGATGGCAAATTCATGCGAGAGGCCAACATTGTCAAGGGCAATTACAACCTAGAAGATTTGGAGCGTTTGGGCGATTACGCGTACGAAGCGGATGATCTTATTCGCAGCATGCTTTCATTGAATCCTCGCACTCGGTGGGATTTCTTTTCTTTCACTTTGGCTGATTGTGACTGTCTTGCTAACTTTGATACTAGGCCCGATGCTACCACTGTCCTCATGCACCCATTCTTCTGGAATGCAGCTGAACGGCTCAGTTTCCTGTGCGATGTATCTGACCACTTCGAATTCGAGCCTCGCGAGCCTCCTTCTCCCGCACTCCAATACCTCGAATCTGTCGCCCTCAACGTGATAGGCCCAGAGATGGACTTCCTCAAGGCTCTCCCCAAAGAGTTCAAAGATAGCTTAGGCAAACAGCGTAAATACACAGGATCACGCATGCTCGACTTGCTGCGTGCCCTACGTAACAAACGTAATCACTACAACGACATGTCAGAGCATTTGAAGGCGCATATTGGAGGGTTACCTGAGGGTTATTTACGGTTTTGGGCAGTCAGGTTCCCGTCTTTGTTAATGAATTGTCACGCGGTGGTTGTGGAGTTGGACTTGTGCAGATTGGAGCGGTTTAAGCGGTATTTTACACCGCCGGAATAATTGTATTTTATGTCTCATAGTGCCTTTTTGGAAGGCATTGATTGGCTATTGCATGGATGCATTCGATATTTCATCCACATCTTTACTTTTGACTGTAGGAAAGGAGTAGGACTGAAGTGAATAAATTGATACGTATCAATCTCTTATTACAACAACAACGACGCAACCACGCTTGAGCTTGATCCGGACAGCATCGAAAATAGACTAGACCCGTAGTCATCATAGGAAAAAAAGGGGGGGGGGGGGGGGGGGGGGGGGGGCGGGGGAAGAGTGATGCCGAAATAAAGAAAACTCAATCTCATCCATAACAAATTAGTGGAAAAGACAGTTTGAAATCCCAAGAAAGGAAGCCTAAAAAAAAAAAAAGAACAATACCCTACTAGCTCCACTAACTAGGTGGATAGGGAGGAGGGTATATCATCTTAGGGCCTCAGTTTCCGCATATATCTCATGGTCAAATAGCAAGCATATGCCGTTGTATAGGTGCCCGCGAAACCAGTAATCCAGATAGGTCGATGAATCAAAAGGGATGTTTGGAGGAGTTCTTTCTTTGGTTTTTCTAAATGGAGTAGTAGGTAGGGCGTGTGTCAGTAGATCCTGGCCAAGGGATGGGGTAAAATATGCAAGAAGAAGAAGAAGAAGAAGAAGAAGAAGAAGAAGAAGAAGAAGAAGAAGATAGAAGACAAACCGGTTTGCCAGACTCGACCCCGCCAGCTCGAGCCTACTTGTTCGCGGGCGCGAGTGGGGATTTTGATCATTTCTCGCAGGATCTGGCCTGCTTGGGAGACGACGGCGGAGGACATGGTCGTTGTATTTGGTTGTGATGGATGAAGCCAAGTCAGTCAGTCGGCCGAGGTGGCACTGCGCTCTTTCTTTGCCTGGCTGATGGTTGGTGTGAGAGGACTCTGTCTGGTTGCGAGTAGGAGAATCAATAGCCGTGACCGATGAGCTTGTACGATGGATGAAATGGAAGATGGAGGATGAGATCAAGGAGGAGGTCCAGAGGGCAGGCACCACCACATGATAGCGTGAGAAGACAGCGTCTGGCCTACCATGGCCGGAGAGCGGGGGTGGCTCTGCTTGCGTGGTGATGGCAGCCTGCTAGAGAAGACGTTTTTTTCTGCGTGAGGCTACCCAGGGAGTGGTGCTGGATGCCTGACCCATCAGGAGCCGACATGCAGTGGGCCTGAGGCCAGTGGGGGCAGCTAAGCTGCAGGAAAGTCCGGGGGTGGAGCGAAGCAAATCCGGGGTCCAGTCCCCACCTGCCAGTTTCTCTCTCTCCCTCCCTCCCTCACTCACTCACTCACTGATCCATAGCCATGCTACCTGCCACCATTGGCCATCTGCATCGGCCCCCTGGCTTCATACCGTCGGGCGCATTGGACGGGCGTGGGCGCTAACACGGACAATCGTCTCAGCTTGCCAACATATAGCTGACAATGAGGCAATGGGCTGACTGGAGATGCAACCTTGGGATCACCCTGGGACCTATCGACGACCTATTTGGCACTACAGGCTCGTCGTACACGCAAAGCCAAAGGAGAATCACAGAATTCACATACTATCAAAATATCTATGAACCTGCCGACTGACCCAAGCAGATCTCTCGCTAATGTCAGCAACGCCCTTGACACCATCGTCGGTGATATAAGCGTCGACCAAGCCCGGCGGCACCCATTCAAAGTAGATGTTTCTCACTGTGCTCCTTCCCTCTATTACATCAGCCCCCTTGACCCCCGCCAGTCGCCAGCCACGCACAACCTCTGCTGGATCGTTGTCCTCGTCCTCTGCATGTCTTTCTTCGGCCCCAGCCACCTTGTCTAGTTCGCTTAGCACCACCACTTTTATCTCGGGCGACACGTGTTTTGCTGCTAGAATCGCGGGCAAACTGCCCGTTTTGTTGCTCACCGCGCCGTCGGTGGCGATTTGATCGGCCCCGACTAGCAAGATGTCAGCATAGCGAGCTGCTATTGCTGACGAGCTATCGGGGTAGAGGGTGACTTTAATGTTGGGCTTTTGATTTTTCGTAACATGATCGCCATTTCCTGAGGGTTGGATCGACGACACGATGGACGACGCTAGAGTCACGCCTTCAAAGAGGGGCCGCGACTCTAAGACGTGCAGCTCGACAGTCTGGATACCAGTTTCCTTGGCAGTCTGACCGAAAAGATGTAAGACGGATTCCCGGATTGTGGAGCTTGCTGACAGCGTGACAATCTTCAGAGATTTCTCCTGCGAGCCCTTCTCCACGAGTACATTTTCGCGAATATACGACGCAAAAGACTCACAGAGACCTCTCGTCATGGCCGTTCTCTTCTCGATCAGTGACTCGATCAGACGATCGATGTCCTCCTCTCTAGCCCTGTCCTGATACACCCGCTCAAGATCCGCCATAACCGACAGCAGAGCACTGGCGATGGCTGCACCCATCGACTCTCTCCCGTTCGTCCACAGATGCCACGCGATTAGTCGTACATCCTTCCACCATACCTCCCATTTGTCCTGATCCCGACTTTCTTTCATCTTCGACGGTCGTACTTCCAACAAAATCTCTTTCAATATGTTGAGAGCAATGGCAGCGAGTTCTCTCGCACCACTCTTATGGTCGTCCTGCAGTTGCTGCAGACCTTCCCTCAATCGTCTGCCCGCCGTAGATCCTAGGTTGTACTCTGGATACACACTGACCAAGGAATCGGCGATCCGGGGCACTAGCATCTGTCCACAGACTGTAGCATTAGACCCGTCTTTACCCAACCGAGAAAGAACCTCTTCCGGATCATGCCAATTGTAGAAGTCATGCTCCCAGTCAAGCACAATACCATCGCCCTCATGATCGGAGCCAGTTTCCCTTTCAGGTGTTTCGTGGTCTGTCGGTGGCTTGAGTAAGAAGGCAAAAGGGTAGATAGTCCACTCCCTGCCCACGGCCTGATCTTGAAAAGAGAACGGCCGTCCCTTTCTCCATAGTTGAACGGTAGAAGGTGTTAGAGACGTTTCTTCCTTTAATTCTCTCCAAGCCGTCTCCACCGGAGTCGCGTCTGTTTGAGGATCGATACTGCCGGAAATTGGGGCTAGATGGTGCCTGTTTGGGGGTTTCACTGTACGTCAGGGTATCCATACATTTAAACAAAAAGATGACAAGAAGTTGCACGCACTGGTACGTTCGGACCTTGTCGCTCCGTCGGAACAAGGCCACCTTGGTTGCACGTGCTTCAGCATCGCAGAGCTTGAAGAGAAAGCTGGACACGACGTATCGCTTTTGCAGTGGTTTGCCGCCGTCTGTCTGCTGCATTTCTGCGCTTGACATTTCCCCTTTCACTTGCGAATTCTGTAGAATACGCGCTGTAGACTCGATAAATGGCAGTTTTTAATAGTATGATTCTGAACGAAAGTGCCAGCGAAGTCGCGAGGGGGAAGTGACATCACGCTAGGTATCCAGAAAGGTCGGATCCATGGATGTCTCGATCCAATTCAGCCCAGCTCTATTTGTTGCTGACAGACTGCTGGCTCTCTAGCAAGAAGCAAGCGAATACAGTCCACAGGGCATCCTACCGTACCGTAGGCATTCGCATCTCTCTGTATGGCCGTACGCAGAGATAAGCTCGTGCTTTCTTTGCTGATAAGTCGCGGGTCCCACTTGGCGCGGCCCGGACTTTCCTCGCGCGAGCGACAGACACTTTTTCTTCTTTGCGGACCTCCCCGTACGTGCAGACCCAGGAAGAGGGAGAAACTCAAGGAAGAGAGAGGAAGGGAAAAGAAACAAGGCCTTGCGATACTGCATGTCTGTGAACATTGGCCTGCCCGCCCCCAGAGTCAGCCATCTTGCCCCTCTAGAAGGTCCTGTTCCTGAAGCTTTGACTCGCGCCCGAATCGTCTTCCCATCTTTCGTTCTCAACCTCGAATTCGCTTTCATCTTGTCTGCGACGACGAAGAGACCAGGAGAAACATTATCGTTAAACCTGCTTCTTGCGCTTCTGGTCGATTCCCTCAGCCTTGGGCCGCCATACGATAACTTGCTGCTGCCCCTGGCGGTTTTCTTTGCTCCGTCGGTCGTCACGACATGTCCTCCATCGCACCATGGTCTTCTTACGCTTGACTGTTAAAGTACTCCCCCGGGAGCGACTGCTCGAAGGCTCGCAGTCTTCCAAAGTGACGCCTTCGACTACTGGCAACCATGATAGAAATGGGGTGGTCGTAAATGGGGCCTCCACACCTGGCAAACCTATTATATTGATGGTTCCTGTTGAGAACCCTGAAGAAGTCACACTGGGTGGTCTTGCAGGTTTAATACAGGACATGTGGGCGAGGCTCCGACCGAACTCTGGGTAAGTTTTGGATGCTTCTCTTGTTCGTCAGCAATCTAACCCCCTTTCTTCTGTTTTTACAAAGGCCTCTTGAGATTAAGAAAATACTCGACGCCGACCATCCCGACGAAAACCTTGATATTCAGCTTACTGTCGCAGACGTATTCGTCCAACATGGGAGAGCGGCCACAGACGGACAAGACCAGCGAGCCGTTGCGCTCGTCATCCAAAAACCTACGACGCAGCCTATATTCGACCGCGAGGGCTCAGTCGTCCAGGATTGGGCAGGTGCAGCTGGTAGGAGTTACACGTCTTTCAAGCAGCGAATGCAGTCTTTGCGCCGTCCTGAGTCTAGAATCCCGACCATCGATGAAAACGAACAGCTTTTCAAAAATGCTGATAATGGCGCGGACAAACCTGATACTGAAATGGAGGCTACCCTGCCTCCTTTGATTGACGTTAGCCCATGCGATACACCTGTTAAATCGGTAGAGCGCGACGAGACTGAAAAACCTAATGAGCGTCCGGAATCGCCGCACTCTTGGGGCGAGTCAGAGAGCATTGACGATAAGTCTTCATTGCGCGGCCGCGAGGCAAGTGAGGAACTGGGTGTTTCGCCTATTCATATCCGCCAGCAATGGACCTCTCAAGAGGATCCGTTCGTGAATGAAGGTCAAGAAAATCTTATCACTTCAGAGCATTGTGCACCACCAGAAGAAGTAGTTGACAACGGAAATGAACCGGTCAGCGAAATTCAGGCAGCGGACAGTCAGGAGAAGACACCGACTTTGCATGCTCAACCAGCAACCAAGCCACAACAAAATGGTGACCAGATCATGAAAGATGATGGAGAGGAAAATGCTGTGTTTTCTGACACAGATAGTGACGTCGAGATGGTGAATTCGATGCCAGAGCCAGTTCCAGAGAAGCGGAAGCCTGGAAGACGCAGTGTCCCGATTGTCTTGATTGAAAAGAAAATTGATCACGGGGACCAGAATGTTGCAGCCAAGCGAAAGAGGAACAGTTTAGGCGAGTTGCCACCGGCAAAAGAGCTTCGATTGGAGCCAACACATATCCCGTCCACGCCTCTCATTCAGAGGACTTCGACAATGGAACATCAAGGCACTGCTTCGCTAGCACCAGACATGCCTCCCTCATTTAGGCGACGTCCATCTTTCTCAAGTCCACAGAGGCCTTTCGATCTTGCCGATCGGCCTCTCAATGTGCCAAAGGATAGCATGGGATTAGGGATTACCAGAAGCCCGAAGGCTCATCGATCGAGAACGTCCAACGGAAAGAACGAAATACATACAGAAGAGGCTAGGAGCATGCCCCCGTTATCATCAACCAACTTCAACCCTATTGTTAACCAGTTCGTGCATGCCACACCTTCAAAATCAATCGAAGCGCCTTCGTTCGACTCATCCTCTAAGTTACGATCTGCATTGCGTAAAACCCCGCCGACAGATCCTAGTCGCTCCAGACGCTCGGTTTCTTTCGTCGAGAACGGCGCAAACAGAGACCACTCGCCCAGTCCTACGAAAATGAAATCCCCAGCGGCAGCCATATCTATACCGAGCGCGGCAGTTTCCTCACCTGCACCGGCTTCTTCTGCGCCTTCAAGTTGTAAATGGCCGGATTCCGTGTCAGACGCTAAGATTTTGAAAATTCGCAAGCAAATACAGATGGAAAAGGAGGGAAAGTTGGACTCTGAGCAGAATTCTCAGACTACTCCTCTCAATAGAGGAGCAGAAAAATGCTCACGGAGCAAGAAAAAGAAAAAGACGCTTACACCTGTTTCTCTCAACGCAAGTGAGGAGAGGCCTGCACCGCAATTGAACAACAGCCCAGCTCTGCCACCTGTACAGAAGAGTCCAGCTCCGCAGCCTCCCTCGCAGCAGAGATCTCAGATCGATCTCAATAAAGGAGTAGAAAAGAGCACAGACAGCAAGAAACAGAAAAAGGCAAGGGTTTCTGGTCCTCTGGATGAAAAAGACGCACAACCTGCACTACAATCGAACAACAGCGCGACACCACCTGTACGACAGAGTCCGGCTCCGCAGCCGAAGAAGAAATCTCAGACTTCTGATCTCAACAGAAGACCAGAAAAGGGTATAGAGACCCCGCTAAGTGTTGTTTCTCTGAACGAAGGTGACACGGAATCTGCACAATTGAACAAGAACACTACACCACCTCTAAAGAAAAAGTGTCCAGCTCCTCAGTCCCAGTCACAACTGAAGCAAAACTATTCGTCTACCTCCCTCGATAAAGGAGCACAATCCAGTACAGAACATAAAAAGCAGAAACAGACACAAATCCCTGTTTCTCGTGATTCATATGACAAGGATCCCGCATCGCAACTGCACAAGAGCCCGACGCCCCTACAGAGAAGTCCAGCTCCGCAGCCTTTGTCGCAGTCTCAGTCGAACCAGGGTTCTCAGACCCCTGATCACAACAAAGGTGCAGGCAACGTCATACAGCATATAAAACAGAAACAGACACAGACTCCTGTTTCGCTGAACGCACGTGACAAGCATCTTCCACCACAGTCGAACAAGAGCGCGATGCCCTCTGTACCTAAGAGTCCAGGCCTGCAGTCACTACTTCATTCGCAGCTTCAGTCACAGCCTCAGTCGCAGTCGCAGTCTTCTGAGGTCAGTCTACCGCCAATTGAAAAGATACGCACTGGATTGGAGGATCGCCCTCATAACAACAAGGAAAGTAAAAAATCGGTTACGAAGAAGATTACAACAACTCGCACGATTTCAGCGATGGAAACGAGTGAAGACATGCATGCTCTGCCAGATGTGCCACCTACAGAGAGTCCGAAATCGGTTCTATCTCAAAATTCCATGGCCACCAGACAATTACATTCAGAACTCGAGATTGCCGGCTCCAACTCTCCTACCAAGACTGAATCTTTTCCTCCTCCGTCAGATCCAGTATCTTCTGGCGCACCGCTCACTGCGAAGCCTGCCAAGAAACCAGAGTCTTCCTCGTCAGAATCCTCATCCGAATCCTTATCCTCATCTGACTCAGGTGACGATATCCCCGCTGGCTCCTTTGCGCAGAGAATAGCTACCGCCCCCAACACCAGTTACTACTTTGGCGCTCCTAACTGGAACCCAGTCAACGCAAACAAGAGACATACCATCCAAAGTGTCAGAGAGGAACTGCGCAAGGAAATGGAAGCCCAGGCAGCCCGCGATGCCGAAAAAGCAAAGGCTAATACTCAAACTAATGGCACTACGAAGCCTAAGAAGCCAGCATCCACTCGCAAGGTCGACAAGGAGCTTTTCGATATGACGTCCAGTGAAAGTGATGAAGATGACGAAACGTCGAGCAGTGAATCCGACAGCAGTGACGACGACGATTGATCTGAGAACGTTCTTGCTCCAACACGGAAATGCCTGTAAATTTACAATAATGTCTCCGCTCGTCTTGTTTTATCATAAGAAATAAGAAGCGTTGAACATCTCGGTAGTTTCGAAGCATTTCTCTGACGTCATCCAGAAGAGGATTCGTTGAGAATGATGTTGGAGAAGTGTTTGATTTCTTTGTACTTGTTTATTTTATTGCCATCATACATATGTCGTCAAAATCAGGAGTTGAGGCATAGTGATAGTGGCGTCTGTATGTACAACAAATGGTATGTAATCACCTACCTGGTCGAAGGGAATTGTTAATATGAAATAAATAAAGTCTTTCTTTGATACCCTTTGTTATCTACATTGCTTGGCGTGGACCGAAATATGAAGCACCCAAAAACTTTTATTCCCCTGGTTTTTTTTCCTGTATTCTTTGTTCCCCCTATGCTTGCCTTCAAAAAAGAGTTTACGGAACATTTGTCCCATTCACGTCCTGCTGCCCACTCACAAGCCCCTTTGGTGGCTCCGTAACGACGAAGTTCCACCCAAAGCGATCCTCCTCAACGCCATTCTGAATGCCCTTCAACACCTTCAACACCTGCGCACAAACCTCCCCACCACTCTCCTCCGCACCCCCAACATTATAAGTAAACTTATCATTCCTCGACTTCATTGTGATCGACTTGATAGGCACCAAAGCCGCAGCAGTACCCGCAGCAAACACCTCGTCGAACTCGGGCAATTCCTCGTACGGAATGCGGCGTTTCTCGACTTCGTATCCAAACACCTTTTCGGCGATTTCGTACACGGACGCCGCGGTGACAGAGTCAATGACGTTTTTGCTATCGGGGACGACGATGGTGACTTTTTTAGAGACAGGATCCTTGCGGACTCCGATAAAGGCCGAGGTTGAGAATTCGTCAATCTCGGTGCGTGTCTTGCTGTCGAGGTGCAATGTAATACCGTAATTCTCGGTGTAGGCCTTTTGCGAGTGACGCAGCACGGGGGCATAGTTGCCGCCGACTTTGGCTGAGCCAGTGCCCTCGGGGGCGGCGCGGTCAAAGTCCTCAAGAATCAGGGCGTCGACGGCATGCACACCATGATAAACGCCCGTTGGCATCACGAACACGGCAAAAGTGTATTCGTCCGGCGGGTTCAGGCCTAGCTGGGCACTCGAGCCCAAAATCAAGGGACGAATATACATGGCGGCGCCGGTTTCGTGCGGAGGGACGAACTCTGCATTCGCGCCGACGGCCAGGTTGACGCACTTCAAGAAATGGTCCTCGGGGACACGCGGGATGGAGACGAAATCGGCTGAGCGCTGCATACGGCCCGCATTGCGGTTTGGCCGGAAGATTGTGATGGCCTTATTGCCGGCGGAGCGGAATGCTTTCATGCCTTCGTAGGCTTGTTGGCCGTAGTTGAGCGCGGGGGCCATGCCGTGGATCTGGAGATGGGGGGAGGCGACGAATTTGGGTTCCGACCATGTTCCGCCGTTCGAATAGCTGAAGTGCGATTCAATGTGGCCGTTGACTATACTCAGAGATGAATTAGTATGATGAACCAGGATCCTGGGATTTCGATGGACATGCCTTCGCGCACTTTGAAGCCGACATTGCTCCAGTCTAGAATTAAAAGCGGAATTCATCAATGAGATAACGATTCTCCAGTCAAAACAGAATAGCAATCACGGCTCACCGATGGTGTCGACTGGAGGAGGCGGGAATTTTGCAGCCATTCTTCGGATGACTCACTCAAACGCACTGAGAAAGAAATGCTGGTGTTGAAATGCTCAATCTGCAATCTGCAATCCGCCCCAGAGCAATTCTTTGGCAGAAGCAACAAGCCGCGAGAACGAGAGACTCAAAATCACACGATATCACACAGAATGAGGTTTGGAAACTCGGAGCGAGCGGTGAGCAGATCTTTCCCCCCACGAAATTCCCCGAAATTCCTCCCCCCCCTCCGACCGACACCGGCTCCACTCCTCCGATGGCGGAGAGAATATAGCCCTAATTCTAGCCTTAACTCTAGCCGTACATGCTCTGCTCTAATCCCTGTATACATCCGCAGAGCCTCGTTGCACTCACTATCTTATCGCATCACGCTGTCATATTGTTTATGGCCATGGATCCCTTATTCAGGTCCCTGTCTATTCTGTTATAAACCATATACATAAGGACATACAAACAATTCAGTCAGCTGGCTTATTTTGGAACCTCCAGCAATTTATCTACAGAACCTCCCTCCAACCACGTATCCATGGCCTCATACATCTTGGTATAGCCTTTGTTGTTCATCGTTGGCAAATTGGTAAGACACTTATGTCCCAGCCGTTCCTGAGCCACGCCCAAATGCCGGTATCCATAGGGGTACTTGCTGAGCTCCTTCTCCTCGAATTTCGGGACATTCTTCCCATCAACGGGGACCACACGGTCCTTCTCATAAATGACCTTGTAGTAGACATGCTTCCACTCGCCCTGCGCATTCTTCTTGCAGAAAAAGATGAACCGGTTGTCGCAGTCAATGTCGAACTCGAGTCCGTCCCAGTTGAAGCGCTGGGTGATGGTTGTCTTCATCTTGCCAATGGCTCGTCCGGTTTTTTGGTTGAGGTCTACCAGGGTTCCGCACTCGCGATGCATGATGAAGTCGCCATTGGCGCGGCCCTTTTTGGAGACTTCGATGAACTCGTCGATTGTCACGCCGCCACTCCATGCTATTATTTTGACCGAGTGGGTTAGTCTGAGAAGGTTGAGAATATGAAGGCATGCTACTACATACTAGTAAAGATATATGCGTCATCCGTGAACAGATCCCGGTAATGCACCCATTCCGAGGCATCCCGGTAAAGTGGCCAGCCCTTGCAAATCTCAGCCACAGCAAAGCGATCTAGGAGCTCGGATTGATTGCCATTGACATTGCTCCAGACCTTGGGCTGGACTTCCTTCTCAGTGACGTTGTAGACCATTTTTGGTGGAGTATTATGTATTAGAAAATGTGCTTGGATGTACGACGAGTCGTTGTATATGTAGAGGGGGTCGAGGAACAATGACATCATTCATGATCTGAGCATGCCAAGCAGTGCCTTCATCATCGGCAAGCCGGTCGGCAAGTACAGCAAAACCTCATCCTGCTCACGGAAAATGATGTAGAGGTGCCGAATCCGAGAGCTAAGCGTGAAGTCGTGCGTGGATATCGCGTGTTGTTTGATCTACGCATACAAGGCCGGGGAGCTTGTCGGGTGAGACTTTTGCCGGTGCTTTGCCGCCAGTCACAGTGACGTACCAACCAGCTTACGCGGAAATCAAGAGATGGGAAAATAGATCAAATAACAATATACAGATTATCCTATCTACACAGTGAAGGGCAACCTAGAAAGAAAGCCTCTCGCACTGCTCAACCGGCTGCAGCCCGAACGCCTTGCTGCCAGCCATCCAACTTGTCGCAAGTGGCTTGCGTGCAAACAGGCGTAAGTTCTGCTCGTACTCGGCCACCAGTCCATCCAGACTCTTTTCGCAATGGTGGGCGTCAACTAATCTTCGCGCAAGGTCGCTGGCGTCTCGCAGTGCCGTATTAACACCCATACCTCCCGTGGGTGGCATGGCATGGATTGAGTCACCAATAAGTGTCACGTTTGTCGAAGCCTGCCAGTCCGGAATCGCAGGGTCTACCGAGTGGACTCTTAGCGTCGCCGTTTGGCTTCTATCCTGATGAATGACCGCTGGTTTGATGCTCGGATGCCATTTCTCCGTCAGGGATAGCGCAAGATCGGATGATTGTTCGTTGCTTAGACTGAGCAGTTCCGCATCAGGAATGGATAGATCATCTCGTCGTACTAATAATACCCAATAGATATAATCCGTTGGGAGGTTGATATGTTCGATAGTAGATGACGCCTTGGGAAAACGCATGGCCTCCAGCAACATTGTTTTCGGCACGCCGTTTGCCTCGTCTTCCTTTAATAAGCACATCCCACCCAGGAGGTTGTCTGAAAGTTCCGCCTCAACTTGATGGGTGAGCGGAGTCTTGCCGTAGATAATCCTCGATCCAGAGTCAAGGAAGGGGTAATCAGGTAAGAGCTGTTTGCGAACTGTAGATTTCACCCCATCAGCGCCTACAAGGAGAGCTCCGGACTCTGAAGTGCCGTCGGCAAAATGCACTGTTACGCCAGTCTCATTCGATTCGAAATGCGTGACATATTTTCCAAATTGCGTCTCGTCCTCGAGCTTGGTGAGCAGCACTTCGCGCATCGTTGTGCGATCCACTGTGAATGGCTGTAAGCCTCCACGAGCTCCCGGTGGCGGGCCACCGGCGGGAAGAGGCTCAGCTGTGAGCGCATCGAGGCGCCCCAAATGGCCCAGACCAAGGATTTCGGCCGATGTCTTTTCGAACAAATTCCAGATCTCGGGGCTCAATGCATATTGCAGGGCCGTGATGCCGTCCTCTGATATCCGAAGACGGAACCCCTGAGCGCGAAAGTCTTGTTTGAAGTCCCTCTCGAAAATCTTGAACGGTATCGAATGCTTTTTCAACGCCTGGGCGAGGCAAAGACCGCCGAGACCAGCTCCTGCGATGAGCACTGGGTGGCTAGCAGAGATGCTGCTCATGTTGCGCGAAGTCGAGAAAGAGTTGGATAAGATGAAGGTGTTGGAATGGCGTCTTTCAATTTGGAGATTTGAACCATGGCGCAGACGCGAGTATTTATACCACGATCCTCGGGCCAGGCGAGACGGCCAAATAGGAGACCGCGAGCACATACTGCTACACTACAAGAGAAATGCCGAAGCCACCGAGGAAAAAGGTCAAAACATGCGGCAATAAATTTGTTGTTTTCAGCTGGCCCCTTTATTCTCGGGCCCGTCCAGTAAGACAACGCGGGGCCGACCTCGATCGTCGCCGAGTCACCAGCCTTTCCGAACCCTAGCCCTAACTTCTAGTTGTTTACCTCGCTATATGTACAAGGCGCCATGGCAGACATATCATTCGCTCATTTACCATCGAATTGTCTTATACATAAGCTATTTTGCGTATAATTGGCGTCCGAACTCCGTTGTAAGACACACTTTCAGTCCCCCGGGAATCTCGTGCCGAGAAAACAATCGGTAGTCTTCGCTGATATTTTCGAATTCATCTAGCAGTTTAGGTCCAGTCAGTAATGCATTCACAATAGCTGGACTACACTCTCACCGTCGTATGTGAACATCCACGACGGATCATATTTGCCCTCGACAACCAGGTTGAGCAGATGTGGATAGTACTTGGCACAAAAACGTACGTTAGCCTGATCTCCAGCCCGGAAACAGAAAGGTAGAGATACCTTTTGAGCAAAATGCTGTCCACCTCTGACAGTAATCCCCTTTTCCATCAGCATGCCGATGGGGAAGTCATTGGTACCCCAGAAAAAGTCGCCAATAAGTGCAATATGACCGCCCTTCCGGGTAGATTTGAGGACTGCATGGACGGTGTCACCACTATCTGACTCGGCTTTCAAGTACCGCATGGCTGCATGTTTGGGAGTGTTGGTACTGCGGAATCCGCTGGCTTCTATGCCACAGTCGAGCCCATGAGGCTGCAGAGATAATATGTAGTCCGATACATTAGGATGCGCAGCGACATCAACCGGCACCATGCCAAAGCTTTTGGCAATTTGTAATCTGGTCTGATCCTTATCCACCGCAAACACCTTACTGGCACCGCGCAGCTTCGCAAGCCGCTGGATCGAGAGTCCCACAGGTCCACAGCCCCAAACGCCGACAATATCCCCCTTTCCCACCTCCGCTAGTTCGCACCCATGCCACGCCGTCGTGGTGACATCTGCTAGACCCAGGAGTTTCTTTGGCGCAATATCGTTTGATGCTTTGATGCATGTCAAGTCTGCATTGGGGACGCGGCAATACTCCGCCTGATCGCCGGAATAGCCGCCCATCAGATTCGAAGAGCCGAGGATACCCGATATGCGATGCCCGTATTTGGAGTTCATCTCCTTGGACGAGTTGGTGGCATCGCAGAGTGAGTACTGCTGCTTCTCGCAGTACCGGCATTTGCCGCACGCGATGATGGGTAGGATGATCACGCGGTCACCTACCTGCAACCGACTGACGGCGCTGCCGATTTCTTCGACGAAGCCAATAGCTTCATGTCCCATAATTGCCCCCTTGCGCATGGACCTGTCTAGGTCGCCCTCGTAGATGTTTAGGTCTGAGCCACAGATGGTAGTGTGCGTGATGTGCACGATGGCATCGGCTGGTTCCGTGATGGACGGTTTGGCAACCTCGTTGATTTCGATTTTCCGTGTGCCCATCCATAACGCTGCCTTCATGGTCTCTGTTGGATGGGGCTTGTATTGAGGTGTGGAAACGGGTCTCCTGTATGGTGAGTGATGAATTACATTCTCTTGTGCTTGGTTGATGAACGGGATCATACTGTTGGGTCTCCATGTTGGATCCTGTGTCTTGATATCCGATCTGTTCAAGATTTTACACAGAAATAAAGGTTGTACCATTGTAAACCTCATCGGCTCAAAGTCTACTCATAGAAGGCCCTTTGTACTTTAGATTTGCAGTTGAATCATGGCATCGGTGGCAAGCGGAAGTTGAAGCCGGCGGATGATTTATGATTTGCATCATACCTAGGTACATATCCATGTGTTATCTGTACTTATAAAATGCAATTGTGCTTCAAGATGATAATATCAATTACATTCATATCGACAGATGTGGACTACATGCAATATCCGAGATAACATTCGCAATTAATGATACAGGAGAGAAGCGCAAGTGATAAGGCTATTTCACAACAATAATAATACTCAGACAAAAAGAAAAGCCTTGTCCAAACATAAACTATATAAAATTGAAACAGCGGCAATCTTCTTATTCCTGAAGATTCTCGTGTCGAGATTCGCACGCCCAACAGTCATAGGACGCTGGGCATCAATTCGGTAAATAAAATCGCCCCAGTAGCTTACTCTAGATTTCAATATAAATTATGCTACATTAGAAACCAGGTACGACGTACATGAGTATACGACACATACAACATGGACATAATAGTTAGAAACGACGTCCCACTTAGTTGCATACCACGCAACATGCAAGATGAACGACGGAGGCGTCGGCTAGCTTTCGCAATGCTACCTATATACATTTAGCTCTCTGGGCACCGGACGACGATATACCATAAAGCTACTACGAGAACGACGTCAGCATAGGATCTGCAGAAGACGAAGGTAAGATGAAAATTCATCAGACACACTAAACTATCGAGCAAGCAGAACTATCTCGAATCTAGACCTTGGGATATTCACGTACATTAGATAACACAGTATCGGCGCTTTAGCTTCTGAATCGCCGCCCCCAAACTCGAGTCCGGGTCCGTTGTGCGATCCGATGATAGTTTGCTCCGTAGTTGAGTTTAGGCGTTTTAGTGCTGATGATCAGTCTACAATATGATCGCCTAGAAATTAATCATTTGGTTTTTTCTATTGACTGAGCTGTCGCTGAGGTGCCTTGGTGATGGCTCCGCTAACGTTAGAAAGTATGTTATGTCGTCGACCCGACTAGAAATTAAGTCGTATAGCTAAAAATTAATATCCTACGACTACTACCTAGTGCTGTAGCATTCTGGCCCCTGAGTACTCCTCTATAATCAATAAGCGTAAGCATCACCTCGTCAGTGGCGCCCAAGCACGGGTCATTTTGGTCATTTGGCCATTTTCGCCCAGGGATCGCGAACATCAACCGTGCATCACAGCATACCACCAGCGAATCAACAAAATGCATCAAAAAAAAAGAAAAAAAAAAAAAAAAAAAAAAAAAAAAAAAAAAAAAAACTCACCCTGGTCATCTGTTCCTCCCCTCCGGCGTTTACGGGGAAGTCGAACGCTCGGGGTAAAAGACTTTGTCAGATGTCCAAGGATTGTCAAAGATGGGTCCTATCAGAACGGAGACGTTCTCTGCATGCGACATGGATTGAAGCTGCATGTTGACGGCCAGTAACGCTCGAAATGAAGGTACAGACCAGGAACCGACATTTCACCATATCCCAATGTGACCGTAGACGGAGCATATTAAGTTGAGAATGCTCGTTGGCTGAATGCCCCGCGTGAAAGTGTCATTGCACTTCCAGTCCCGACGCCACAATGCCCCAGTGCTAAACCTGATGAAGCCAATTATTTCAGACTCAACCCTAAACGAAGTTACCAACGCTGTATTCCATGTCCTCAAACCACGATGTCACCATAGAGCTCCACTTGTTGGCCTGCTGACTGAAATTGGAGCTCCTGTCGAGGTAACTGATGAGGAGTTCACGTAATTCGGGATGGTACAAATGAGCGTGATACACCCCCCCGGGTCTCCGGAATCATGTTGAAGACGGAAGTGTAAGGACGTAGAAGAAAAGTAGGAGCGAAATGCATTCTCTCGCTTTGATCGCGTCCAGCGTTCTCCTCGCTAGTGCGAGTGCAGAGCAATTCGCCATTCCGCAAGTGCAGAGCGCAGTTAACGCAGCTCTCAACAAGTACTCCGAGTACGTGAACTACGATGGCCCGACAGGCACAGCAACAGCAGCACTTGCTTCTGCCACTGCAGAATCGCATGGCTTAGAAGCTGCGGCCGTCACTGATCCGAGCTACTGGCTGGCCGATATTACCCATCAAGGCAATGCGCCATATGCCGACAGTGGCTATGTCGTCTTCAGAAACGTCAAGGATTACGGTGCTGCTGGTACGCTGCGTTTAGTCTCGAAGATGAAAAATGAAGGAAGCGGCAACTGACATGGGGTGTCTACTTAGGTGACGGTGTGACTGATGATACTGCGGCTATCAACTCTGCGATAAGTGATGGTGGTCGCTACAGCCCTGGCTCTGGCGAGACATCTTCGACAACACCCGCCATTGTTTACTTCCCTGCAGGAACCTACCTGGTGTCTACGTCGATTATCGACTACTACTTTACACAGCTGATTGGAAACCCCAATTCTCCAGCTGTTCTGAAGGCCTCTGCTGACTTCACCGGTCTTGGTGTGATTGATGGTGACCAGTACCAGTCCACCGGTGAACAGGGCTGGACATCAACCAATGTCTTCTATCGCCAGATCCGAAATCTAGTCTTGGACCTCACTGACGTTCCGGCAAGCTCTGCAACGACTGGTATTCACTGGCCAACCGCTCAAGCGACTAGCTTGCAGAATGTCGAAATTCGTCTCAACTCAGATTCCGGTACACAGGCTCAGGGTATTTTCATTGAGAATGGTAAGTACTCCGCCACCATTTCGAACAATATAAAGCTCCTTTTACGACAAACTTTTAAATTGCCCTCAACTAATGCATTGGCTTCTACTTCAGGCTCTGCCGGTTTTCTCACTGACGTAACTGTCACGGGTGGTCTGTATGGCCTCAATGTCGGAAACCAGCAGTACACTATGCGCAATGTCACTATCTCCAACGCCGTGACTGCCATTAGCCAAATTTGGGACTGGGGTTGGACTTGGTCCGGACTTAACATTAATAACTGCACAACTGCTATCGACATTTCGCTCTTAGCCACGGATGGCAGCCTCGAAGACGGGTCTACAGTTATAATCGACAGCACCATCACTGATTGTGACACATTCGTCAAGACTGCCAGGTCTACTAGTTCTACTCCTGCGAGCGCGGGTAATCTGATCATTGAAAACGTGGCATTGAATAATGTACCTACTGCAATTCAAGGGCCAAGCAGCGTTTACTTAACTGGTGGCACCACCACCATCTCCACCTTCGGTCAAGGTCACGAATATACCCCTACAGGACCGAATACTCTGGACGGTACTTTCACTGCACCTTCACGTCCTTCGGGCCTGCTGGCAAGCGGATCATCCGACTACTTCACCAAGAGCAAGCCTCAGTATCAAAGCTACGCAACCAGCAGCGTGGTAAGCATGCGCAGTTCAGGAGCAACCGGTGATGGTAC
This sequence comes from Talaromyces atroroseus, assembly GCF_001907595.1. Classification (NCBI taxonomy): domain Eukaryota; kingdom Fungi; phylum Ascomycota; class Eurotiomycetes; order Eurotiales; family Trichocomaceae; genus Talaromyces; species Talaromyces atroroseus. The sequence continues at coordinate 231,502 of NW_017971441.1, read as the reverse complement.
CACGGATGATACTGCTGCGATCCAGGCCGCTCTTACCTCTGCAGCAGCTTCAGGCAGTATTGCGTTCTTCGACTACGGTATCTATCTTGTTACCGATACTATCTATATTCCTCCCGGATCTATTGTCGTTGGCGAGTCCTACCCCAGTATCATGGGCAGCGGCAGCAAGTTCTCCAACAAAGAGGCACCTTACCCTGTTGTGCAGGTGGGCAAGAGCGGTGACACAGGCACAATCGAGGTGTCCGATATCATTGTCAGCACCCAAGGTGGTGCAGCAGGTGCCATCTTGATTGAGTATAACCTCGATGGAGACCAAGGATCCGGCCTCTGGGATGTTCACACACGTATTGGCGGCTTCGACGGCTCTGATTTGCAGGTAGCTAACTGCCCGACAACCGCAGCAGTCTCTGCTGACTGCGAGGCGGCCTTCATGTCTCTGCATATCACAAGCTCAGCAAACAACGTCTACCTAGAGAACAACTGGTTCTGGACCGCCGACCACGACATCGATAGCGCCGATAACACCCAGATTTCAATCTACACAGGCCGTGGCGCTTTGATCGAGGGAAGCAACATTATAATGTGAGTTTATCTTATTGCTGGTTTTTATGGATTCTGCATTTGACTTTGCCTAATACTGCGTTGCTAAACTAACGCAATTAACCATTTAGGTATGGTACCTCTGTTGAACACCATTCTCTCTACCAATACGAGTTCTCGGGTGCGACGAACGTCCTGGCTGGATACATTCAAACAGAGACCCCATACTACCAGCCAAGCCCAGACGCCACCTCGGGTCCTTACGCGTACAACGCAACGTGGAATGACCCAGACTACAGCACCTGTCTGTCAGGCAATTGCGACGCTCTAGGCTTGTACGTGACCGGCGGTGATTCCATATACATTTATGGAGCCGGTCTGTACAGCTTCTTCAATGACTACAGCACATCCTGCTCCGACTACGGTAATTCGGAAAACTGCCAGAGCGAGATTTTCCGTGTGGATGGTACTGTATCCGCATTGAGAGTATACGGGCTCAACACTGTGGGCACTACTAACTTGATCGAGGTGGACGGCACAAGTGAAGCGGATTATTCGGACAACATCAGTACTTATGCTGATAGCATTGCGCTATTCTCATACAATTAAAGCATGTTGCTTGGACGAATTCACGACAAGAAAGAAGACAATCAGCGAAGGCTGCTAGAGAACTTGCGTGGTATATTTATTCATTGTACATATTTTATATTTATCTATTTGACAAGGCACCCAATAGGTTCGCAAATGAAAAAGTTTCATTGTTTTATAGTTTGCATTCTCTATCAGCTGTCAACTTCGTAATCATTTCTGCCATGTTCTCTGAGGTTGTTAAGGCATCAACAATTCGAAACGAGGATTGCGCGTCGACCACCTGCGATGGTTCTAGACCGGGCCCACAGCAGCAGCGCAGACTGTCAGGCTGCGACCTTTTATATGGATCAGTTCTTGGTTCACCTCGGAGATTTGCCAATCCAGTTTGAGTTAACCCACGGAAGACTTACAGTTTTGCGTCTTTATCGCCACGGAATTCGTCACAGCACGTGAGTCTACCCCAGTTTTTGTATACTCCGGTCGATCAATGAGAGATCTTCCAGCGCAAACTGGCCAATATGAGGTGTTCTGGTGGAGTCCCCGCAGCGCGTTATTTTAACCTTATTTGCAGGGCCGGTGTCAAGGTGGGCCCTTTGAGTGGGTCCTTTAGTCGTCAAGGACTTTTAGAACGTGTGACCCTCCATGAGTCCGCTCTGCGCGGTTTTCTTTCGTCTTGCCGGTGCCATACCATGGTTCGGTCACCTCAGGGTCCCAATATGATTTGCGACTCACGCCAACGCAATGGCCTTGCCTTAACCCGCAGCTAATCAGCTTGTTTTCCATCGACTGGTCAAAATCTAGAGCCATGGGCCCTTCCCTCTGTCGCCTTTGCCCCGATGGCTGGACCATTCTGGATCAGGCACAGGCACAGGAACAGAACCACTAAAATGCTGTTCGCTGGGATATCTTTGGCTGTTCATCGGCTAAATGTCGACGAGAACGAAAATTTTTTATTTCTCACCGGCTTATCGTCGGAGGCTTGGAGGAAATAAAGGTTATATAAGGGAGCCATGTGCCTATCTGACTGCTTCTCGTTCTTTTTCTATTGCACCTCATCCACCAGACAGAAGCTCTCCTTGTAGAGTGTTCATTCATTCATTCACATTCAACCAATACATTCTTTTCGTGAGGCCAACCTTTTGAACAACTCTTTGACAAGAGTAAACATCACATTCTCTATAAACAAATTATCTTTTATAACCAACATTCTTTACAACATGATGTTCACCAAGACCCTCGCTGCCTTCGCCTCCCTTGGCGCACTGGCCTCTGCTCTTCCTACGGCCATTAAGAGCCGCGACACCAACAGCACCTCTGCCAGCACTGGCGGTGGTGTTACCATCGTCAATAACATGGATCAAACCATCTACCTCTGGTCCGTCAGCAATACCGCTGACAGCGAAATGGTTACTCTGACCGCCGGTGGACAAGATTACTCTGAGAACTGGCGCCTCAACCCCGACGGTGGCGGCATCTCCATCAAGATGTCCACCACTCCCGACCAGTCAGATGTCTTGCAGTACGAGTACACCCTCGTCGAGCCCACTATCTACTGGGATCTTTCTTGCATCAACATGGGCGGCAACTCCACTTTCACCACCGCAGGCTTTGCTGTCACCTCGAACGATTCTGGCAACTGCCCTTCTGCCACCTGCAAGCCTGGTGACACTGCCTGTGCTGACGCTTATCTCTTCCCCACTGACGACCAAGCCACTCACGGTTGCCCCGACACTGTCAGCATGACTTTGAACCTTGGTCCTTCTTCTGCAGAATAAGCTGGCCATTAAACTTTCCTTGCCAAAAGTCAAGTTAAAAAGTCTCGAAACAAAGTCTCCAAAAACCAGTCGAGACTTAACTCATTACGCTCTATAGATTTCTTTCATTTTTCTTTGCCACATGCTTTTTAGCGAGCATCCATGTACTTCAGCGACTGTCTTTCCATTGTTAATATTAATAATGAGGAGTATGTTGGCTATGTTGTGGTAATCCTAAGGAGCTTTTTCTTTGTTACTTGATGATACCATTTTCTGTTTGACGATACCCCTAGGGGTTATTGTATACTGTAATTATATGATGGATCACCTTTATACACAAAAAATTCGAAAATTGAAAATAATGAAAATTCTAAATCTATCAAAAATTCGAACTTCTCTTCCAAAAAATCCTTAACAGTCGTTCGAGTAAATTCACCAATCAGAAGCGAACAGATTGAAGATGACGACGACCACTACATAGCGGTCTGGCCAATAGAATTAACAGTGCCCCACATTTCCTTTTAAAGCCCTAAGAAGTCATATCGACTCGACACAGGGAGGTACTCGGAGTCGATTGTAATATACTGGTCCAAAGAGACGGTAAGATGGTGAGCAGGGTTTGACCTATGGGTAATAGAATATAGTGGGGTATTTACTGAACACCAGCAACGGATCAAATCTACGGACTCCTGGCGTGAACTCCTGTCGTGCAGGTCAGAGCATCATGATGCGCTGAACTTATAAGACCGACAGATAAACTCATGCCTAGTAATCAATGAATGGAACCTGGTCATCTTAACTCATACGACGCTCGATTATTAATACTACCTAGTTACTATCAAGACTACCAGTCCTCATTCCACAGCAACCCTCTCACATTCCTTAGATATAAGCATTGCAGTAAACCCAAGCAAGTGACCCGCATCCCGGTGAAATTTACCAATGGATCAACGCGGATGTAAACTACGCATTTCACCCCTACGTATAAATTCTCGATTGGTCAATATGAAGCCCTAATCTCACGCTTTCGGCCCGTCTATCCGTCATACCAGCATTCCGAACTTGGTTGACAGTTATTATAACCAAACAATTCGGTTTTGACCTAATTTATTTTCGAGCTTGAACTTTAAAATCTTGTGGTTATTTTCACATATTAAATGAAACAGGCTATTATGATACTATTCCCAAGTCGCGCCGAAGCTACGAGCGAACATAGAAATTGCTCACGTACATCTTTAGTGCTAATTTATCGACAGAATTATGGACCCCCTTCAAGCTATGACAACAAAAAGGCCGGGACTTCATATACAAGACAACTCTGGTTCTCCAGCTGTTTCCAAGGAACCAACAACCCTCGTCGCAACTTATCCCATAGCCTCACAGAGCACTCTGAACATTGAGAGCAACAACAACGACAGTACTGTTGAACTTCAAGCTAGCGATGCGGCAAGTGATCAAACACAACAGCCATGGATCTCATATTCCAGTGAATTGGGGATGGTGGGCTGTTTTGCCCTTATGGCTATGATGGTTTCACTGGACGCCGTGATATTGGTCCCAGTTCTACCTGTAAGACTCCTTTTCTATATACTTTTCACTTGGTTCATGCCCTAACTTTGATAGGATATTTCCGAGATATACCATGTCAAACCAGCCAAAGGCGCTATTTGGCCCATTACAGTCTACTTCCTGGCAAATGCGGCATTTCAACGGGGTTATGTTGCTATGACGAGTATATTCGGCCGTCGATATCTGCTCATGGGAGGTATATCTACCTTCAGTATCGGCTTGATACTTCTCTCCGCGGCACCGTCGCTCTTCCCAGTGCTCCTTATTGGGCGTGGCGTCCAAGGAGCTGGAGCTGCATCGATGGTATCAATTCCACACTTAATACTGAAAGATATGATCTCCGATAAACGCAGACCATTCTACAACTGCATCATACTTTCCAGCAGCGCAATAGGTGTGAGCGTGGGACTGGTTCTAGCAGGCGTCTTCTTGAAAAAGCCAGCTGATTGGAAATGGGTCTTCTACGTCTCAGCTCCTTTCTGCTTTCTGCTATTAATTTCCACCCCATTTGCCGTTAAACCTGTTGGCGAGCGACTGGACTCAAAGATAAGGATAATGAAGGTCGACTGGACGGGCATATCGATGTTCGCTGGTAGCATGGCCTCGCTGCTTCTTGGACTTACGTGGGCATCAAGTCTCCAAAGGGAGTTGAAGTGGGAAGTACTTTTGGCGCTTGTTGCTGGGGCTGTTGGAATGATAGCTACGGTCCTGTATGAGAGATCAGGTGCATCAAGACCTTTTCTGCCCCTTCATATTCTCAGGATCTCTCCTGTCACGTATTTCTGTGTCTTTATCCAGAGTATTGTGGTATGTAACTTTCTTCAAATAAGGGTATTTTCCGCTAACCGACATTGGTCAGATGGCTGTACAAATCATCTATATCCCGGTTTACTTGCGAAGAGTACATGGTTTATCTCCTACTTTGGCCGGGGCTATCCTTATTCCTATGGTTTCAACTCTCTTCGTGTCCACTTCTCTGGCAAGTCTAATACCTGCAAAGCTATGCCACTTTTGCTGGATACTTTGGCTTGGTTGGGCTTTGAATATCATATCATCTGCTATTTTCACTACTTTCGACACCAGTACAAAACGCGGAGTCTGTGCTCTTGTTACCCTTGTCACTGGTCTGGCCCACGGATTGACAATATCTGCTACCCATAGAGCATTCCGAGAAATGTCAAACTCTACAACTGCTCGAGATGCATCTCTGATTGCTGTTTTTATTCGAACATCTGGATTTTGTCTTGCCATTGCCGGTGCTGAGTCAGGGTTTCGTACTAGATTGGCGATTCATAACTTTCATTCGACGATACCGCGAATATATGCCTTGAGCTTTGACGACTTGATGCGTATTCTGACAGCTTTGGCTGGGTTTGGGGGCTTGCTATCTTTGTTTGTGGGATGGAAGAAGAGGAGAGGATGATCTTTCTTTTTCGCCTTTCTGTGCTGTTCACTAAATATGAATTCTTAATCAATTAAAACTTATAGAAAGAAGTAGTAATGCCGTATTATTGTGTAAACTGTTATCTATGAGGCTTTCCCTCTTAAATTGGTGGCCTAGGATTAAGACCTCGGAAACATACAAATGGCGCAGTTACAGACTGACGTTACATTAAAAAACAAGACAAAAAATAACCATTTTACTCGTGAAGATCCAAATCATCATATAGATGACTGCGAATTTGCTCCCCCAGGTTGTTTGACTGACACTATAAACATGTGCACTGTCATAAAGGAGAGCAAAGTTCACAAAACTGGTGGAATACACGGCATACACACACCATGGATGCCGTTTCCAAGGGGTGCGACTTGTGAATAAACTTACAGCGTTGCTTCTCCAGTTCGTTCTCACCGACCGGAGACATTGTGAAATGTATTTTGGATACGTACCCAGGGGTGTTTCGACAAGCGCATCCTCGCAACTTTGAATTTTGATGTCTCAGCCGTGTTTAGTTTCAAAACAAGTAATGAAGTTACCATCGTCGCAGTTGAGGGGCCCGAAAAGATCGAAGAAAAGGCGTTCATTCAGGAACCCACTCAAAAATTCTTCAGGTTGCAAGATACTGGTGCGATGTGCATAGGACGACCTGAATTAATAAACATACCACCGTCAAGAGCGTTAATCGCTCTAACGTCGAAGTTCTGCCGTTCCAGGTAAGGCACCGAGCATATTCCAAAACAATGTAGCGTTGGAGCCTTTTTCAGTGCGGATCACACGTTTATTAGTACCAACTGCATCTACTTTGGGGTCTTCAAAGACAGCTAAAACCGTGGGCATGAAGTTGGGGGAATGCTAGAGGACGTGGTCATCGAAATTAGCTGTAATGGTCGTTTGAATGCTGGGAATAGCGCAGGCTATCTGAATACGTTTGTTAGCTACAGCAAGCATTCCAGAGCACTGTGATGGGGGCTTTGTGTGATTGAAGTCGTTGCGTAACCAATATTTCATCAGCGTCGCAGGGCTTGTATAGCGGTTTGTCTTGGATGACTGCAGGGCGATACAGAAACCAAAAGGATATAGTGCGGACAATCAATCGCAAGTAGCGGAATATGAAGATTGATATGATTAAAACGTCACCCTGTGACAAAATTGACCAAACTGCTGATGCTTGTCGTAAAAGGAATATGAGAACTTCCACAAGAGTAAGAGTCAAAGGAGCGATTTTCACTGAAATCATTGTTCTCGCGTAATGTTGGACACAAAGACCTGTCCTCTGATAGTAAAGAAAAACCTATATCATAAGATTCGAGGAAAGGGAAGTGAATGTCTTCCATGTGCGTAGACCATATATATAAATCCTATGACACGACAATGTCACTCTAGAATTGCCACGGAATGGAGAGTCAATAATTGACTTTGATGAACATGCTTTCTTTTTGATAGATAATTTTCCATCTATTTCGAAAGCACTTTATTTACCTCTCATTCTTGAGTAGATATCGCGAACCCTGGGAATTGGCGCATGAGATCAGATTACGTGATATGTGTGACCCGCGATGTTTGTGGTTGCCTAGGTAGGTAAATAGTCACGAGGAGAGAAAAGTCATTTGGGAACTTGATGGTGACTGATACCTAAGTATCCATGATATAAGATAAGACATACATTTTGCTGCTATGCGCATTTTTGGTAATCAAAGATGATGCTTCATCTAATGATGACTTCAGGAACTTGAAACGTACAGACCACAATGCCTTTATTTTACAGAGGGTTCTACGAATATTATTCGGACTCGGCCAATATGTTGAGAGAGAAATCAAAAGGATAGCTAAAATTCGAAGAATTCTATAGATAATTCATAGATGTAACCAATCATCAGTCAGATGACTCTCTACATAGTTAGCATACAGCCAACCTTTTGACATACCTCCATTCACAATTATAACTGGGTGCTTTTGAGTTTTGAAAAGATTGTTATTCTTCAGGATACACCATCTTCCTGGTAACACCTCCATCTACCACCATTTCAGTCCCAGTGACGAATTCGGCCTGTGCTAGATATTCGACGGCTCGCAGGATATCCTCCACTCGACCGACACGACCCGAAAAGTGCCATCGGTGGTCGTCTTCCGATAAACCGTCTTCCCATTTCATGCCATTTTCATCGGCCTCTTTGCATTCATTGGCAACATTGATCCATCCTGGAAGGATTGCATTGACAGCTATGCCATCCGGAGCCAAGCTAGCAGCCATTGCGTGCGTTAATCCTATTAACCCAGCCTTAGTTGCAGCATAGCCTTCGGAGTGAGGCTCGGATTGACGCGCACGCGTTGAAGACATATGGATAATGGAGCCTCCGCGCTGGCGATCGGCAGTTTTCTTCAACAAAGGGAGGCAGCCTTGACTCATCAACATTGATCCTGTTAAATTTGTCTGTACGCTCTTGTTCCATGTCTCGAGGCTAAGGTCCGCAAAAGATGCGTTTCCAACGCCAGCGGTATACGCGGCATTGTTGATTAGGACATCGAGGTGGCCGCTGAAGAATTCCCCAGCTTTTGAAATGGCTGATTGAATCTCAGATGGCTCGCACAGATCACATTGTGCCCGGGAGTAGCTGTCTTGTGGAAAATATTGAGAAAGTTGATGGATTGCGTGCTCTAGTTCAATACTATTGTTGTCGATGAGAAAGACGCGGTGGCCTTGCTGCAGCAGGAGTCGCGACAGGCCACGGCCGATGCCTCTACCAGCGCCCGTGATGAGGAAATTTTTATGCATGCTGACCCAGCCTATCGAAACTGTGCATGAACAGCTAAAAATCTGTGTATTGAGAAAGTTAAATCTTTTTTGTACGAAAAGCAGCGACGTATGAAGTTGTCGCAATACACTATTCTAATTAAAGTTAGTCAATAAACCAGTTTCTGCCTTGCTAAGCAGGCAGCAACACGTTGACTCCGCGATCTTTGGGACCTTGACTAACTAATACACATGCTATGTCATCTTTTAACGTGCTCATTTGATCAAAGCAATGGCTGGGTATTTAATAAGTAGGGAAAAGCTTCCTGCATAGCCGACCACGCAAACACACTGGGCAATATAATGCCGTCGGCAGTGGCTGCTTGGGCACAGCGTAGGCGAGAGCTGTGGAATAAACAAAGTATAGGTAGAGAAAATAACGATGCTGTATTGCACAAGCTAATGGACGAGAAATGACAGAGCGAGTCTTTCTAGACAGGCGAGCATAATTTAGCCTGGAAAAAAATCCGGGTACATAAGGTCACGTGCTACAATGCAAAAAATTATTGTAAGTTACCTAGCCGATATGCTCGGCTATCAATTTTTTTTTTTTTTTTTTTTTACTTTTGGAATTCATATTGCCAATAATTGCACTAGCTCGCTATTGATATATGCGGTATATAATCGAATCTTGACATGCTACCATTCAGGCTTTTCAGAAAACCTGTTTCATGTTGCGACGCAAAATTCGCATGGAAAATTCAGCCTGGAATTAAGAAATCATAATGGCAGAGTCAGAAGCCAAGGTGATAACACCAACCGCAGCAGCCAGTATAAGCCCAAAGAGGGACGCTGCGAATAGAGTCTCAACCAGCAACATTGACAACGAAGACCCGCCTTCCTTTGGGCTGCCAGCATGGCGCAAGTATCTGATTCTTTTCTCGGTCAGTTGGATGACATTTGTCATCACGTTTTCAAGCACTGCATTACTTCCAGCCATGCCCGAAATCAGCAGTGAATTTTCGATATCTAACGAGTCCGTTGCCGTCACCAATTCCGGCGTTTTGCTCGCTATGGGATTTTCGTCCTTTCTCTGGATCCCCATTGGTCTACTGATTGGGAGGCAGCGAGCCTATAACTTGGCCATTTTCTTTCTCTGTGCTTGCTCGTGTGGCACCGCCGTGGCAACAAATATGGCTATCTTTACGGCCATGCGTGTTTTGGGCGGTTTCACCGGGACGTATTTTATGGTGGCTGGTCAGACCATCTTGGCCGACATCTTTGAGCCGGTGAGTATTCTGTTCTCTCGACCACATCGGGATTGGCTGTTTATGATTATGAAATAGGTCGTTCGGGGCCGGGCTGTGGGGTTTTTTATGGTGGGATCCGTCAGTGGCGCTGCTTTCGGTATGTAGAACACATGCAGAAGTCAAGGGCGAAGTGTTAATTCGATAACAGCACCATGTCTTGGCGGCATCATTGTCACTTTCACGCATTGGCGCATCATTTTCTGGGTTCAAGTTGCAATGGCTCTGCTTGGACTTACGAGCTCTCTGGTCTTCATTCCCAATATAGATAAGATGAACAAATCCACTCAAGCCAATTCAGAGGAAATTGAGAAGCCCAAGAAATCGATACTGTCTCGTTTCAATCCCGTGCGAGTCTTTACTTTGCTAATTTATCCGAATATTTTCCTCGCTGTAAGAAAGAGTCCTTTCAATGCTTTCACAAATTATTTTCCTGTAAATGAGACTGACCTGCAATTCAGGATTTGACGTGTGGCCTCCTATCTTGGTTTCAATACAGCTTGTTAACCTCGGTTCGCGACGTATTTAACCCTCGATTTAACCTTACTTCCGCCCTAGTCAGTGGCTTGTTCTATATCGCCCCCGGAGCTGGCTTTCTATTTGGGAGCGTCATCGGTGGCAAACTGTCGGATCGCACTGTGAAGAAGCACATCGAACTCCGCAATGGATTACGTCTGCCTCAAGATCGACTCAACAGCGGAATTTCCATGATTATGGTTGTCTTACCAATATCCGCGCTAATATATGCGTGGACGTTGGAAGAAGGAGTCGGCGGTATGGCTGTTCCCATCATCAGTGCGTTCTTTGCCGGGTTTGGCTTGATGGGGACATTCAACAGCTTGAACACGTATACAGCAGGTATGATTATGTCTGCGCTCTGGAATGGAAAAGAGAACGAATCCGAATCTAACGCCACATATAGAGGTTATCCCTGCAAGCAAAGCTGAGGTTATCAGCAGTAAATATCTGGTGCAGTATTGCTTTGGAGCTGGCGCCACTGGCGCCATCATGCCTTTGATCAGTGCCATCGGGGTTGGCTGGACATTCACAATATGTGCGTATCTCTTTCTTTCTTGTGATCTTCAACTTTATTGGCACTAATTATCTCTCTTATCAGCCGTTTGTATGTGCTTTATTGGCGGTGGCTTCACATTCCTCGTCAGCCGAAAGGGTCTAGACATGCAAAAATGTGTCATACAGAAGATCGGTAAAAGGTCGTAACTACTGCATAGAACTTTGGTTTTGTCAGCACTGCATTGAAGCATATAGAGCATAGACTAGAAACTAGATAGAGTTAGCCTCCAGGCATTCCTCTGCCGTAATCTGAAGAAACTGGGTAGAAGGATGTGCACATGACTATGCGCTCAAACAAGATATAAAAGACCTAGAATAATTACATCGAGATGATAAGCGCAACGTTGAATATCTTCACTTGGGAGATAGTACCTCTTGGCTTACCAGCCTTACCTACACAAACCACGTGCCAACTTGACTTTCAGTCAGCCAAATCAGCCATGTGCTTACTGACCGCTTACCGATTGCTGCCTGAATGTCTTGAGCATTCCTAAACTTATTTAGTGGAAGCCGGAGTGTTACATCCCCGGCTCCGGGCCTCGCCGCGCTATACTGAAATAAGTACAATTGCCTAATCCGGTAAGTTTGCTCACTAAACCCTAACTAAACCGTGCAGCTGAGCAGAGTCAGCAGACTAGTCGAACCCACGTTGTCACTATCGCTCCGTTTCTCGTTGAAAATAACAGCCACCGACGTTCGGCACTTGACCATTGTTAAAATGAAGACATCTACGCTGTACAGCCTTGAGACTAGTTACGCCATTCATTATGGTATGGGGAGCTTATTAGCCATTATATGGAACTGTAGTACATGCAAGCGTTATCTGATCTTCACAGCTTGGTCGATATGGGGTAACAGTAATTAAATTATCTGATACATCTGAGCAGATAAAGCGCGGAATCTGTTCTTGCAAGGGTCCTGGATATATCGCAGATATGGAATCTCCATGGATAGATTCAGGTTATGTACTGGGTGAAATCGTCTTTAGGAATACATACGGCTACTGTGCTTTTAAGTTCTTAGTTACCAGGTTACCTTGATGCTACCACGGAGTACTCCGTACTCTGCTTACAATAACTAAAACTCAGGTCCACCAACGATAGTTTCAGTGTCCGCAACTTACCTGGCATTCTAGTTACCTGTGCCTCTCACGCCCGGGCCCGGCCCCCAAGTTTAATGTACGAAAATGGGGGCCCGGTAGCGAAATGGCAATCCGCCTAGTATACTCGAAGAGTTGACTAGTGGACTGGTGCCCTTGTCATAACTATATACAAGACCATGTGGTTTCGAATCCTTCGCGCCTCACCATGCCTAGAACACAGAATCGCTGCCACAGTTAAAGCCTAGGTCAATCGCTGCCATAGTGAATGAGAGATTCAGTCAGTTACTGTATAAAGGGGGAAATTAGGGATAATCGAATGGGTTTATACGGAGTACAGCGTGGTTACTGCTAATGTTTGGTTTCCAAGCGCCCTTTTCCTTAGTGCTTACCTATCTGATTGCTGATATCCCATGCAGGAAGTATAATTAAGATCAAATGATGTCTCAACTTTAAATTACGGCATTTCTGGACATACTCTATGAGACTTGGCATACTTAGGAAGAACAATGCTAAAACCAGACAATAAACTGGAAATACTTGAAGACTGCGGAGTACTACTACTAACGTACTGTAATTTATGCTACTTTTGTGTTACTACTCACAAAAATTGCAATAGACAAGCCAAGAAATGTTAGTTCTGTATCACCATATTAATTATATAGCGAATCCTAATAAGAAAAGAAATCCTAAGATTCTGGTAGGCTGGGAGACGTTGAGCAACTTGGGGGTGGCGCATCCACACCGTCACAAGAGGAGCGGCGCGAAGGCATGGGTAGGTACCGTTACTACCATAGGTTGTTCCTAATGACAGAACAACGCAACGCCAACCGAGCCGAAGTTGAATAGATCGAATAGCCGGAATTTTCAATTTATTTTCGGCTTTTCATATCAGTCGGCCCGCTCGAAGGACGGACAATGAATATAAATACTACGTTCATGATCCCAAAAAACCAACAACACTTTCTTTTGTATCCAGTCATCAATACACCATGACGGTCCTCTCAAAAGCCTTGCTTTGGGGGCTCTCTACTCCGCTCCTTGCCTCTGCATCAGCCATCCGGCAGCAGCGCCGTTCCGTTCAGCAAGGATGGTCTCTACAATCGAGTAGCTGTCCAAGCGGAACGGATTCCTGCGGCGGAGGAGGATGTTGCCCGTCTAGCTTGTATTGCTTTGCGGCTCTGAATGATGAAGTGGCTTCGTGCTGTGCTTCTGGTAAGAATCCGTTCTGTTTCAGATGTGAGGCATGGAAACAATCGCAACTAAAGGTCGATGTGTGTTGTTGAACAGATTCCGTCTGCGTGGGTGCTATCGAGGGATCTGTAAACTGCGCTGACTCGAGTTGGTCACTATGGAAGGGTTTCCAAGGCAATGGGTTCTGCTGTGAAGTTGGTTTGGTTGGTGTGTATGATAGTTCCGGCAGCGTTGCTGGAACGTGCGTCGCGTCTGAATCTGTGGGAAGCTCGACCACCGCTGTCCTGGTGAGTTTCCTCCCTCTCCCCCCTTTTCATTTTATTCTTTTTTTCCTCTGCACGATGTACTCAACCAGGCGACTGACATATCGCGGCTGTGATCAAGATGACTACTGGCACCGGAAGCGCTGTTACATCCACTGCGACTACTACCACTTCAACAACTAAGCCTACCACGACCACCACTACTACCGGGCCTACGACTACCACCACTTCAACAACAACCGCTCCTACCACAAGTACTACTACTACCACCTCATCTACGACTACTTCCACTAGCACCGCGTCTGCCAGCACTCGTGGAGTGTTTGCTCACTACATGGTAAGTCAGATGCACACTACGCCCCTGTGGCCCGATACTGAACAATATTCGAATAGGTTGGCTCCATGACTGCTGCAGAGGCTGTAACGGATGTGAACGACGCTATTGCCGCAGGATTTGATGGATTCGCGTTGAACACTCACACGATCAGTTCAAGCGACACATGGAACACCAACGCGCTAGACTACCTGTTTGAAGCTGCCGCTGGAACGGACTTCAAGCTCTTTATCTCGTTCGACATGAGCTGGGGCCTGGATGTTTCCAGCCTCGCAGGATTCCTTGCCACCTATGTTGCCAAGGAAGCGTACTATTTTGTGGATGGCAAGGCGTTCATCAGCACGTATACGGGCGGCACGATCTCCAATTCAGAGTGGGATAATGATTTCATCATTCCTCTCCAAGAGACATATGATATCACCCCATATTTCGTGCCCAACTTCGGTGACTATTCCGGCTACCCCACTGGAGTATTTGATGCCTTTCCTATCCTCTCTGGTGTATTCACTTGGGAGTCGGCCTGGCCATATTCAGGAAACACCCCTGAGAATGTGAGTGACACCGTGGATGCTGAAGCACTGGCTGAGGCACACGCAGCTGGAGCTGTGTATATGATGCGTAAGTGCTTGGAATTACCCACTGTATCTGGTGAAAATATACTGACTGCCTTGGGGGTACTTTCTAGCTCTCTCATCCTTCCAGTTCAAATATCTCGGCTCCGGCCAGGACTGGTACCGCATTGGTGAAGATAACTTGCCCCAGCGCATGGGACAGATTCTGAACCTACAGCCCGACTTTGTCGAAGTGCTCACCTGGAATGACGCAGGCGAGAGCCACTACGTCGGCGACTTCTGGGCCGAGCAAATCGCTGGCACCGATGAAGGAGCGTACGCCGATGGTTTCGATCACAAGGGCTGGCTACAGATCATCACCCCGTTCATTGATGCCTATAAGTCCGGTGCCACGGAATTATCTCAGATAACTCCTCCAGACAGCACCCCTGTTGGTACGCTCTGGTACCGCACGCTTCTGACGACCGCGAGCTGCTCGTCCAGCATTTCTAACTACGAGTCTGCCCTCGATGCTGTGAACTTTGCCGTCATCCTGCCATCTGACGGTTATACAATCAATGTTTATAGCAACTCAGAGTTAATTGGTAGCTACGCTGGTGTCACTGGTCTGAATTACAACAGCGTTCCCGGCCTCCAGGTTGGCAGCGGCCAGTATATCCAGGTCTTGGATAGCGCAAGCAATGTCGTGGCAAGTGCGACCGGCACAAAGGATGTGGCTGCAGAAAGCACCTCTAGCGTTTGCAACTGGAACTACGAGGTTGTTGGTCTATCTTCATAACAACATGATTGAGTTTAAGACCAGAATGGGCTCCTCGGAGGGATGGAAGGTTAGGCACCTATAAAAAAAATCTGCAATGAAAATTTTCCTCTTCATAGTTTGTACTGATATTGTTGTTCGTGATCCGAAAAATCGAATTTGCAAGAATCCACTCCAGTTCCCATTATCTGTTGATCTTGTTGCATGAGAAATAAACATAGGTACATGTATATATACATCTCGGCGCATAAATGATCTAGCCGAGAGGCTATCTGTTGAAGGGGGTTGAGTGGCTAAACAGTTTCTCTTTATGATCCTGCGGCATATTCCTAAAGGTTCCTCGCCTCCGTGAAACTTTAAAGGGGGAAACCCCAAAGAAACCTTAAGGGTAGGTGGTCCACTTACCCCGCAATATCGGCGAGTCTAGAAGGGCCTGATTGGGTCACACGCTCGGCATTAGCCGTTGTTGGCCGGGGAATCAGAGTATTATAAGACCCACGTGGTGCCCCTTCTAGATCCCCCCAGTCCTGCATATGCATTTACCCCAGCTGCGTTCCATCATGCCGTCGGTGCCGTGCGATGCATGCGCACTTCGGCGTGTCAAATGCGATGGCAACAATCCGTGTTGGATTTGTATCAAGAATAACCAGCCCTGCACCTTCCTGAGAGTCCGCAGGCGCAGAGGGCCTAAAGGTCCTCGGAAGTCAACCAAGGCTAAACTGGAGCAGCTCTACGCACAGCTGTCACTACCCCGTACAGATCCACCAGATCAGAAACTGATTTCTTTGGGGGCCTACTTCAAGTATCTCGACGTCTACAAGCACGCGTTGTACACGACCTGGCCGATCGTGTCCATCGATTTGCTGAAATCGCGACTGAAAGACCGCCGGACCATCGACTTCGAATCATATGCGCTTGCTGCGGCACTCAGTGCAGCGACAATAGTGCAGTTGAAGCATTGTCAAAGTGAACCCGTGACCGAAGAACTCGTAATGGAAGGGGAGAATTTTGTCAAGGAGTGTCTACGGCATCGTAACCAATGCAATTTGCATAGCACTATCACCATAAACTTACTGCTCACCTCCCTTTTCCTCCATATGTACTATGCCAACACCGGGCAAATGAATGCAGCGACCTTCGCCCTGCGTGAGGCCATCACCTACGCCGATCTCCTGCGTCTCGGAGATCCAACCACATTGGGGTCTCTATGCAGGGATGAAAGAGAGCTGCGACTTCGTGTCTATTGGGTACTTTTCGTGACGGAACGGTAAGTCGAGTCGTTACATTTATTTCATCCAAGAATGGCAATTGATTTCGTAGAACATTCTGCATACAACATCGCATTTCCATAACCATGCAGAAAATCAACAGCTTCCCCACCTTCCTCGACGCCCACGATATCAATCCACATTCCGTTGGTGGGTTCTGTGAACTCGTTCGTTTGTTCACTTACGTTGAGACTGCATTGGTGGCAATCGAGCAAGCTCCGTCGACATTATCGTACAGCAAGAAGGAATTGCAGTGTATTTCCACTGGCCTTGACTCCCGCGCCCACCACCTGGATTCGCTGGGGGACCTGCAGATTGCCGACATCGAAACCACGCGTGCTTGGCTGAGATCGCTTCTATGGCAACATGCTGCCTCGCGATTCATGCTTGAATCAGACGCTCAAATTGTACAGTTTACCCCGGAGTATCCGTTTCATCTCGCAAGAGATTTACTGTCGTTCCTGTCCAAGGTTCAATCAAACTCAATCCGCGCCCATGCTTATTCCATGGTAAGTATGCCAAGTAACTTGAGTCATTCTCCATATTCTTGACACTCCGATAGGAAGTCAAACTTTCCCAGATCGCACACTCCCTTCTTGACACTATCGCTGTCGTTCCTTCTATCGGACAAATGCGTGGTCAGCAACACGGACCAGAGCATGCTGTCCTTGCGCTCGAACAACTGCTGGCTTTCACGGCAGGCGGCAAGTCAGAGCACCTTTCTCTTTTGCATACCCGCATGAGCGAGCTCGGGGTCGCGAAACCCTCGCGGCTGTACCTCACTCTAGAAGATCCTACCTCTCCGCCACAAGTTGAATCCGGCGCAGATGACGAACCGAAGTCAGGTTCCGCGGGTGATAGGGCCCAAATTGCGGGGTCGGAAGAGATCGATGCATGGGTATTACATATTATTGGAATTGAGCAATAAGAATTTATTTATTTCTATTTTTATTTTTAGCTGCAGCTTCTCATTATCCTCATTAAGTAAATATCGCAGCCGTTCTCCACTCTCGCTGAAATTCTCGCTCTAATTTATAGAGTGTGGAGTAGAGCAAAGAGTACGGGGAAACGCCCCGGCAAGCACGGGTTAGTCAATTTTCGCGAGAAATACACCGAGCCCATCAGCGCAACTTATAATGAGCCCCGTTCTTTTGCTCCCGATTTTCTTTCTTCTGAGCTGTCACATACTTTCATCATGCACCGCTATTCCTTTCCGAGGGCACCAGTTGCGCACCCAGAAGCGACGGTTGGTGGCGCAGGAAAGTCTTATCGATTCACCGTTCTGACGGACGGTCTTCTAAGATATGAGTGGGCAGATGATGGGTGCTTTGAAGATAGAGCTTCTGTGTTGGCAGTTAACCGTCGGCTACCCATCCCTGAATTTCGCGTACTGGAGACCGACACCAGTGTGCAAATAATCACGTCTCGATTTCATTTGACCTACGATAAAGGGAGCTTTTCCCCTAGCGGTCTAAGTGCCGCTATTAAAGGATTCTACGGGCCACACAGCAGCATCTGGCGATATGGTAACCCTCATAATACCCTCGGTGGCACTGCACGAACGCTCGACGAGATCAACGGGAGAATCGAGCTCGAGCCGGGCATTGTCGCTCGTCAAGGCTTCGCAACCTTGGACGACTCAAAATCTATGCTATTCGACGAGAACGGGTGGCTCGCTGTCCGTCGACCGGGAAGTGGCCGTGTGGATGGCTATCTCTTCGCTTATGGACATAGTTATCGGGAGGCGGTCCGCGCATTCTATGCCTTGTCAGGTCCCCAACCGCTGCTCCCACGTTGGGCGCTAGGTAATTGGTGGAGCCGGTATTACGCTTACAATGCCGAGGAATATCTGGAGTTGATGGATCGGTTCCGGGAGAAAGGGATCCCACTTTCGGTTGCTGTCTTGGACATGGACTGGCATATTGTCGATGAGGACTGCGTGGCTAAGTCAGGCGTGACTGGGTGGACAGGATATACCTGGAATAAAGCGCTGTTTCCTGACCCACCACATTTCTTAGCAGAGCTACACCGTCGGGGCCTGAAAACGTCTCTGAATGACCACCCAGCAGACGGAGTCCAGAGTTATGAGGAGCTCTATGGCGAGATGGCGAGAGTTTTATGCCATGACACCTCACTGGGAGATCCCATTTCGTTTGACATTACAAACCGCGCGTTCCTTGACGCCTACTTTGACGTTTTGCACAGGCACTTTGATACCCAGGGAAATGATCTCTGGTGGGTAGACTGGCAGCAAGGACCCCATTCCCGAATTGCCGGGATTGATCCACTCTGGGTGTTGAATCACTTTCATTTTTTGGACAGTGCGCGTGAGAGCAAACGTCCGTTGACCTTCTCACGATACGCGGGGCCAGGAAGCCATCGATATCCAATTGGGTTTTCAGGAGATACATTTATCACATGGGAGTCGCTGGATTTCCAGCCTGAATTCACGGCGACAGCGTCGAACATTGGATTTGGGTGGTGGAGCCATGATATTGGCGGGCATATGCACGGAGTGAGAGACGAGGAGTTGCTGGTCCGCTGGGTTCAGTACGGAGTCTTCTCGCCAATCCTGCGTCTCCATTCTTCCAATAATCAATGGAACCTCAAGGAGCCGTGGATGTTGGATGTAGGATTCGAGCGGGTCATGACCAAATTCCTCCGTCTACGCCACCGACTCATTCCCTACCTCTATACCATGAACTTCCGGGCAGCGCGAGAAGGGCTCCCGCTCGTGCAACCCATGTACTGGGAATATCCAGAGAGCGAGGAAGCCTATCGGTTCTCTAACCAATTCCTCTTCGGCTCGGAGCTGCTCGTTGCACCGATTACTGCACCGCTAGACGCAAAAGCACGCAGATCCCTGGTACGGGCATGGTTTCCCCCAGGTCGCTACGTTGATATCTTCACAGGCACGGTGTACGATGGCGACCGTGAACTTTGGCTCAGCCGTCCGCTGGCATCATACCCAGTTTTTGCCCGTGAAGGCTCCATCATTCCGCTGGACGGAGCTTCAGAGCCTGCTAATGGCGGCAACGACCCCAGCGAAATCGAAATCCTTGTTGTCGTCGGGGCTGACGGCGATTTTGAACTTGTGGAGGATGATGGCCAAGGTGATGAAGTCGATCAGATCACGTTTCGCCGAACGCCAATTTCCTTTCATCATGGGACCGGAGAAATATGCATTGGACCATGCTCGGGCACTCAGACGACGACTTCTCGTCAATGGAGCGTCCGGTTGCTGGGTTGTTCCTCCCTCCCGGAACAAGTGCACGCCTTGGTCAATGACGTGACGAGGGTCTGTCAAACGGAGAAGATCTCCAATGGAACTCTGATCAAGCTGGGCTCATCAGGACCCAAGGATACTGTCGTGGTGAGAATGTGTTCGCAGCCACAGCTTGACGTCCACTCGCCCACCACGCCCATAATGGAGTTCCTCCGCGACGCACAGATTGAATTGGACCTGAAAGAGGAGATTTGGAAGATCGTAGCGAAGACAAGTTCCACAACAGTTCGTGTGGGACAACTGCAGGCACTTGGCCTTGATCGAACTGTGCTATATCCCATCTTAGAAAATCTACTAGCCGACTCACGCCCAGCTCGTCCGTGACGCGGGGCTGGAGACGGTGGCGCTCTTGCGCCTCGTTTTAAACGCTTCCGTGAATCGTTTTTTAGACAGTGAATATAAAGTCCATTCTTGTAACTACGCCTCTCGCTGGACTCTACGTAACCCTGCTGTCAACAACTATGAAGTAGTAAGCACGGCAAGTGTAAGTAGAAGTAAATTTGCTGATTGCTCTTCGCTTGAGGGGTGTAATAGCCCAAAAAAGACATCTTGGTCCCACGAAGGATTCCCCGCGAACGCCAACAGCGGGGGGCACTCCACAATATACAGCGCCAATATAGGCGAACCAGCCAATGGCTAATGTAAACCTTCGGCTTAGGCTTTCATTGGGAGAAGAAGAAAAAAAAAGCCAAATAAACTGCGGTAGTACAACGTAGTCCCTTTAATCGGACGGTCTTAAATTGAGCGAGAAAATCGGCGAGCAGGAAAACAGGGTGAGGCTTCATATAGAGGCCACTATATAAGATGCTTGTTTCATCCCCGGACTGTATTCCTCTCCATCTGCATTCGCTGTCATCTCTCACATTTACTTTCCCTAGAATAGAGAAACATAGGGAAGGCTGGTTGTCATCATGGAAACCAAGGTCGTCCATGTCGAAACGAAGTCGTCGTCCGTCCAGGACGCCGACACCCTGGGTATCGACGATGAAATGCTGCTGATGATGTCGGAGCGTATCCCAGAATTTGCCGCAACAATGGCCAGCGCAAGGCGGGCCTCCAAGTTCGAGCACGGCCTTACTAACTGGGAAGCCTTCAAGCTCTACCCCAAAGCCATCTTGTTTTCCTTCGTTCTTTCGCTCGCCATCATCATGGAAGGTTACGACACTTCCCTATTGGGTTCCTTCTATGCCTATCCGGTATTTGCCCAACGGTTCGGCGTGCTAGCCGACAATGGTACCTACCAAGTTACCTCCAAGTGGCAATCTGGCCTGCAAAACGGCACGCAGGTCGGTCAGATCCTGGGGTTGATGATCGCTGGTCTGATTGCAGACCGTTTCGGATACAAGAAGACAATGCTTGGTGCCCTCATCTGTATCACTGCATTCATATTCCTGCTTTTCTTCGCCCAGAACATCGGTATGCTCTTTGCTGGTGAGGTCCTTTGTGGCTTGCCATGGGGCGCCTTCCAGACCTTGACAACTACATATGCTGCCGAAGTGAGCCCTACTATCCTGAGGCCCTACCTAACAACCTACGTGAACCTCTGCTGGGTGACAGGTCAGTTCATCTCCACAGGTGTCCTCCGTAGTCTTCTCGGCCGCACCGACGAATGGGCCTGGCGCATCCCCTATGCCATCCAGTGGGTTTGGCCTGTCCCTATCATCATCGGTGTCCTCTTCGCGCCTGAGTCCCCCTGGTGGCTCGTCCGCCACGGTCGATCCGAAGAAGCCATTCGCTCCCTCCGCAGCTTGACCTCCTCCCGTCGTGATTCCATGGGCTATAGCATGGAAGACACCGTCGCCATGATGCTAGTGACTAACACTCAAGAAGAACTCAGTCGTGAGGGTGTCTCCTACTGGGATTGCTTGCGCGGCGTGAACCTGCGACGCACTGAGATTGTATGCTGCGTCTGGATGATTCAAGTATTCTGCGGGGTCTGGTATGGAGGCAACGTTGTGTATTTTCTACAGCAAGTTGGCTTCACCTCCGACCAGTCGTTCGACTTTGGACTCGGCACCAACGCCATTGGCTGGCTCGGTACTGTGTGTTCGTGGTTCATCATGCAGCGCGTCGGTCGTCGCACGCTGTACGTCTCCGGTCTGGCCATCATGTTCACTATGCTTTGCCTTGTTGGCTTCATGGGCATCCCCTCCCATCCATCATCAGCGATTAGCTATGCTTCCGCTGCCATGATGCTCATCTTTGTGTTTACTTATGACCTTACCGTTGGGCCTGTTGGATACTGTTTGGTCTCGGAGATCCCCTCCACCCGTTTGCGCATCAAGAGCACTGTTCTTGCGCGCAACTCGTACAATATCGCCAGCATCATCGCCAACTTTCTCAACCCCCCTATCCTCAATCCTACTGCTTGGAATCTCGGAGGCAAGGGCGGCTTTATCTGGGCTGCCTTTTGCCTCTTGTCTTTTATCTGGTGTTTTTTCCGTTTGCCTGAACCCAAGGATCGCAGCCCCGCAGAACTTGATGTCCTCTTCGAGAAGAAGATCAGTGCCCGCAAGTTCTCCGGAATGCGTGTCAACCCCTTCCGTGCTGATAACTTTGCTATCACTGCCGAGGACGCTGAGGGTAAGTAGGAGAGAGTACGTGAGAAGATCAAACGCGGGGAGAAAGCACTTTTATGTATCTATTAGCATGAGAATTATTCACTCAAAGGCAAAAATAAATTTCTTTCCTCGCTAGTCTTCGTACCACTTAAGTAGCATAATCAAGGGAAGAGGAATGATTAATCAGCCCTTCACTAGTTAGTTACGGGGTCTCGCTAGGCTTGCTAGGCTCATGTAAACGAGACTCCGAAATACCTAGGTATAGTGTAGGGGTCGGTTAATGTTTTCAGCAGCCTATCTCATAGTTCCTAGATTGTCAACATACTTCTTCATAAAATGAACTATAAGATGTAGGAATTGACTTATCTCAGTGAGTCCGGCCTTATTTCAGCACATGAATATTTGACATTGCGTTGATCAACTATATTGATCTCAGCTTTTTCAAGTTCAGTGATAAGATTCAAATAGCGCATCAAATAAAATTCTATGGCTAACTATATGATAGAGTGACTTCTAAGTAATTATTCTTGGCGATTGTGACATGGTACTAAATGTTTTTTGAGTATTCTCGTGCTTTTGTCTAGCCATGTCATAGCCATGACAGATTGAATCTACGCAATACTAAGCTCTAGCTACGCAGACAATTTCAAACCTTAATGGAATAATATAGTATCTTAAATAGTATCAATAGGTAGCTTGAATACTTGACTATTATAGTGCTTAAGACGTCTGGGATACTCCTGCACCGCCGGAACGAAACAAATCTGGTCGTGAGTGCCTCTGCACACACACACACACACACACACAAAAACACACACAAAAAGCGGTTCAAATCATGCAGTCCGAATATCATCTTGATCTTCTGTGAGTACCGACTGCAGGTTTTGATGACTCAGGCTAATTGACCATTGACCAACAACACCAGAAGAATTAGGGAAAGTGACCATATAGTACTCAGCATGAAGTAGGAGAAAATGACAAGACAGAAACTGGAAAACAACCTATGCTTTGTCCAGCACATCCAAATTATCCCCCAACCGACAACAAGCTTGTAATGAGTTCTTTCCCACCAAGTAGGATTTAAGAGGCTGTTCCAACGCTCATGTAGACTTTTATGTCTGGTCTTCTTATAAGCATCATGGGAATTTTTCTGACTTATTCGCATATTCCAAAATTCCGTGAGTTTCCCATTGTCATAATAGGGCTTTTCCCTAATAAGCCACTGTCGCCATTTGTCAATAATCCTGTGCGCTTCGTCCACGTCAACCATAAACCATTCCGTGCGTACGTATTCTTTGCCCTTATCGAAGTCGATCAGATTGTACCGATGATTATGCAATTCCAAATGAACTATTTGCTCCGCATGATAAGCGTTGAGAAACCTGCTTTGAGCGCCAGGTGTGACATCGACCTCATCTTTAACAGTTCCGTTTTTGCCTTTGGGGCTAACGTCGCTGTCCCGTGACTTCATAGATCTACCGGTATAACCAATTTTCACGTAGCCATTGAATTCCTGGAGTTCAAGGGTCTTTACGTATATCGCCCCTAAGGTTTTATTGTATCTCTGGCCTTTTGGGCCACTGCGTAGCTTCTCCATTAACTCAACGTCTATCGTGGTATCGTCTTTTCCGGCCGAGTCGTATTTCTCAAAACGCACACAAGTCTCGGTGTTACTGGATGGTTGTGGATTTGACTGAAATTCTCGAACTGGAGATGTCGCGTGCGACTTGTTGCGAGAACTGTCGTCTCTCCGTCTTGTCCGTCGTCCATACGACGGGGAGTTACGGATTGGGGAGGGTGTCTGTGAATCCCTTCCGATCCCATTCTCGTTTTCATCCAGGGAAATATTGCTCTCCCATTGAGACTTTCGAGCAGGAGTCGATGGCAACAAAGACGACGATAATGAGAATGAAGATGCCTCCAATTCAGGGCGATTAGGCGAAGTCTCTGTCCATGACTGTGTGTTACAAAGTCGTCGACCACTGACACTGTTCCTCGCTGGCGATCCTCTCTTAGCTCTAGAGTATATTGAATGCCACTTTTGTAGCCTTTGTCTGTTCGAGGACCGGCTGGGCGAGGGTTTGTTTAGTTTTGATCGATGCCGGTTGGAGATCCTGCCATACAGCTTCTTATTGGCGAATCTGCGTAGGGGATGGGGTACGATGGAACTGCTGAGGCGATCACTGTTCCCGTTACCTAAGGATAGAAAATTGAATGCTGGTGGCTCGATCATGTTGAGACGATCCATTGCAGAAATTACGAAGCACTAGTAGTAACTTCTGCCAAAACGAACAATATGGCAAGTAATTAGGCTTCTGGGGGAAAATATTACGCACCAGGCAAGATGGGACGCATATATAAGAATTTTGAGACAAACCTATTCTCTTCCTTGCACACTATGTCATTTCGTACTAAAAATATTTAATTGCTTCTGCATAGGAGGCATGGCTATTGCATCGTTATCACCTTGGAAAATGCGCCTGGTGTGGCACAGTCATGTAACTAAGGGATAACGTATTTCCCTAGTAAACCGGCCACCCGTAATCACCGTACAAAATAGCCATTTTGACCACCCTGTAAACTCCACAAATTTATATATAAATAGTACTTCAAAAAGGTTCTATATAATATTTATATAATCTTGTTCTATATATTAGATTTTTGATAGAATCTATCAAGTCAATTTTAAAAAATAAGAAACTACACTAGTAATTATGGTATTTTTCAATACAGAAGGGTTCTTAATATTTTTAAAACCTTTTAAAGCTAGAAATATATTCTTTTATATATATTACAGTATATATTCAATTTATAGATATAGTTTATATATAAAATTGTGGGATTTCTAGGGGGGTAAAAAATGTTATTTTGAATGGAGATTGCGGGTGGCCGGTTTACTAGGGAAATACGTTAACACTGCCTCCTTTATCACGCTAACACCTGCACTAATGCACTACGCCACGATTAGACCACATAGAACTAAATTAGCATGCATTCTGTTATTCTGTTCTATTAAAGTATTTGATACCAACTACTCTGCATACCTTGGTAGCATTGCTCTACAAGGATCTCATTGGGGGCTAAAAATAGAAACAATGCATCACACCATGACACGCATAGATAATGATAACAGTATCCATCCATCACTTGCTGTTTTCTATCATGCTTTGCGACCTGGATTAACCAATTAGTCCGCAAACAAGCATTAGATGGTTATCCAACTGATACTAAGCTGCTTTTACCTTATTCAATTCAGATTTGGTGCACATTAAGCTACTACTGAAATAGAGTCTTGGATTGCGACTACTCAAGCTTGCTAACCGACATAGGAAAATAACGAACACTGGTTGCTTCTCAGATACATATCAGTTTTAAACCCTAGCGTTTCCTCCCCTGTCTGTAGATGTAGCACGGCATGCACATCATTCTTTCCATCGGTATCTTCATTTCGCTTCGAAGATATTATTCACAGCTTTCTTGCACATAGACAGAAGCATTGTACTCTGACAGGACAGTTGAAGGGCCCAGGCAATGACCACACCTGTATTTGCCTAGGAATTACACTATGTACCGGGAGATGTCCCCCATTCATTCAGAATAAATCCGGTGAAAATTTATGTCTAAACAAAAACCAAACATGGCCTTTTGATCTCTCTTATTTGATCAACTAACATACAACAACGACGGATCCTTACAAAGGGCTCGACACAAAGTTGCGGTCCAGGAACTCTATTGAAACGCGGCTGTTCGCCAACAATAGCAAGAGCCAGAGCTCATCTCAACGGGGCATCGACACAGACGGGCCGAACCTTAAAAATCTTCGACTCTTGATTTGACTACATCGCGAGGATGAAAATCATATGCAATCACGAAATATGAGCTTGTATTCTGACAAGAACTTGGTTATTATAATTCAGTAACCATCTTCTCTGAATGGTATTAGCTCCGGCCTAGTATCATGTAAATTAGTTTCGTAACAAGGCATTTTTATGTCTATGATCGCCGGCGAATCATAGGTTGTCAAAGGTTCCGGAATTCATGCATTGCTAGTAGTAGGACAGAAAGGATATACTATTATTACTATTAGCGTAGTGTGGCGGAGTCGTTAGAAGGATGTCTGAGCCACATCAGGCTGATATTCTCATATTACATAGTACCATTGAAAGTCAAAAGGAACAAGATCCCCAGCACTGTCAGTAAAATTCGGTGATGAATACGGAGTAGCATCCTGTGACTTTCGCCAAATGCCTCTCTCGAAGGAAAACCGACGGATATTTGAACAACGCCGTAGAGAGTATGGCATCGTATTTATTGACTCTCTTCACCACAGAAATGGCCCGCGGCCCATGCCGAGGTGTTCACTGCAATTGCAAAAATACAGGCCAATATGATGCCATGCACGACGAAGAGGCAGTAACCCCCTGGAAAGGCCAGGCGAAAAGGCACACGAGAAAGCTCATCGAAAAAGCGCAACTATGCGTCGCAAGAAATGAATCCACCTGGCGTTTCGCTTGTGAGCCGTTGGTAATTAGTCGTTTGAGCTCCGAAGTGGCATGGTAAGTAAGGTTTGCTTCCCGAAATTCACTATCCAAGATTAGGAGATGTATTAGATGCAAATCACACTGACGACCGTGTTCATGAACAGCAAAACTTGCCGCCAACGAGTGTGGCGCTCGGAAATCGAGGCCGTGCTACACCATGAGAACTCAGCAGCTCAAAATCTTATATGATATATATCACGTGACTAATCATGCTTCCATTGCTGCAAAACGATGAACTATCAACAAGAACAGTAATTGTTAACTGGGTAGAATATGCGATTTTTTGAAAGCTGCTCGAGATCTAGTATCTTGGAAGAGACAGTTTTCAGGAGGCTCTTGAGCCCAAAGTTACTTTACTTGCGGAAAGACCCCAAGTATAGAGCTAGAAGGAACTTTGTTGATGGAGAAAGATGACAGTAATATGAAATTACAACTCAATTTAATAATTGTCATTCTCAAACCCCCTAATATCGAATGCGTTTCCCCATCATGGTCACTAGTTGAATCCGAGAAACCCGTTCATAGCCACACATGCCACTGACGAGACCTAACTCGCGATCATTTTCGCAGCTCGGAAGATTATGTGGAACACCATGATCAACATCTTCATACGTTATGTCATAAAATTCCTCTAGCTCCATTGTCTTGCGAAAAAGCATCGTTGCTACTGATGAGACCGTTCCCCCATTCTGGAGAAAATTGCGACTGTGATTAGGCCATACATTTGCATTTCGCACCAGGAGAAGAATATTCGCCTCTGTAGGAAGCATGTTCTTCCTGAGGCATGAAACAATATGTTTCCATATCATAGAAAACCCTATGATCATATCCTTATTCACTGCGAAACTTTGAATGATATGCTCTGGCAAGTATCTAAACACGTCTTTGTTTTCCTCGCACCAGGCCGGGCCATCCAGTGAAACTCCATCTGTGTAGATGGAGTCAAAGGTTATTTCTGCAGTAAATATGAGCCTGTCATGCAATCGAGGACTGAGGAAGCCGCCCAGGCAACTCCCACAGGTGCATCCAAACTTCAAACGTGAGATTTCGGCTTCTGACAGGCGTTCTGGTGTAAGTCCCTTTAGCAAAGCAAAGCAAAATATCGTAGCTTGATCATATCCTGAAAATCGATCAGATATATCGGTACGTTTAGCCATGTACTGGTCGATTCTTCGATTTTTGTTCATTGACTCTTCCATAGCATCGAGTGGTGTGCTTCCGTCAGCATTCAATGCATGGCATAGTTTCGGGTTGCTGAACATTAGCCATCGTGTGCACTCTATCTTTGACGAGCATGAGACAAGGTGAAGAAGGGTGTCTCCGTTATCGTTCCTAGCTTCCCATGTGATATCATCAAGATGTATGTCAACGAATATATCTTTTAGCCGTCTGAGACATTCTGTATCATCAATTGTCGGAAGTGCCATGGCTAAACTGTTCATTTCCAACGTGAAAGAAGAGGGCTTAAAGGAAGGCAAATCAAAATCCTGCTCTGGGTCTATTTGGTGACTTGGATGATTTCGATCCGGGGTATAACCAAGCCAGCGCGAGGAACCGATTCTTCTAAAACCAAGTCTTCTCCAGAATTGAAGAGCATTATTCAAGAGTAATTTCTCAGATTTCCCATCGTCTGAGTCATTATGGGACTTCTCCTCGTGATCGACTTCACTAACAGTCATTTCAGGAGAGGTTACTGCAAAGAATCCCCGGCTCTTTTTCACCGTTAGCTCCAGGATTGCGTGGGCTAACTTTGAACATATTTCTTTACGTCGATTGCATCGACGTACTCGAATATCTTCAATGAGAAGTATATCCCCGTAATTGAGCTCGTCTTTCCAGATCCCGGAGCCGCGCTTGATCGGGTGTTCCTTGAACTTGGGTTGTAAACAGCCAAATCGATCAAAGAGCTCAAATGCCAGATCGGCCAGTTCCTGCTCTGGTTCTTCCATGTCATCCCAGAAAGTATCCGCAATCCGGTCCCTTCGAATCAGATAGGCCTTGCAGTCCGCAATTCGTGTTTCCTGCGAACGACGGTCTCGTTGAAATCTAACTTCCCCATGGATCATTTCCAACCAACTGAAGTTCGGATAAGGATCTACATAATCTTCCCAGTCTGGGATCTGAATCTCTAGATCGGATGTCAAACTTTCGCAATCAGTATCAGAGCGTTGATCTGCTAATATTTCCTCTCGCAGATCCTCGTCAATATCCATCGCGGTCGCCATCGTTAATGTGTAGTTTGGCGAAGACCTGGTCGAAGCATGCCGACGGGGGTCCCATCGGTCAGCCTTAGAAGGCGAAAAAAGCTTCAAGTGCACTTTTATTTGTACTGCGGTGCCATTTTTCTTTTCGGTCCCGGTCCTTCTATTGTGTTTCGTTTTATCGAATCTTCCTGGCTGTTTCCTTGAGCGTTCTCGTGCGAGCATGCTTAATGAGACTGTTTCGAATACGTATGGTATAATAAAGCTGATTAAAAATCAGGTTTCCGAAATTTCGAAGCGTTAAGAATTCACTCAAGCGCCTTTAGGTTTTTATTTTTATAATCATTGTCCTAAGCGCCGTTTTTCCTCATTTGGCCATCTCATGTGGCGCAGACAGTAGGCTTAGCATGGTAAATGCGCCTTGCTGACTGGTTTCAGCCTTGCTACAGAACCGTCCCCTTTCCCTCTTTCGTCTCTGTCTATATACTCTTTGCTTAAGTTTTTATTATTACCACGCTTTTCTTTTTCCCTAATTATCGTGTCGACCGTGACGGACCCAATTCCTACCGCATGAATAAAAGTGATCGGGAGACGTGGATATGGACATCCCCATGACTGAAGCCGACCGGACAGCGGCCATCGACCAGCTTCGAAAGAATGTTTTAAGTCGTACATCCCTCACTTTTCTCCCTCGTCGTCAAGATCATTTTATGGAAGATTATTCTAATCTTCCGGGAGCAAAAAGCATGTCTATTCGTAATCGAATCAAACTTATTTCCGATAATTACAGGAGGAAGTTTCTCAGACGTGTTGAGACTGTAGTCCAGCATTCCCGGCAGGCTGAGTTAGATCATTTCTCAGAATTCAACTGGGAAGCCGACGCCTGGAGAGATATTTTTGGTAGACTACGAGATGATGAACGACTCCGCATGTAAGTATCAGATTAGCTTCCGGGTTCCCTCGACAATAACGTGGCGGCTTATCTTTCTTTATCTCAGGGATAAGCGCGAATACAATTACAAGGCGACTATCCTCGATAATGTGCAGACTGAAATGAGTCAAGATACCAAATTGATATATATGGGGAAAAGAATTCCGGACATCACTTTTGGTCTATCCGTGTACGAGTCTGGAGACCCAGAAGATGAGGGTGTTGATGAGCGGGAAAGAAGGATTCGAAGATCCCTTCAGAAAACTCGACTGGGCAATAATATCTGGAAACTCGATGGATTATCTTTGGTCACTGATCCAAAATGGGGTGAACATACTCTTCTTTTCCCATTTGCAGTATACGAAGCCAAGAAGGATCAAAAGTCCGAAGTTCAGGTTAAGCTACAACTGAAGCTTGCATTCAATACCTATCTTGAAATGTTAGACAACCTAGTTCGCCAACCTGGAGAAAAGGAGTACCAATCGTCTGAAAGCAGCATATTTCCCATATTTGGCTTTACTTCCAGCGGCAGTATGTGGAAGATGTATATTGGTTATCTGCCTAATTGCGTTCAAAATGATCCGGATGCGGCCGATGATCCTCTTTGTGATGATGATAGCGTGAGTTAAAATTCAAGACTTTGATATGTCATCATTCCGGCACTGATTTTATCTTTGGTCCTTAGCATATGAAGTTGATATGGTGGGGGGACACGTGTAGTCGCCAACATGCCGGCGAGCTCATTGACATAGTTGACCAAATACATGAATATGCAGTGACTACGCACCGACCATTCGTGGCCAGCCATATCAAAGAGTGGAAAAAATTCATAGAGCGCCTCTATCTTCAATTGAGGATGTCCGGTGATTTAGATCTAGCTGTATCGGGGAAAGATGTGGAACCCGGCTGGTATTCGATAAAGAGCAACGGGATGGGGGTACGCAAATTACTGAAAGCCAAGCGCAAAAAGGGTATGGTACTCACAGATGATGATTTGAAGCGGTCAGTTCTCGAGGCAGGCTTGAATGAAGCCGAGAATACCAAGACTGGAGGGTCTCCCAGACGACGAGGAAGACCAAGGAAGGTGCAGAAAAGAAATGAACAAGCAGTGGCATAGCCGAGTTGATTAATCCATCCTTTAGTTCGTTGGGTAGATTCCAAGGGTTTCATAATCAGCTTTCGATGGTTGACTGCTTAGTTTCCAGCGTTACAATAGGAACCTCACTATAGCCTGCTCACTATCATCGTATGAAACCTAGGTCTACGTTGTCTAACCCTAAGCCGTGCCGGAATCTTCAAGCAAATATCCCTGATTGGTAATATTAAGTAGAATTTGGTGGTATGTATATAAGAAAAAATATAGCCAGCCATTGCTTTGGAGAACGGGAACAGAAGTGGTAGGTCGATAAATGCCGATGTTGCCGCGTAAATGGTTTTTCTGCTTTTGTATGTGTGATATGCGATATAAAACACTTTGCATTTTCTGTTTCACACTAATACTAGATCGTAGTAGAATTTTGATTCAATAATGCCTGTGATCCGAGCGTATATGCAGTCTGCTTTCAGTAGGTGAGTATTCGAATGGTGGAAAATCCACGGGGCTATGTCGGAGTAAACGAGGACCGGTATCACTTGCATAAAAAAAAAAAAAAAAAAAAAAAAAAAATAGAGGCTTATCCGATTTGTGAAAAAACTGGACATTATTATTTTGCATATGTACTTTTCCCAGTATGTGGGTGTTGGCTGTTATACGAATCGAAAACGTGACTTTGCACGGTTGTATGTTTCAAACAACCAGACAACGTCAACTCGACAACTGCATTGGCTGACAACTCACCTGAGCGCCAGCATTCCATGATACCCGAATAACTCTTGGCCGCATGTAGAAAACACGGAATCAACCTTTCAACGCCTTTTGTTTTTCTGGTAGCAAATAACGTGTGATCATGACGTCATGGACTGATGCTTCTGCACCACAACTATATAAACTAGATCAATAATCAAGATGTCTGTTTATTGTCCATAACCCAAAGACAAAAACTGATACCACTCGTTTCCTGCGCAATATTAGGACACATAAACCATCATGTCGATCCCAGAGCTTCAGTGGGCTCAGGTTGCCGAGAAAACGGGCGGGCCTCTGGTATATAAACAGATACCTGTTCCTAAACCAGGCCCTGACGAAGTTCTGGTCAACATAAAATATTCCGGTGTTTGCCATACCGACCTGCACGCCCTGAAGGGTGACTGGCCATTGCCTACCAAGTCGCATTTGGTAGGTGGGCATGAAGGCGCTGGGGTTGTTGTCGCCAAGGGTGAATTGGTAAAGGAGTTCGAAATTGGAGACCACGCCGGTATTAAATGGATTAATGGAACTTGCCTTGCATGCGAATTTTGCAAAAACGCCGACGAATCTGTTTGCCCGGATGCTTTACTCTCAGGGTATACCGTCGATGGAACTTTCCAACAGTATACCATTGGGAAAGCTGCCCACGCCACAAAGATCCCTAAAGGCCTAGCTTTGGATGCTGTTGCTCCGGTCCTGTGTGCTGGTGTCACCGTCTACAAGGGACTCAAAGAGTCTGGGGCGCGTCCAGGACAGACGATAGCAATCACCGGAGGTGGTGGGGGATTGGGATCCCTCGCCATACAGTATGCAAAAGCAATGGGCCTGCGGGTAATTGTCATCGATAGTGGAGATGAAAAGAAGATGATGTGTGAAAGTCTTGGTGCTGAGGTAAGCAATTGCTTGGTTTTTTTGTTTTACATGATGGTCGGCACAAGTATCCTGACTAAATGGATGACAGGCATTCGTCGATTTCTCAAAGTCGAAAGACGTTGTTCAAGATGTCAAGGCGGCAACTCCTGGCGGGCTAGGCGCCCATGCTGTTCTTCTGCTCGCTGTCGCCGAGAAGCCATTCCAACAAGCTACCGAATACGTTAGGCCACGAGGGTCCGTTGTCGCGATTGGTCTCCCAGCTGGCGCATTTCTGCGAGCGTCTGTTTTCAGCACCGTTGTGCGGATGATAAACATCAAAGGCAGCTACGTCGGTACGCGCCTGGATAGCGAAGAAGCTGTGGACTTTTTTGCAAGAGGCTTGATAAAGGCTCCGTTCAAAACGGCTCCTCTGAAAGAGCTTCCTCAAATTTTTGAACTAATGGGTATGTCAATCCAACGTCTTTTCTTGAGTATGCTTCTGACAGGACGTAAACAGAACAGGGCAAAATCGCTGGAAGATATGTGCTCGAGATACCCGAGTAGCCAGTGGTGGCTCAGGAAGCGTGATACTTGCAAACGGTTTTACTGTTCGAACCGTCGTTGGGAGGAACAGAATTGGGCGCATAAGCACTGCCCAAAAGACGAGATGACGCTCTAGTTAGTGAAATTTTGTAGTTAATGTAGTTTCTAATCTTGTTAAATATTTAGTATGGCGATAGATCACGTGCCCGCCCCCAAAGTGCTTGAGACTTGATTGGCTGGAATAAGCTTTTGCCACGTGACGCGCGGCATCTCATTGGTCCACTGGAGTAGAACGTGGCCCGTGGGGAAACTTGAACGTGGTGCGACGCATGCGAACTAATCCGCATTTGGGGAAAAGGACACTGGGGAAGCTGCGCTCGGAGCTCTGAACTTTTGCTCACGGAGTCACTCCCCTCTTTTATCTCCGCTCAATGACTTCTTGCATAGATAGCAGGAGTCTGTAATCCGCTGTGGCACATTGAGCGGCAGAGGAGCCACTTCTCAGCAGAATCACGACTGTCATCATGTCGTCGACTTCAACAACCAGTGTCGCACAGGCGGGCATTTTGAGTGGCAAAAATCCGGCTGTGTACGACTCTAGCAATCCGATTTTGATGTTTATTATCCAGGTTTGTTGTTGTATTCCGAGCGAGTGCGACGCGGGTGCGATGCATGACTAACTGCGCGTTTTCACAAGGCCGGCATTATCATAATCTTTTGTCGTCTTCTGCACTGGCCGCTGTCCAAAATCCGTCAGCCTCGAGTTATCGCTGAAATTATTGGGGGGATTTTGCTCGGCCCATCGGTGTTCGGTCACATACCCAACTTCACAGACACCATCTTTCCATCAGCTTCAATCCCAACCCTAAATGCTGTAGCCAACTTGGGACTCGTGTTTTTCTTGTTTTTAGTTGGCTTGGAGACAGATCTGAGATACCTGGTGAGTAACTGGCGCATCGCAGCCAGCGTTTCAATCGCAGGTATGGCCTTGCCTTTTGGGCTCGGATGTGCAATTTCGTACGGCCTGTACAACCAATTTCGCAATGACGCCGGCATCGTGCATGTGGATTTTGGGATCTATCTACTTTTCATCGGTATTGCCATGGCTATTACGGTAAAACGGCACGAGACAGACTACAAGCTGCAAATACAGATATGACTAACAAATCTCAGGCTTTTCCCGTTCTCTGCCGCATTCTGACAGAGTTGAAGCTGCTTCATACGAATGTTGGTGTTATTGTGCTTTCTGCTGGCGTTGGAAACGACGTCACCGGTTGGATACTACTTGCGTTATGCATAGCACTTGTTAATGCGGGCAGCGGAATCACAGCATTATGGGTGCTATTAGTTGCTGTCGGCTACATATTGTTCCTTTTTTGTGTACTGCGCCCTGTCTTTATATGGTATCTCTGCAGGACTGGTAATCTAGAAGAGAAGGGCCCCAGTCAATCTGCCGTGACAGTGACACTGCTGTTGGTAATGGCATCCGCATTTTTCACTCAGGCTATCGGCATCCATGCCATTTTTGGCGGGTTTGCTATTGGGCTAGTCTGTCCGCATGAGAGAGGATTCGCCATCAAGCTGACAGAAAAAGTGGAAGATTTAGTCGCAGGTATTTTTCTGCCTTTGTACTTTGCTCTTTCCGGTCTTCAAACAAACCTGGGCCTTTTGGATACAGCAATAGTATGGGGTTACGTGATCGGAATCATTGCTATTGCTTTCTTTGCAAAGGTGGCTGGTGGCACCCTTGCTGCTAGATTTACAGGTCTACTATGGCGCGAAAGTTTTACAGTTGGGGTATTGATGAGTTGCAAGGGTCTGGTTGAGCTCATCGTTTTGGTAAAAATCGCTACATCTTGACAAACATGAGGACAATAGTCTAATTAACCTATAGAACATCGGTCTAAATGCGAAAATTCTCAGTCAACGCACATTCACCATGTTTGTCCTGATGGCCCTTGTGACAACTTTCCTGACAACGCCGCTTACCTTGTTATTGTATCCTAAATGGTATCAAGACAAGGTTTCGCGCTGGAGACGGGGCGAAATCGACTGGGATGGCAATGTCATAGATCAAGCACCTTCAAGTGGATCCTATGATGGAGCAAACAAACCATCACTGAGACCAATTGAAAAATTAACTGTCTATCTCCGCCTTGACAGTGTGGCCAATGTCTGTACTTTCATTGGGCTTCTTGGAACTGATGGCAAACCAAGTGAGAGTACTCCCCGCGAACATTATTCAAAGCGAACAGAGCCCAAAGTCGAAGACCAACACGACGCCGGGGAAATCGGAAAACTGCCACTTTTGCATGCCCACGGGATTCGTCTCATGGAGCTTACTGATCGTCTGTCCAGTACAATGCAAGTCTCCGAGATAGAAGATTATTCTTTCTGGGACCCAGTTGTAAACGTCTTCCGCTCATTTGGTCAAATAAACAACATTCCATCAGAAGGCCGTGTCTCGGTTATCCCAGAAACTTCATATGCGGATGCAGTGCTTGATTTGGCTCGTGATACCAACTCAAACCTGCTTCTTGTTCCTTGGAGTGCCAGTGGTGGCCTGAGTGATCGCCAAAGTGTATGGCCGTCCGAGAATTCGTCAACTACTACTGATTTCCCCTATTCCTTATTTGTGTCCGATATTTTGCGAGGTATCACCTCCTCAGCACAGTCCGGCACGCATGTTGGTGTTTTGGTTGACCGAGCCCTGGACATGCCGAGCCAGGAACGCCATGCCCTTAAGCGAAGTGCTCACACAAGGTCTCTGCCAAATATCCGAACAAATTTGGCTTCTTTGACTACTGGAAATCGTAACCAGCATATTCTGTTTCTTTATATTGGCGGTGCGGATGATCGGTTTGCTCTCCGTCTGGTCCTTCAGCTTGCTCGAAATCAACTGGTTACGGCAACGATTGTGCAAATTGACGTCCCTTACTCAGCAAACTCTTCAAATTCGACAGAAATTAGTGACAGGGATCCCCAGAGCTCTACGAATTCGGACAGTTTGCTCAAGGAGAAAGAGATAGACAACAGCTTCTTCACCTCTATGCGGGATTCTCTTTCTTCAGAATCATCTTCTCGTGTTGTCTTCCGCACGGTATCATCGGTAGATTCAAGTTCCAGCGTAGTCAAGCTTGCACTCGAAACTGCCAATAACGAAGCCAGCCAAGCCCATGGCGAGACCAACCTACTCATTGTTGTTGGGCGCCGCAACACAGGAAGCGATCCATCTTCAACTGACCTTGGAGACAGATCAGATACCCGTTCAGTGCTTGGCGTAGTTGGCGATGCTGTGGTTCACGACGGTCCCAAAGCTAGTGTTTTGGTTGTGCAAGTAGCGGGGAGTACATAATAGTATTGAGATCTCTGTATATACGATGATATATTTTCAATGATGATTTAGTTGGAATAAGATTCTGAGTACATATGTTAACCAGCATTATACTTTATAAAATCTCCTAGAATACGTGGGAGTTCTATTTTCTCTAAAGGCCTGAACCTATTAAGCCAACCAACAGAATATTATATCATGCAAAGAATGCATTATCGACGAAGATACCACAGCAGCCACCTCCTTCCCGATTCAAGTACAGAATTTGGGGCTTACTAAGGAAGACTTAGGAACAGGTCCTTCAGCTTATTGAAATTTGGAGAGCCGAGACCAGTGGCAGGGTCCCAGCCGTCAGCAGCTTCGAACCCATGTTCTGTATCACAGCCCAAGTTGGTACCGTTCGTGATGTCGTTCAACACCCACGGGTTAGCGTACAAAACCGGGTTAAGGAAACCAACGGTTGATTTTCCTACTGCGAGGCGCTCTTCGTTGAGCTTTTAATGCGAGTTAGTTACGCCCTAACCAGAAATAACTAAAACGAAAACGAAGAAACGAAGGACAGGGTATGGACTCACGAGAGTGATAACCGAAGCCCACAATGGACTCGCCAAACTTGAACCAAAGAAATGCACAAATTCTGCATCCAAGAAAGACGGGAAATAAGCTCCATTGGCAGCCACGTCGGGAATTCCACGGCCAATACGATTGTACAGACCCTGGGTCGTGTTGACATCAACGTTCAGTTCCTCATAGTATGGATAAGAAGGATTTGCAACCCGGAAGTATTCTTCAACAGCTTCCTCCTGGTACCAAGGCCTGGCGAAGTAGTTTGAGAATCCACCTGCAGAGGAGAAATTGGCTGCAGTGCCACCCAAGTTAGCGCACATCACACTCTCTGGATCCGTGACATCCTGGCCTGGGTAAAGCATTGTACCGCCGACAGACGTCACATAGGGACATCCAGATGGGTATTGCGGGTTAAAGATGCGGGCGTCTGGTCCCAGACAGCCGTTTGCGTTGGGCCCATCGTTGGCGAAGGAGGCGACGCCATAGTCACCGGCAGCAAACAAAAGCGTGTGGCCCTGTAAGCCTAGTTTCAAGAATTCGTTGCATTGGCGTTCGACGTATTTCATTGGAAGGTCCTGTTCACTCTGTCCATACGATGCCGAAATAACATTGGTGGGTTGGTAAACACCACACTGCAGCTGACCTGGTTTTCAAATTAGATGCGTGAACCTAACGGGTGCTGACCAAGTTCCTGATAATGGATTTGTATTTACCTTGATATCCACCTGCTTCGTCGTCGGGATACACAGGGTCGATAGAAGGATCATCGCCAGTTTCACCGTAAGCACTGTATGTGCAGTAGGACTTGTTGCGAAATTAGCCAAAGACAAATTCGACAAAAAGGTAGGAATGTAATCCAATGCAATAAAATGTATACATACCCCATCCAAGGCATCCAGGAAGGTGTTGAATAAGTTGGTAGTAGCAACTTCTGCAGGCTCGTACAGCTGATCGTCGACCTGGTAAAGCACAACCTCCTGTGGGTAAATCAAAGAAAACCTATGTTCAAGAGAAAGTAAGATTCTGCAGCACTAGATCTACTCTTGTTGTCAACAGACAAAGTTTGGGGTGATTAGAACGTACGCCATCTCTATGTCAATGTTTGATTCTCCCCCATTCAAAGAGCTGTATGCTGGCACGGAGTAATTGGCACCATCAATCAGCTGGGGCTTCGGGTAAGTGCCCTCAGGAACCTCATTGTAGATGTATTTCCAGTAGAGGTCTAGATCAGACTTGGCAAAGTAGTCTCCCTGCTCGTAGAGACCGAGGGCATTGCCTGGGTTCGGCTTATTGGTTGGCAAGGGAATATCATACAATGCCCGGATGCATGGAGGTGTCATATTGTAGCTGCAGCTTGCAAGATCAGAGCTTGGTGAGCCGCCAGGATGGTTATGTCCTGCCGGGTTGCCCCAATGAGCTGGTGCATAAGCTGAGGTGCGAGAAGAATAGGCGTTGCTTGCTCTCTTCTCTTTTTTCACAGTGCGCTTGACTGCTTGGGTCATCTTGATTCCCGGTGTGATATAGTCGACGTGCGGTGCAATATGTTCAGGGAGATGGTATCTGTGAATGTGCTTAGTAACCTTCTGTTTTGGTCAAGTGACCGTAGCCTAAGAAACAACAAGAAGAAAGCATATCAACCTACTCATCGCAACCTACACGAACTCGATCACTCTGAGCGTGCTCGTGTTCATAATACGTGGTCTGGAACAGACGTTCGGCTTCCTCGGTGGTCGCATCAAACGCCAGCCAGCCCTTGTTATCGGAGTGGACGATTCGCGACTTATCAATGCCTGCCTCGTGCAGCCAATGTCTAATAGAGTTGACATTTTCCTCCGCCGGGGCAAACAAGTCATGCACTTCTTCCATTGAGAAATGCTTGCCATATCTTTCGGAGGCCGGGTCCGATCTGTAGTCCGCATATACGAATGTATCAGTTTGCGCGGTTCACACCAATAAATGAAGGGCCAAAGAACAAATAGCGTCAAGTCGCAAGTCCTAGGGTTCACCATGTACTTACACCATCTCTGATCCATGGTCAGTTATACATCGGAGACAACAGTCAAGGGCGGAATATACATCACATACTTAGGTATTCAGGTCCCTGATGCAGGTTTGACTGCGTCAATCCAATTCGGATCGGCAAAATTGCGGACCCTTCGATGCGCGTACCCTTCACCCAATCGGTCGCCGGCTGCTTGCGCTTTTCATGAAGAACATGTCTGGAGGACGACGGCGCGGCGACTGCGAGAGCCGTCAGCGCAGAGACGCTGGCAATTTTCAAGAAGAACATGGCGTGAAGTGCTGGATTCTGCCCTCTTCTTTTGCTGCTTCCTGCCCCTTGAAGTTAGCCTTCGTGTTCCTGGGTGACAGCGGGTTTTAGTACCCTCAACCCTTGCTGGCTCGAGCTTTGTCTCACGCCCCTATCTCGTCTCCAGAGATAAACACCACTGATCTGTCTGTCCATGGAGCGCAGGGCCGGGGCCCGTTTCATATTACACGATAATGATTATCTTATTTCACTGGGGTTCTTATCAGTGGTAAAATTATCGTCCTGTCCTTCCGGGGTGTGTTTGGCAGCAATTTACGGCACCCTTTCCTGATGATGTTACATGGCGCTCGGAGCTGTGAAGCTTATCGGTGCCTGATTTACCTGTCTCCACAAAATTTACACTCTGCTTCTCCCTCGGCCAGTCCTGATTGCCGGAGTTTGACGGAACACCGTTATGTTTTAGGCAGGTCATCGCCTAAAATTGGGCGCCCTACAACCTAGCGTTAACTTAGACCTCGTACAGAGATGATGTGCTCCGTACCTTGGCGACAGCCGAGGAAGTTCCTGTCCTTATAGAAACTTTGATCACAAGTTGCGTCTGACTACAAATGTCGCCATAGGCCGACTAATTGTTGTCCCACTAATCTTCCGCGACAAGAGAGAAGCGCGTAGCGGATATGTATACATATGCCATCCATAGGGCGCAACTAGTTGGTGGATCTACGCAAGACTAGACGAGATAGGCAAATACGACAGCAGATGTAAGCACGTCCACAGGAGAACTAAGGCATCTTACATGCGTCTGACTTGCGTCAGCTACTGCTGACAGTGAGGAAAAGTAATCATAATGAACCAAAATTCTGGAATATGAAGACGTATAAGTAAACCCGAAATACCGCCCGCACCCCTGCCTGTTCAGGGGAACCACTGCATTGTTTGCTACCATCCATTTCGACCTCAACAACCTTATTAGTACGTCAAAAAAAAAAAAAAAAAAAAAAAGGAAAAGAAAAAACTACCATGGCTTCAGTGAATCCGTCTGTGCAACAGATTTCTCTGTCGCTGAGTCGCGAGTGCAATGCCATCGCATCCGCCACATCCGCGAGCAACAGTCGCCTTCTACGGGATCTAGAAACAGTGCGCGACTACGTTGTCCCGGTGTTTGCGCCAGCTAAAGTACCAATACCGCTCGACCAACGACTGTCACCTTTCAATGTCTGCATTACCAAGGAGTTTGCGCATGACCTTGAATCTCTGCATCGCCTACTTGACAGAGCTCTGGTCGACATTGTACAGCGATGGTTTGCTGACAAACAATCGGATTTCCCGTCTCGCATGCCTCTGGAAAAGCATGAGGAAGATTTGCTTCAGTGGATTAGCACCCAGGAACAATTGTCGTCTAACATAGTGCCGAAATTCAGCGAACGGTCAGGCATGTGGCGAACGGATTTCTTGATTGAAGGGCAAACGGGTCAGGAAAAGACGAAAATTTGTGAGATTAATGCCCGCATTCCTTTCAACGGACTTTATATGTCAGGCTTGCATCAGGAAGCCACAAAGCCTTTTGGAGCGGCAACTCGAGGTTTCGATATACCTACCGATTTTCAGGTGCTACCCCCTCCCTTTCATTTCACTTCTATTTCTTCACCACAATGGGCTGAAGCTGAGATACTTTGTAACATGCAGAACACAAAGGAGACGATTATGAACTGCTTCAACCGGAGCAAGCCGCTTTACCATATCCACAAGAAGTGGCCGGGAGTTGACTCTCGTCTGTTTGCCTTGACTTACAAAGAAGCAACCGGCAAGGACGTGGTAGACATTCAGCCATCCCAGCTGCAGGTGGAACAAGACAGCAGTTCCCCTACGGGTTGGACCTTGTATGCAAAGCTCCAAAACGCCGATGGAGAGAGTCGGGCCAAAATAGATCAGTGCGCAGTGGAGCTTTTCCAGGAAGAAATCGGCGAGATTGATCCCTTGGTCTTGAAACAGTTGGCATCATGCAGTGTTAATGACTTCCGTACTATCTTATTATTACACGACAAGAGAATTCTAGGCGTTGTCCAGCAAGAGATACCCAACTTAATAGACCGAAATGTGCTTTCGGCAGTGGAGGGAATGGCTCTTCGCAACGGTATAGCCGAAACCGTAATACCGGGATCGAGTGAGGCTAGGCGGTTACTTGAAGACGCTAAGCAAGACCCCCTAGCCAAAAATCAGTATATTATTAAACCGGTACGCGATGCATCTTGTAACGGCATACGGTTCGGTGAGCAGATGGATCAGGATGACTGGCTGTCGTTCTTAGAGCGGATGGCGAGCCGAGCCCTTTATCCGGCTAGTGATGATGATGCATGTGTCATCCAAAGACTAGTTGATCATGCAAGGTACGACATAGTGCGCCATGATGTGGACGTCGCCAAGACAGAGCAGTTCCATCTGATCGGCTCTTGTCATATGATTAACTCGCAGACGTTCGTCTTTGGGCCCTGGAGGATCGGCGACAAGGTGCATGTTGGCCTAGCCCCGGGGGCCGGGGGTATCGTGATGAGCTGCGTCTTACGGCCAGCTGATCTGAATAATCTGGATGGCAGGAAGGAGGAATGACTGTGGATGGCTGGATAAGGTCTTGGTATGCATAAGTATGGTAGCACTAGCTGTGGGAATTATTAATCTGCAACCAATTTGTTGTCCAAACATGTCCAAACATGTCCAAGCACCAGCATTATATAGATCTGTCCCGGTTTTCTTTTATCTCCCAAGCGGAGTGACTCCGAGCTAGGCCTTCTGTCGGACCTGAAACCACTCTAGTGCCTGATACACGTTGATATATACATACATACCCCTGGATCTCTTTGTGTTGGTTGTACATTGCAGCTATAGTCGGCCGCCGCACGAGCAGTTTTCAAACATAGACTCTAATTTTTATTCTGTTTGGTTGACCATCGCACATGCATCAGAGACAGTGCATGAAATTTGCCCTACATTCTTGGATATAACCATGCTACGCATACATCGTACGTAACAGAGGAGTAGCAAACCTATCCAACTCGCTCTACAAGGAGAAGCAAGATCACATTGCTATCTATATAACACCGGACACTAGTACCAAAAGCTACATACTTACGCACAAAGTTGCTGCTTGAAAGTCATGATAATGAATACCTCTAAGTTTTAGTAAGGGCCATCATAGATATATATCTCCCTAAGCCCATACCAAAGCATATCAAATTATGATGCTGAGAAAAATTGATACGATCGGTGAGCTTAGAAAATCAGAATTAAGCTTTCCTCTTTATTATTAGTCAAATGCCTTATTAACATGATTTAGAAGTGGGGAATTTTACTTGCATTCTACATCTCATTGGATGTGATTCCATGTTCAAATTGTACCCAGCAATCCCAACGCATTGTTCGTTAGCTCCTCATTTTAGGCATAGATAATTTTCCCGATACAAACAGACAGGTATGCCACGTCATTGAAATATGAATCAGAAGGAGAAGCCGGGAGACTTGTCTTCCCATGTATGAGTTG
Organism: Talaromyces atroroseus; assembly: GCF_001907595.1. Lineage (NCBI taxonomy): Eukaryota > Fungi > Ascomycota > Eurotiomycetes > Eurotiales > Trichocomaceae > Talaromyces > Talaromyces atroroseus. Next base: position 188,542 of record NW_017971441.1, on the reverse strand, counting down.
CACACAAGTCTTACGCCAAAAACGCATCTAAACAGTAGCCGATGCATGGTAGCTCTACAAACAGATCTTGATTATTGGACAAGCTTGGAATACTGTCTATGACCTGCTAGTGCCGGTTTTTCTCCTTTCTCATCATTAGACGCATGGCTGGGACCATCCTGCAATTTACGGCGGGGGAAAACAATCAGGTATTGGCTCAGTGGAAAGAAATGCATGTAACTACCTAGGTAATCTTTGAGCTTCCTGGTCTACGGAACTAATATGAGTCTCTGTCCTACAACTGACTAGATGCAGGATAAACACACTTTCAAGAATCATTGCCTTACATTTCAATATAAAATACATTTCAGTCAACATCACATTTACCCCTCGGCGAGCCAAATAACTCCAAGCCCGCAGATTTAACCGCATTATGCTATTAGCATAAATTTTTCCGCGAAAACTGGGGGCGGGGCTGAGGGGGGACAGTGTGGTCTAGGTTTTCAGTTATGCACCGCTCAGAGGCAATTTAAGGACAAAATGAAAGAGGAGAGTCTAGGACTCAATGCAGTGTTGTATGCAGGCCAGCCACCGCGTCGATATGCAGAAACGTATGGATTCCGGGACCTCGACTTTCATATTTAGCGCAAATGCGGATCCTGTTTTATAGGTTGGATGATCATAAGCCACAATTTGGCGGTCTACTTTCAAATAAATCTATACGTAATGTTATTGCTCTCAGGTTTCGGTTCTAAGTCTCACAATATTGAACCTAGGGATAGTATTTTGATGTCGGCCATATATACCTAGGTAATTCGGTAACGAACGCCTCTCAGGCGCGCACCTTTCTGAGATTTCCAAAGTAATCCATGTTACCTATCAAGGCAAACCTAAGCAAAATTTCAAAAATAGTATCGCTGGAGGAGTCAATAGTCTGGATGTAATGTCGATCGATCGCGATCACATGGTGCTCCAAGCCCCGACGGCTGAAGGGATTGCCAAATCGGGAAATTTTCCTCATCTGCTGACTACAGACGGCGTGCTTCGTACAGAGCCCTAATCACAGACCAAAGAGAAAACGCGCAAAAACTAAGCATATTTACGATGTATTTCCTGTGCTAGTAGTTATCAAAGCAATGTCCTTACCTTTTCCATGCCCCATAGTCTCTGTGCGGGGTTAAGCTATCAAGTGGGATAGTTAGGCACCTACTTGTAACCAATGGTCAACTAGTATACGGAGTACGCTGTTCACTAGCTGGCCCATTTTATCCAGAAATTAACCACGGCAATGCCTCTGAGAGACCGCGGTAATATGGGAACAAGACGGATAATATCAGTATCCCGAAAATGGATTTCTCACCAAGACTGTCAGGAAAACCAATAGTAGTAGTGATAGTGAGTAGGAGAAAACCAATAAATCAAAATAAACCCACCTTCTTAAATGAAAAGAACAGCAAGGAACTCCTGCATGGTACAGAATAAGTCATTGCATAGATACAGTGGCGTACGGTCATTGTAGATGATATGCAAACTGCACAATGTTTCAATAATGAATGCTAAGGCGTCAAAAGACACTTGTCCTCGGGAACACTTATCCCAACCAATGAATTTCTTTCGCAACTTTGGCATCTTCTTAGCTTATAGTATTTGGTGGGCTGTTTTCATTTTTCACTTTTGCACTACGAAGCTGAGGGGCGCGAATAACAGCGCTCCCGAAAAAATACAACCTTGAATCTCTTAGACTAGTTACATCTGATATTATTCTTGATCTTTATACAATGAGCACTCGCTGAATTTCTAAGCTGACTACCAGACAGCTGGCTCCATGGCAAAGATCCAGTACAATACGAGCCTCCGTAGTCGACCGCTCTGTATCCAATTGATGGGCGTGCAACTATTAGTTGCCAGCAAGTCATCAACAAGATTCCTCGTGATAAATCCTTTCAGTGGACTAGCATTTATCCACTGGACCAATGAGATCCAGTATAAACTCGTGCTTGAGATCCCCGACATGGCCGAAACGAGTGGTCATCCCAGTGGGCTTGGCATGATCAGCAACAGCCTCAGCAGACACTGGAATGTATGCTCTCGGTGTTGTACTTGGGTAATGCAACTTCAAAAAGTCCCGAAGGGCCTAGGATATTCACTAATTGATCCCCACTATCCAATGCATGTCTGCTGCCCACGATCAAAATGTCTTTCCTCTTCTTTGCCGGCCGAAGACGTCATCAACATGCCGCATTTCGACGCATATCCACGCTTTTTCTCGCCCATCATGATTAGTAAGTGATGCTAACAAGCCATTCTCAGTATCTGTCTCAACTATATACCGCTGTTTTAACGGAATACGTATTGCTCCGCCTATCATCTCCGCACAGTCATCCCTAAGTGCGTGTTGTGGGACAGCGGGAATGGGGCCGCGAATGCGTACAGCTCAGATGCGGTCTAGTTGGCTACCTTGCTATAGTCTTCAGTCTCCTCTACGACGAAACAAATATTCTTTCCGTGTTGTTACAACTTCGTGCAGTAGTGAGCGCCCAATTCGTTAGAAGGCATCTTTAGCGTTGCTACATGACATGAGGGGATTGGAAGGAGTAGCATACCCACTGAAGAAAAAAATTTCCTTGAATATGTCAAAGTTGAAATGAAAGCAATTATAAATATACCAGTGTATGCCACGCCACCTACCCGGAGAATCTCAAGATTATCGTGCCAACCACTGGCAAAGGCAAGCAGACCAGGATCTAGTCCTCCGTTCTGCATTTCTTTTGTATATACCCAGGTGCTCCAGTCTACTCTGTGGAGTTAGTGCCCATCATTAACTCTGGGATTCATCACGATGAAGGCCACTAGTTTGATAACTATGCTGGCATCACTGGCCTCCGTTATGGCAGAGTCGACGTTCACCCCAATCAAACCACCTTCTCAGCCATTAGCAGTTCGGTCACCCTATCTCAGTACCTGGCAGGCTGCTGGCAGCGGTGGTGGTAATGACGGATACCTCACTGGCCAGTGGACTACCTTTTGGAATGACAGAATTCTTGGCTGGCAAGGGTTGATTAGGGTTGATGGCACTGCGTACAACTGGATGGGTGCCATGGGTGACAGCCCTACGGCTGCTACTCAGACATCCTATGAATACACTGCCACGCGTAGTATCTACACTATGACTGTCGACGAAGCTGTCGAGTTGACTATCACCTTCCTTTCCCCTATTACTCCCGATGATTGGAAACGTCAATCTCTTGTCTTTTCGTACCTGAATGTATCCATCGTTTCAATCGATGGTAAACCTCATGATGTGCAGTTATATGCCGACATTAGTGCCGGTATGTTGAGTTTTATTTTTTCCATTGCGGGAACCATCATTTTGCTGATCGTGCACTTTTAGAATGGATCTCTGGTGATGATTCAAGCATTGCCGAGTGGGAGTACGGGAAAACTGTCGATGATGTTGTTTACCATCAAATTTACCGTCAGACACAAGAGGCTTGGTCTGAGATTTCTGACCAAACTGAATTTGGATACTGGTATTGGGCATCTACGTCTCAAAACGGCCACTCATACCAGAACGGCGAAGATGTCGTCGTCCGTGGCCAGTTTATTGATAACGGAGTTCTTGCCAACACTCAAGACACCCACTACCGCGCAATCAATGATGACTGGCCTGTCTTTGCTCATGCATTTGACTTAGGAGCCGTTACAGATACCCCGGTCTCTCGTTTGTGGTCCATCGGTCTGTGTCAAGATGAACCCATTCAATTCACTGAAGTGTCCGGTGTTATCCCGCAGACTTCATATTATCTCAACTACTTCGACAACCAACTTGAAGCTGTAAGTCATCTTGGCCCATTGCGTTGTCTCTGGATTTCTGCTAGTAAATCATGCGCATATACTAACACAGGTTTTTCATTCCTAGCTAAGCTTTTTCCAAAACGACTACGCTACAGCCCTAGAGCTATCCACCGCATTGGATGACCAGCTTCAAGCAGACTCCGTCAATGCCAACGGCCAGAGTTACGCAACCCTAACCACCTTGGGTCTAAGGCAAGCTTTTGGAGCTCTTCAGTTCACTGGCACAATTGATTCACCACTTATCTGGTTGAAGGAGATCTCTTCCGATGGCAACATGAACACTGTTGATGTCATTTTCCCCGCACATCCGGCTTATATCTATACCAACGCGACCATCCTGAAGTATTTGTTAGAGCCATTGTTCATAAACCAGCAATCAGGTTTATATCCGAACTCTTACGCCATGCACGACGTTGGTTCCCACTATCCCAACGCTACGGGATACCCTGATGGCAACGACGAGGCTATGCCACTCGAAGAATCTGGCAACATGCTTGCCATGGCCTTGATCTATTATGCGGTATCAAAGAACGTGACTTTCCTCGAATCATACTATGACCTGTTGGCTCAATGGACCGAATATCTGATCGAGGATTCTTTGGTTCCGGCTAATCAGGCATCGACTGATGATTTCGAGGGTGCCCTCGCGAACCAGACCAATCTCGCCATCAAGGGAATAGTTGGCATTAAGGCCCAATCAATCATTGCAAACTTGACCGGACGCTCTGCCGATGCTCAAAACTACAGTGACATTGCTGAGAGCTATGTTCCGCAATGGATCAATTTCGCCAATGACACTACTGCCAATCCACCGCACTTCGAGTTAAATTACAACAATGTAGGTCCAGTTCCTTTTTTTTTTTTCTCCTACTTTTCTTGTTGTTATGACAAATGATAAGGAGAATGTTAACATAGCCGAATAGGTGAGCACCTGGTCTATCCTGTACAATACATTCCCAGACAAGGCAATGAGCCTAGGGATCGTCCCTCAGAGTGTCTATGACGAGCAGAGCAAATTCTATGCTACAGTACTCCATGACTTTGGACTGGCACTTGACACTCGCCACAATTGGTCCAAGAGCGACTGGGAGATTTGGGGAGCTGCCACCAGCAACAGCGACACCCGTCAAGCCATTATTGACGCCGTTGCAGCCTATGCTGCCGATACCTCTGAGTGGCTGCCCTTTGGTGACCTTTACGAGACCTTAACGGGAGAGTAAGTTACCAATACTTCTCTTCTCTTTTGTAATTTCTGCCTATACTGACATCTTCGTAGCTATGTTCCCGGTGACCACTTCGCCAACCGACCAGTCCAAGGTGGATTGTTGGCTGTTCTTGTAGCTAACATGGGAATTACTGTCTAGAGAAGACACATAATATCTCTCTGTTGTACATACATCAGCCTTATATAATCATTTGGTTGACTTTGACATAAGGTTGTAAGTATCCAAAGTCGTATACATAGCCTCATCAAAATGTCTTCGTCTTTTTCTTCTTTTTATACACAGTCATCAAAGCCCGGGAGACCTAGAATTAATGTAAATATAGACCTCAACTAAGAGTATATTCAAGTCGTCCAGCCTACGTATTACCTAAGGCATTTCCATCTAGTTATATAGACAAGTTGTACGTAATTGAACCTGTAGAGAGTTTTCATAAGACAACCCATACTCATATTCAAGTATCTATATCCTATCTTTGATCAAAACGTGTAAAGACCTGAGTTCAAAGAAACTGCATGCGTAAATATACACGGGTGTCTTTAAGTAAAAGTATTAAGGCCATGAAAACGCCCCCCAAAATACCTAACTACCTACACCTGTGAATGTTTATCCGCCGAAGTATCCTCAATGATTTCCACCTGACTTTTGTTGCTATCAAACTCGCGGTGCTCTTTGATATAACTGCTTTCCGCAGCCTGACGACCCGCGACAATATCTCGGAGCTTCTGCCGTGATCCAGGGCCAATAACCCATCTCCCGCTGGTTTGGAACAAGACATCTATATCTTCCAAAGCCGCTTTGGACGTTTCGGGTACTGTTGATATGTTAGATAGGAAGTATTATCGATGGGATCCGCAACTGTTAAAAATCGTGAAAAGTATCAATTTTGTTAGGAAACTTACTCAAGAAGTAGATCAGTGGAACAAAGCATAGATTCGTTCCACACCATAGAATATATGTGCCATATTTAATCCTATCAATCAGGACCGGAGAAATCATGACAACGAAGAAGTCTATAATAATTGTCTCGTCAAATTTCATGATTCATAGCCTAACAAATAGATGAACCAATGGACTAAGACTCACTGCATAACCAGAAACATCCCGTTGCAATAGCAACTGACTTCCCTCGAGTTTGCAATGGTGTAAGCTCAACCGGCAGCAAGAACGGAATTCCATCGAAACCAATTCCAGCAAATGTATTGAATACAAATAGGCCGACTGTAGCGACATAGCCAGCTGGTTTGCTGTTTGGGTACGCAATGCATCCAGCCAAGACAGCCATGGTGATTGTCTGGCCAATGGCGGAGAAAAGCATGATGCGGCGACGGCCGACGCGATCGATGAGTGGAATGGGAACGAATGTGGCCAACCAATACTCAAGGCCGTTGAAGCCGGCCATGAGTAGACTCAAATTCCGTGACATGCCTAGAGTGTCTTGAAAGATGACCGGCCTATTGACGGTTACTCTTTAACGCTCCATGATATGGATGAAAAGGGAGAATATGTTGAAGTGCAATAGAGGATAAGAGTTGGATGGACGTACGCGTAGTTTGTGATTAGATTGAGGCCACTAAGTTGTAACATGCAAAGTGACATGGTTGCTAAGACTAAACGTTGAAAGTAGCGTCCTTCGCCTTGAGTGAACACATCACTCCAGCTAGTCTTGTTTTCGGTGTTTTCTTCTTCAAGTGCATTCTCGATAAGGGACAGGCTGATGTTCTATTTAAGGTTAGCAATTCGCAGTACTATCAACTGTAATAGTCCTTGGTGTGAATTCCTACCGTGGCTTCGGCCCGTTTCACAGGGTCTATCTCAAGTGACAGCATGTCAATGACGTCTCGAGCTTCGTCCACTTTGCCCTTCCGTACTAATGCCCGAGGAGAGTCTGAAGTACAATCAGTACCCAGGATTCTTTGCCTTCCGATATGGAGCTATATCAAACTGACCAGGCAAGAAGAATGAGAAGATTATCGTAGCTGCTGAGAACACAACTTGCAGTGATAACGGAAATCTCCAGGACCAATCCGTGTTTCCAGTCAACGATGACTCGTTGACACCGTAGTCTACCCAATACGCAATCGCAATACCGAGCTATATAGAAGCCAAGGTTAGCACTATAAAACAGCGATTAAGAGGGGCACTTACAATATTGACGTTGAGCTGCCACAAGACTGCTCTTCCGCGATTGCTTGATCGTGAACACTCTCCATTCCATGTTGGAAGAACGGCAACAGCCATTCCATTACCAACTCCGGCTAATCGAAGGGTAAGCCATGGTGCACGTATGTAAGTTTGGAGAGAACTAGGCACTCACTAACTATACGTCCAACGATGAGTTGGGAAAGGCTATACGACGTAAACTGCAATATCGCGCCAATTATAAGAATGGTCTGACCACACATGACAGTTACTCGTCGCCCGTATCGATCACCACCAAAGATAACACTGAGAGCCCCCACGGCACATCCGATTTCATAAACCGCAACGACGAATCCCTGAAGAGTCGAGTTGCCCCCATCTGACGAGATAGAGGGAAATCTATCTTGCTGGTGAGACCTTGTTGTACCAAAATGCCCGAGGGTGGGCGAAGGGGAAAAGGGCAATCGAGAACACCTACGTGTTTGCGAAGGATGTCGACGTCAAGAATCCACCCATCACCCCTTGGTCATAACCAAAAAGCATGTTACCAATGGCACATGTTGCTGTAATTGTATATTCTATCCATGCAGTCTTCTGGCCTCGGTTTCGTAAACGATCCGTAAATACGGCGTAAGGTGCACTAAAGGGCTTCATGATCGATCGGCTTTGGGCGTAGCTACCTGGAATGTAGCGATAAACGAAATGGACCTATAGAGAGGAAGCCCTATATGAGTGAGGGAGGATTAGACACCTCTCGGCAACGATTTTCTTGTCGCCCTCGTTACTCTACGACCATCTTGAGGTTATATACACGGAGGATGTAGTCACGTGAAACCCCGGAGTCCAGCCCGTTTGAGGCGTTTCCGGGGGAGGGAAAGCCTGGGGAAACCGCTGGGAAAACGCTTGGCGTGACTCGTTGCGAGGTCTGGCAGTTAGGCTGCGTCCCGATCCGAGGTTTTGTGGCCGTTCATTGGCCGGTCCCAGCGAGTATTCGTTGCATGATGTCACAGGCATGACGAGGCCTTGTAAGCATCCGCTCAATAGACGAGACAGTAATATGATATTTCCTACGTCTTTGGCATTGCAATAAACAGCTAGATATTTTAACTTCTTGAGTTTGCGAATTGCCAGCGAAAACCGGAAGATATGGCTGTTTATCTGGACTACAAGATTGTCAAAATGTAACAAAATGCTACGTACGCATGGTATAGAAGTATCAAAGCTTTAGAAGGGCACCTTGGACATGCTCGCCGATTTTCACTCGCCAGATTCGGTTTTCGTTGAGCAAGAACATATCTCCGTTTCGCCCAAAGCAGAAGTTGGCTACGAGGCCTCCGACCATGATTTTTCCAAGTAGTACTCCACCAGGGGACCAGACGTGCACGCCATCACCGCAGCCGCTATACACATTACCTTCCATGTCACATTTGATACCATCCGGAATGCCGCTTTCCGTCATAGCAAAGAGTCGTCGGTTTGCTAGGAAAGGTTCACCGTGCCTTGTGATTATATCAAAGGCATATCTGTATGTAATGGTTAGTGGCGAGGTTTTTTACGTATTCTTATTCAGTGAAGAAGAGAAGTAGAGAAATGTACAAAATGGAGGCGCTGATGGAAGGGAGAGACTTGCATTGTGGACGCCTTCTCGTCTGACGTTTTGCCGCTCCCATGCAACCAATCCGTGTCGGTGACATAAAGGGTTTTTTCATCCGGCGCAAAACACAATCCGTTAGGATGCCCAAACCCATCTGCCATGGCCCGTATGTTTCTAGTTATCGGATTATATCGGTATAGCTGAGGAGGCAGTCGTAATGGTGGGCGATAGTTCTGTTCGAAGCCGTAAGGCGGGTCTGTGAACCAGATTGAGCCATCTTCATGAACAATCACATCGTTGACAGAGTTGAAATCACGACCGTAGAAGTCGGAGATCAGCAGTCGCACATTATATGGCGCGGTGGCACTCATTTCATAAAGCCCACTCGGCTTGTCATAATAACCTTGACCGCAGAACAATATTCCATCCTTGTAATTGACGCCGCCGTTGCCCATGGGGATAGCACTCGAATCAATCTCCTCGCATACACTTTTGGATAGATCGTCGTCATTGATGATTATTTTTGAGATCTGGACACGTTGAAGGTGGCTAGGTGTATCTGGCTTGTCACCGAAGCGGTTGCTTGTGACGAAAAGCTCGTTGGTAGATTTTATATACACACCAGCCTCGTGTGCGAATGGGTAAACATTGTTTTCAGCAAGCAGTTCTATCTTCGGAGAGCCGCCGAGCAATTGATTGAAGCGCCCGTCATGGGCGACGAACCGCGAAGAAACGCCCGACATCATACGAGCAAGTGCGAAGATTCCCAGATATACAGAAATATAAATGGTCGTGGAAGTGAGGTTGTGAGACTGTTTTGAAGCCAGAAAAGTAAGTAAAAGGCCTCCAGAGCTTTACAATTAGCGTGCTTGTATTTGTCTGTTGACTGGTGCGGGGTATGGTGTGCCCTTCGGGCAAAAGGCCGATAGCTATTATAGCACACAAGCATGGAATTCATTGTTGAGCAATTTACGGATCTTTGATTTGATTGCATGTCTATGTCCACGCTATATGCCGTCTCTATGGCCCTTACCACTGCTTCCTACAATATCCATCCAGCGCTCCGTCTCCTTCGTGAGGATCTCAATGCCTTCTTGCATGACTTGAGTGAGAGGTTTGTGGATATTTCCCTCGATATGTTGCTGCCACGGTGCTAGCAAAAGCTTGTTCACGTTGATCTTAGACACGCCAGCTTGGACGCATGATTTCATCAGCTCAGGAGTGAAGTCATTGGTCCCGTGCAAGACCAATCGAGCACGCTTATTGATTTGCTGGTAGACACTGTGAAGCCTAGCACACACAGAAAAAAAAAAAAAAACCGAGTCCAAATTAAAACTAATTCTCATGGCAAATGCTAGCAACAGTAACCGTACCTTTCAAAGTCCAACTGCGGCCCTCTGGCCCCGTAGTCTCCATGGATGTTACCGACACTCGGCGCAATGGCATCAACATCCGCCGAAATGAAGTCCTCCACGTCTTCCGCACTCGTCAAGATGCCTTCAACATTGCAATTAGCAAGCTACTGGTAGCACCAGGGAAAACTGTGGCTGGACTGATGCTCCTACCAGCTAGATCACCGGTATCCATAATCCCATCCTCGCCGCCCTCGATACGGCCGGTCTCCGCTTCCACCGCTATCTGCTTCGAGTGGCAGTAGTGTTTCAATGTCCTGGTCTTTTCAATATTTTCTGCCCTCTCGTAGTGGCTCATGTCCACCATGATCGAGTCAAAAGGATAATGGTCAGCCGCATATTTGATCTGTTCTTCATCTTGGGCGTGGTCGAGGTGGACTGCAATTGGAACGGCAGCCAAGCGAGCTGCCGCCGCTGCAGCATACACAAGAGACGGTGTGAGTTTTAACGAGGAAGGGAATAGCTGAAGTATAATGGGTGATTTCCGGTTATTCGCAGCCTGCACAAAGGCAGTCACATGCTCGACGTTGTAACTATTAAAGTGTAAGTCACAGCCAAAACACCATCAAACAAGGATTCATTCGCACGCGATTGCTGCAATGACTCCATAACCGCCCTCCTCTGCCGACCTGAGGATCTGTAACGTCTTGTTCGTTTCTTTCCAGGACATCTTCAAATTTTGGCATTCTTGTAAGGCTTGATCTGATATTGGATACGAGTTAGTTTGGCTGGAATTGAGCACTTCTTATTCAATTTCAGAGCTTCACATGCCTTGGATGCCTTGCAAAACAGGCCACCACTCGCAAACGGAGCATCTCCGATGCCCCACTGCCTCTCCCGCGATTGGCTGCCGGGCAAATGTGCCTCGTTGCGAACCTCCTCGTTTTGCTTGACGAGTCAAACTACGTACACTTAGTATAGTCACAGCTCTTGCATGTTAAAACGACAGAACCCACTTGTCCGCGCTAATTGCATCTCTTCGAGACCTCGCAACGCGGACGCTATGCACCACAGCTATGACAGATGTAGAAACCAAAGTGGCTCGCCGTAGGAAACCGCGCAAGTCGCGAGGCCGAGGACTCCGCACTACTGCTGGATGGTCAGTCATGACTTTCCATTATCCGCAGATAAAATTGAATGCTGACCACCTGCAGTCTTATATGCAAGCAACGTCATGTGAAATGTGATGAAGAACGTCCGCAATGCGGCCCTTGTCGCAAAGGCCAGCGCCCGTGTGCATACGAGCCTCCGGGGACCGAACATGAGCGTGACAAGGAAAAACAACATGAACCACAACAACGTCAGCATATTACCACCGTACAAGGTCAGCATCCAAATGGTGATGACAACACTATTCAGTCACCGACTGCATCACGCGAGGGAAATTTCCAGCTGTCGCCCGTGTCATACCGCACGAGCGGCATCTCGCCGAGCACGGATATTTCATCTAGCCATGCGCCCTACAGCTGGTTTGAGCTACTTACCACAGACGTCGCCAACCTTGGCCAGGACTTTCTGTTGTCACCGTCAGGAGAGACGACCACAGCTCTGGGATTATCACTGGCTGTCGATAGTGGTTCACCCTCAAATCCACTGCTCGTACCTCGAAATTTGCGAGAAAAGCAGAGTTTCCAAGCCGCAGCGTTTGGCGATATCTCCGCGGCAAATACTAATATCCCACCTGTTGAGACTCCTGCAGTTGTCAGAGATGACAGGTCTTGTTGGACGCTCGCTGCACCAATTCAGCTGAACTCCGTTGAAGCTTCTATCTTCACGCATTATATCCACAACCTAAGTGCCTGGCAGGATTTTTTTGATCCTCTTAAACACTTTGGAACCCTGATACCTCATTTGGCACTAAATAACACTGGGCTTATGAAGGCTTTGTTGGCCCTTTCAGCAAGGCATATTGCTTTATGTCAGAATAAAAATTCGACCGGGCCGGCTCAAGGTCCCTCAAAACATGATACTACTAATGATGCGGAAGCACGTAGGATCAGCCGGGAGATGTCTGTGCAATTCTACTTCGAGACACTGCGATATATTCACAAGGCCATGCACTACAAATCATACACGGGAAGCCAAGAGTTACTAGCTACTGTGATTCTAATCAGTACCTATGAGATGATCGACGGGTCGAATCAAGACTGGGAAAGGCATCTCAAAGGCGTTTTCTGGATTCAGCGTTCGCAGGACAACGACGGAGAATCTGGAGGGCTACGCCAGGCTGTGTGGTGGACATGGTTACAGCAAGATATATGGGTTGCATTAATAGAACGTCGCCGTGTATTTTCGTTTTGGCATCCTAAACGACCTCTCGCAACGTTAACATCTCCGGAACTAGCATGCCGAGCTATGTACCTTCTTGCTCAGTGTATCAACTACGCTTCAAACGAGGAAAGAGAAGGTAACCCGATTGATCAACGAGCTCAAAGGGGGAATGAGCTGCTTCAAATGCTACAGGATTGGGCCCAGCATCTTCCGCCTGAGTTCAGTCCACTTCCGATTATCCAAAATCGAAATGATACGGTCTTTCCACCAATATGGATACATCCTCCGACGTATGCAGCTGCGGTTCAGGTGCATTATCTATCGCAAATCATCGTTTTAATGCATCGCCCGTTAAATGGCGGGCCTCTAGACTACAGTATCGTGCAGAGAACTATTCGGAGAGCAGTTGACATAGTCTGCGGAATTGCCAAAACTATAGATGAAGGCAGTACTCAGGCTAATTACATCTCTGTTCTCTGCCTCTTCGTTGCAGGCACCAATCTTCATGTGAACCAGGAACGAGCTCTTGTCCTCGATCTCATCGAGTCTTGCGAACAACGGATCTCCTGGTCGAACAGATCATTGCGCACAGAGTTAGAGTCTGAATGGCGCAAGATTGATGTTAGCGAGAGCTCGCTCGGGAGTCTTTGATATCTGAATTCAATCACTAATTTGCCTGCACTCATATGTATTTAGTAATTAATGACCCTGTATTAGGGTAGTTAATCTGGGTGAAGAAAACTCCGAGTGTAACGACAATTTACCCACCCCAGCACCACGCGGGATCCTCGTTACGAGGTCTTCCAGCCTGAATCCGAGATCTTTCGTCAGAGGAGCAAGCAACAACTCATCTGCGCATGTCAACCCCGCATGGTAAGAGTCGCTATTCTTGCCGAGGTGTGGATTGAGTTGTTTTACTTCTATTTGTAATTTACTATCTCGTTGTGCTGTCTGATTCGCTGCCCCTACGTGTAGTAATAAGCTTATGTATAAGAAGGACAGAACCCCTCCATTATGATTAACTTGATCGTCGAAAATACTCTTGAGTTATTCCTCCTCCTCCTCCTCCTCCTCCTCCTCCTCCTCCTCCTCCTCTTCTTCTTCTTCTTCTTCTTCTTCTTCTTCTTCTTCTTCTTCCTACTCCTACTGCGACTACTAGATTGAACATCGTCCAATTCGTTATTTCAAGCCCAAGAATTACATAAAAAATGACGTCCTCTTCCGCAGCTGCCAATAACTCCCCTCAGCCATTCCTCAACACCATGCCACCGGCATCATTCAGCTGGCAAATTACCCTGGCGGAGAAAGTGATCGCTATTACTGGAGCAAACCGCGGTATTGGATTAGGAATTGCTGAAGTTTGCCTCGCCAATTCCGCCAAAGTCGTCTTCTCCCTCGACATCACCGAGCCGGGAGACGACTTCAAAGCCTTGGCAGAGAAGTTCCCAAACCGATTCGAGTATGTGCAGACAAACGTTACGGAAGAAGCGAGCATCGAGAAAGCCATCAACACAATCGTCGAAAAGACTGGCCGCATTGATGGGCTCGTCGCCAATGCAGGCATGACCAAGCACCAGCCCGCGCTCAATTTCGAGAAGCCCGAGCTGCAGAAGCTATTTGACCTTAATGTCTTTGGTGCATACTTTTGCGCTAATATTGTTGCTCGGAAATTCATCGATTTGGGTATCAAAGGCTCGATTGTCATGACCTCTAGTATGACTTCGTACCGCCCCAACCGAGTAAGTGAATTGTATACCCGTTCGCCTTGGCACGCTATCCCAGCTCCAAGCCTTCATTTGGCTGTTCTTGGGGTCGAAAGTTCATTGAGCTAATGATTCATCCACCAGGCTGCCCCATCCGCTCCTTATGGCGCCACGAAAGCCGCCGTGCGCAATATGTGCCACACGCTCGCTATGGAATGGAGCAAGCACGGTATCCGCGTCAACAGCATTTCCCCCGGTTTCGTCAAGACTGCCATGACATACTACGTCGAAACTGCACCTGACTGGAATCTTAAGATGCAATATTATGGTGGTATGCCTCGGTTAGCGGATCCACGAGAGCTGGGCGGCGCATACGTGTACCTGTTGAGTGACGCTGCTAGTTATACAACGGGTATCGATATCCCTGTTGCTGGTATTGTGGGAGCCTGGTAAACGGGTTATGATTGATCTTTGTTTTGAAAGCGTTCTTTCTGTTCTTTGTGTATCATTGCAGATCAATAGAAAATACAGATGGCAACCTTAGACATGTTAAAATTGCATATATTAACTAAACGGATGATTAGATATGATTGTCTTGTCATTCTGTCACATGGATTATTTTTGACGTAGTACATTCAGCTCGTTAAGTCAACAAGGAAATGATTTTTCACACACCAAAATGCCATGTAGCTGAAGAACCTGACAATCTATCTAGATACCTAACCGGGATACAATCTTCCCAGCTGACTGAAGTTCATGATACATTTATTTCATAGTCTTGCTGAAATACTAGCTAAAATTATATCGACATAACGCTTGAAACATAACAAAACTAAAGTGACAAGAACACAGAAATAAATATTTTAGGCATTCTGTTCTCCAACTGATAACCAAGACCGCGCAGCGCTTCATTGCATTGAATAATGACAATAGAAGAGCAAACAGTAGAGATAACTCATGGCACCTTGCCAATACCAGAGAAGGATGTGACCCATAATAAGCCGCATTGAACCCAGGGAGAAACTGTGGGATTTCTCGACACTTGTACCCTGTACAAACTACAAGTAGGCAAGAATGCCCAAATAACGTGTCTGTTGAACATGCTGAAATATGAAGCAATGCGCAAGCTCCTCTCGTAGCAGACTGGGCAAAGCTTGAGCCCACAAGCAGAGGTGAAATCTTTGTACCTCTTCTTGGTATGGTAGCGCGATATCAAATGGATGAATGGAGTTTTATTGTGTAGTTATGTGCTATGCTGTCACGAGAAGAACAAATTCTGGGAAACAAAGATATTCTCGCAGATATTTAAATATCTGTTTGTAAATAACTTGAGATATACACCTTCTAAGGTTATAGTGCTGGGTGACTCTGTTAACCATAGCAGAAAAGCGCTATCCTGCTTAAGCGCTATTATACATTGTACCTTCTTTTAATTTTTGAACTTCTTCGATTGTTGAATATATTTAAATAGTGCTCTTCTGCACCATCTTTAATATTCAAAGACAATTTCGATTGTGATACGCCCTAGAACGGTAGCCACTTGCAAGGCATTCATTGAACATTCATCCCGAAGTCCTTTCTATTCACGAGTTGCGCTATAGGAATATGTCAGACATATTACAGGCTGATAATAACACTTTTAGGAAGCCTTTTTAATAGAGGTTTATATGAGTCATAGAAGTACTCTCTTACCATCAGATCAGGGAACCACAGGAAGGATCTCTCTTAAGAACTCCTACAAAATAGTAAATATCGAGCTCGATTTTGCGGGCAAAAACGGAATAGTATCGCGAATTTATTTTTAGATTTGGTTTGGAAATAAGGAGTAGCACTCACTGTTGGTTAGCTCTCTTGTCCTTATGGTCATCAAGATGTTTCATTCTCTCTGATGAATTTTGAGACTGTCAAATGTTGAGATTATCCTGGCACAAACTTATTAAAAAATAATGAAATGGAGAAAGCAAGACAGACAATCTGCGATCAAGCATTATATAAATGCTAAAGGTCTTCGTCTTATTTGTCTACGGGTAAGTGACAAGAGCCTAGATTTCAGACTTTAATGTCAGTTCTTTTTCGCAACAGCGACTGACATTTATCTAGGTACAGCACCGCGAGAATTTCCATCACAAGTCGTTATCACTCGATGTTCTTTTACATTTTTCCAAGATTTGACGTGCTCCAGCAAACTCAAGCTCAGCCATTGTGTCTTCCCACAGTATATCCATGATCGGTTTGCCTTCTGGTAGATAGACGAGTTTGGTGAATCTGAAGATAGTGTTTCCTCGTTAGTATGCTTCAATGTTTCGATATATGTCCAGTAAATGACACTTACGGATGAATTTTCCAGTCCATGCAGAAACATCCATGTGACTCCTTTCCCTTTACCACACAGGCGTCTACATAAGTCCAAGCCCCATTTTCAGGTTTCCGCCCAGTCAAACCTTTGTAAATGTCGAGGAAGATACCAGCACCACCCGTCACATCTCGGTGCAGTTCCGAGCCTTTGCACATTCCTGGCTCAACCATGTTGACAATTACGTCGTCTGCGTTGAGATACTCGAGCATCCGCACAAAGAACAGATGCCCCAGCATCTTGGATGAGAAGTATCGCTCCACTGGGTCCCATGGCAAGACTTTAGTGTCATCGAACGAAGACAGCAACGGTCTCTCGTTACGATTTGGCATCTTTGCCCACAGGGCTACTCCAGAGCTCACGATTGTAAGTCTGCCCGGGGTACCAAGAGGCGCTTTGTCTTTGGCCATTGGAAGCATAAGAATTGCCAAAAGAAACGTAGACAGATAATTCACCTGAATTACCTCTTCGTGACCAGTTGAACAAAGACCAAATTCGCCCTTGATAGCACCCGCGTTAAGAATAGTGATATCAAGTCGAGGGAGGTCTGCCTGCACGCGTCGGCAAAATGCCTGAATAGAGTTATACGAGGTCATTTCGAGATGCCAGACCTCTACTTTGGCAGTTGGGTAATCGAGAAGGAACTTTTCGGCAACAGATTTGCCTTTCTCTACTGATCGCACAGCCAGAATTAGACATGACAGTTTCAGGGAAAGAAGGTGACGAGCGCAGTAGTATCCCAGCCCCGAACTGCCGCCGGTAATGATTGCAACTTGACCAGTGAGATTTGTATCTTCTGGTGCCCGTTGAGATCTAGTAAGGAACTGGGACTTGACAAAAGACGAAAAAAGGCTCGTGCCTGCCTCGTGGCCAAGCTGAATCGATTTGGAAGGCATAATGTATTTTCCCAACAGTGTCAAAAAACAAGGTAAAAAAGCCAAAGAGCATACAAAAATAATCTAAAATTTTTTCTATCTATGTCAGCTGCAGCATAATCTATATATTTACCTGGGTAATCGCGAGGCTTGAAAAATTACTTAAAAGGGAATACAATCGATTTCTTGGCATCGAGTTGCCACAGTGGAAAACCCCCGAATGCGATTGGCCATGGAATCTATGAAGATCCAACCAGTGAGATCTAGTACGCTTAATATAGGCAGGCATGCACTGGGTGGAGACCTTCTAATGTGGTATTTTGCAAATAATGAGATCAAAATAGGCCTCGGGAAAACAATGCCGCCATCTACGTAACTATATGTAATCATCAAGAGCATATGTTTTCTGAGATTGGGTAAACGGGCTCTTGTATAT
Source organism: Talaromyces atroroseus (assembly GCF_001907595.1). NCBI lineage: Eukaryota > Fungi > Ascomycota > Eurotiomycetes > Eurotiales > Trichocomaceae > Talaromyces > Talaromyces atroroseus. Next base: position 170,699 of record NW_017971441.1, on the reverse strand, counting down.
GCCTGTGTTGAGGATTATCTGCAACCTCAGAGTCTAGGATTGGTAGAATATAAACTCGATGACTGACTTCAAGATCTTATAAACTCAAATTCTCCACACTAGCGAAGCCGGACAAAACGCGGCGTACAAGTTGCCTAATCCGGTAATTCCCGGCATAATAAGTAGTGACACGGCGCCTACTAGTGCGCTAGATTTTGAATTTGGCCATCAACAGAATACAACCAAAACCAGTGTTTCTTAGAAGCATTAGTGTCCTAGGTATGGATGCCATGAGAGTATAGGTGGGCCAAGCTGCCCCATGAATGTTCTGAAAGATGTCTCTGGCAGAATAATCGGAAAACGAACATAACTGCTTACCCAGCTCGCCGTCGAAAGTCCGGAGCTATGGCGCTGTCTTGCAATTCTTTTATTATTGCCACTGACAAGAACAGCATTAAGCCAGATGGAAAGTCTCGAAAACTCATTCGCCGGCAAGTCATGAAAGGCAAGAACCGCGAGCGCGTCGCTCCTCGACGACTGGCTCCAAAGTCTTGGATAAATCGCAGATACGACGTACGTGTGCCACAGATACCAGAGCAAGACATGCTACAGATGGGAGAATTTATGAATCTCCATATCGGTTCTCAGATGAACATTTCTCCGTCCCTTATAGGATTTGTCCCAGGAATGGAGCCGCACATGTTTCAACTCATCCATAAATGTATGATCCACGATTCTACTTGAGTCGCAGTCACTAACTGCGATGTGTATCCAGTTATCAATACGATGCAAAAGGCAATGTATCCTGTTGAGAACTGCATAGATCTAAACGAGGACGGGCGATGCTGGTACGAAGGCTTCTGTCGTGATCCTGCATTCGGCCAAACTGTATGGCACAGTGCTCGGGCCTTCTTTAATATCAGCAAGAGCAACGCAATGGAGTCTGTGACAAACATGGAAATTAACAAGGCTATTGTTATGCTGCGACAAAAACTTGCATACCCTGGTTTTCTTATCACCGACTCGACCATATTCACTGTCTTAGCTTTAGCCATGATCTCAGAAGCTTTCCGTGATTATGAAGCGGCCAAGCAGCATATCCATGGCTTATATCAAATGATAAAGCTCCGTGGAGGTATCAACGCACTTTCTCAGAAGCATCCTTTACAGCTTAAATGCTGCAGGTTAGTACACAATTGTCGAAATTTTTATGATATTACTAAATTAGGCACCCAAAAAACAGATTAGACCTTATGTTTGCACTACAGACCGCCTCCAAACCGTTGTTCTTTGCCGAGAACAGCCTGTCGTGGGAGGCTTATCTTCCTAAACATGAAAGGCTCCCTACAGTAACACCACTCGATACACTCGATGATGCAACTGATTGGCGTTTGATTAACGTGTGGCATGACCTTCGCGAGCTCATAACCGCCATCAACCTCGCACATCAAACAAAGCGAAAACTGTCTTCAACGTTATTTCAAGAGGCACTTGTGTCGGTGCAGTATCGCTTGCAACACTTAACTTACGAGATTTGCGACCAACATGAGGTCTTAAGACTGGCCTTGCTTGTTTTCTCTACTACTACGTTTTTCCACGCCCGTCTCATTTCCACATGCTACCGGGACTTTTTGAGGCATCTTGATATTATCCTCCACTCAACGGACTACTATCTCGATGAGCGGAGTTCGAAGCTAATTCTGTGGTTCATTTTTGTTAGCCGGTTATCTGGAATATATACGCCAGAGGATTATTCTTGGATGCGTAAACAAGTGCTGCAGATAAGCAGGTCCTTGAAACTGTATGATTGGCATGGGATTAGACAGGTCCTGAAGACATTTCTATGGGTAGATATAGTCAACGATCGGGTTGGAGGAGCTTTTTTCAGTGACGCTGCGAGACTTGAGCGCATAGATTCAACAATACAATAGTTTGATCCATCGTTCCATGTTTATTACTTATAGAACAATCTAGGAAGTTGATTCTGGTTGGCCTGGTCCCTGTGACGTCACTCCGCGGCTCTCCGCATTCCTGAGTTTAGCCCAGCCAATCAGCGACTCCACGCATTGTTGAGGCTGACACCTCAGGCAGGTAGCGACCACGTCAATCCGGAGCATAAACAAACGTCTTCTTTTCTACAATATTCTCTCCTCGAACCATCTGTTTATAAAATATTGTATATGGAGCTAGTAATCCACCTTTCGACATAAGCTTCAGGACACCATGTCGCAGATCTCGGCGTACTTCGCTTACCTGGTCGACAAGGTAGACAAATGGGCCGTACTTGCGCGAGACGTGATTGACCAAACACAGCTGCGGACTCTGGTTGGTGTGGCTGGTATTATCTCATCATTGTTGACCTCTTCAGCATATACCAATGTCGCGACTTGTCCTGGTTATCTTCTGAAAGATGTGGTGCAAACCACTGCTTCACTAACCGCAACCCTGCAGTTGGCCGGCGAGCCGTGCAATGTGTACGGGCAAGACATTGACGACTTAAAGCTGTTAGTCGAGTACCAGACTGGTAAGTAGCTATAAAGGTCACAGCTAGCCATAGCCCGGGCCAGAAAAACAAAACAGAAACAAACTAACATGGGAGTGGCAGACGGCCGTCTTCACGTCAAAATCTATGATGCTGCAGAAGACGTCTATCAAATTCCGCCCGAAGTTCTTTCCTTCCCCCAAGGGAACAACGACACAGCCACCCCATTGCTCAAGTTCTCATACATCGAATCACCGTTTTCATTCGTAGTACAGCGTAGCGATACTAACGAGACCTTATTTGATACTTCTGCTGACCCCTTGGTTTTTGAACCGCAATACGTGCATCTGCGCACATTGATGCCACAAAACCCTAATATCTATGGATTGGGTGAGGATGTGGATTCGTTCCGCCGGCAAACCGATAACTACAAGAGAACAATCTATAATGTGGGCGATGCTTTTCTGCCCAAGAACGCCAATCTATACAGCAGTCATCCGATATACGTGGAAATGAGAGAAGGGAAAGCTCATGGAGTATATATCGCCAGCAGTAGTGGCATGGATATTTTCATCAACAAAACAGAAACGGGCCAACAGTATCTCGAGTACAATTTGATTGGCGGTGTTCTCGACTTCTATTTCTTCGCAGGCCCAGGTCCTCTTGACGTGGGACGGCAATACGCCGAGGTTGTGGGCGCGGTCAGTTGTGCTAAGCTCTTTCCATCTTGAGGATTCAATCATTGATTTATTGTTAGCCCGCCGAGCAAGCCTATTGGACTTACGGCTTTCATCAGTGTAAATATGGATATGGGGATGTTATGATGGTAGCAGAAGTTGTCCAGAACTACTCCCAAGCAAACATTCCTCTGGAGACAGTGTGGTCAGATATTGACTACAGTAAGTCTGTTCTCCTTTAAATCATATTTTTCGAGCATGTGAGACATACTGAGCTTACAGTGAACCTACGACAAACTTGGACATTGGATCCCGATCGGTTTCCTCTTCACAAGGTCCGCGAACTTGTAACGTATCTTCATGACCATGACCAGCATTACGTCGTCATGGTTGACCCTCCAATTTCCGTCGATGATGCAGACTCCTATGACAAGCTAATACAGAGTGAATCCTATTTCAGAAACAACGATGGCTCCGTGTTTTTAGCTGGCATGTGGTCTGGTGCTACAGCGTTTGTCGACTGGTTTCATCCAAATGCTCAGGACTATTGGAGTGGGCAAATACTGTCCTTTTTTGACGAGCAGACAGGCGTGGATGTTGATGCAATTTGGATTGACATGAACGAGGTACTTTTTCTCCGAAAGAATAGCCATAAAGCTTTACTGACGCTGGTATCTTTTATGTAGCCTGCTAACTTTTGCCCATATCCCTGCGAGGATGCAATTGCCTGGGCCAAAGATGCCGGTGTACCTCCTGCACCACCATCATTGCGAAAGTCATGGCCCCGATTACCCGATTTCCCAAATGACTTTCAGCCTCCAAGCGCACAAAGCCTTAGCAAACGAGAAGCCGATGGAGAACGTCTTGGGCTTGCTGGTAGAGACCTTCTGAACCCGCCTTATCCTCTTGGAACAATAGACGGAATTATCTACGGGGGCTCAATTTTCACGGACAGGTACCAGTATGGCGGTTATGCGTTTTACGACACCAAAAACTTGTTTGCCTCGAGCATGATGCAGGCGACACGAAATGCCATGCTGGAGCGACGACCTAATAAGCGCCCCTTAATTATTTCGCGGTCCTCTTTTGCGGGAGATGGCAAGCGTTCTGGACACTGGACTGGTATGTATTCGGTTTGATACTGTCATGGTCATGAATAAGTCCTTTATCAAAGAAGATACTAGGATTTATAAGTATATACAACTAATTCAAATACATTATAATATACAGGAGACAATATCTCGTCCTGGGATCACTACCGCATTTCAATTCGACAAAACATCGAATTTGCAGCCATCTTCCAGATGCCAACTATCGGCGCCGATGTATGTGGCTTCAACTACGAGACGTGGGAAACACTCTGCACACGATGGGCTGTCCTAGGCGCATGGTATCCCTTCTATCGCAACCATGCCGACATCACCGCGCCATTCCAAGAATTCTACCGATGGCCACAAGTAGCCGATGCAGCTCGTGCGGCAATCAAGACCCGCTACCAACTCCTGGACTATTTCTACACTGAATTCCACTATCAGACCGTCGACGGCACGCCGAGCACTATCCTACCGTTATTCTTCCTCTATCCAAATGACCCAAACACATTGAACATTGAACTACAATTCTTCTATGGCCCATCGATCCTCGTCTCCCCAGTCACGGACGACGAATCGACTATTGTCACATTCTATCTACCTGCCGATACCTGGTATGACTTCTTCACGGGGGAAAAGTTATCTATTGAATCCTCTTCGCAAGGCACCTGGATCACCCGCAACGACGTCGCCTACGATGAGATCCCAGTGCACATCCGCGGCGGATCAATTATTCCCATGCGCATCGATGGCGCAAACACGACCACGCAATTACGCCAACTCGACTTTGAGTTGATCATTGCTCCTGGGACGGACGGCCATGCGGAGGGGAGATTGTATCTCGATGACGGAGAGAGTGTGGACCAACCTATCAATGAGGACGGCGTTCGTGCTACGAGTGAGATTTTTTTCACATATGACTTGCAAACTGCCAAGTTGCATGTTCGTGGCCAGTTTGGATATGATACGAATGTTAGGATTGCGAGTGTGTCTGTTCTTGGGGATGGGAAGACCGAGCATAATGTAGACCAAACACCGACGCTGGCTCGGTTCCAGTACGGTCGGACGGTTACTGTGGATAGAACGCTGACTGGTGAGTTCAGCTTGTATATCGGTTGAGAGTATGGATAGTACATTTGAAATTATCAATCATGCATTCACAATAATTGTATATATGTATGTATCTATCAAACAAAAGGTGATTATTACAGCTGAAAATGTAGTTGTCATCGGTAGACATGGTATCAATATGTACACGAAGTGAAAATAACACAAAGGCCTCACAAGCTGTGAAGATGAAGAGAAATTATAAAACAAAGGTCAACCTCTATTAACTTCAACTCCTTTATCGTTCCAAACACTCGACACCAACGCTGGACACGTTAAAATATAATACTGTCATATCGCATGACCTGAAAGACAACATCACTGGGATATCGTAAAAGAGAAGAGAAGAAGAAGAAAAAAGTTTGGGTCAAAATTTTATATAACCACTTCCTCGCCAGATTGCAGCGGCAGCGTGGTATCAGTTGCATTGACGAGGGTGTGCTCCAGCTGGTTATGAAATTGCTCATGCAATCTAAGAGTGGTATACTGGGTCACGGCGTCCTGTAGCGCAGACACGGTCTGACCTTTATCTTGCCAGAAGTGGCGCACAAACTCGCCGGTGCAGCCGAGCTCGGCTCGGCTAGGATAGCCGTTCGCTTCTGCGCAGGGTAGCGAGATTACCTCGGATTCCCCTGAATATTCGTAGCGCAAATAGTTGCTGAATGCTGCCTGTTCGTGACTCCACTCGTAGCGCCACTTGGAGCAGTTGGCGTACCGGTCTTCGGTGACGCAATCTTCCCAAATGTTAAACATTTCGGTCGCGCGCGGGCTTGCCTGGGCGATGATGAAGCCTGTGTTGAGGTTGACGTTTCCATGCTCGTCTTTGTTGAAATCCATGGACGGGTCCAGTGCCATTGCTATCAAGGTCTCACTGGTGATGTTCCAGTGGTTGAAAAGCCATTCGAGAGGCAGATGGTGATGGTTGAAGACGGCGTCGGCGTCCATGAAGACAACATAGTCGTATGTCTTGAGAGCTTCACGGATCATAGGCACCTTGACCCATGTTTGATGTCGGTCCGTATAACTAGGAGCTTGAATGAACTTGTAATCGTAGCCGTGGATCATTGCTAGAAAGCGTCTTACTGTTAGTACGTATGTACCAGCAACAACGTACTTTCAGGCGTTCAAATAAAGACTAACCGTAGAGATAATGGCCGAGCATCCCGGCCGTATGGGGGGTCAAAGCATGGTAGTCAATCTCGTCGCGCATCATGCCGCCCTCTCCATCCAGCGAGCGCGTGTCAACATCGAGAAGAAGAACATTCCTGCCAAGCGGCTTGGTGAATCGCGGTGGTTGCGTGAGCTTGTATTCAACGTTGTTGTCGCCGATGAACGACTCGGCAGTAATGGGATGGATGAAGGGTTTGTATATTTGCGGAATCAAACGCCTCAGGTCTGAGTGTCGAGGATCCGACGATGGCTTGATATCTTCAAGAGAGTAACTCCTGTGGGAACGTACCTATTAACACGTGTTGCGAGGCAAGATGCAAGGAGGGGAAACATACGATAGGATGTTCGAGTCGCCCAGGGACGGACTATTATACGCAAAAAAGATCACGAAAAAGGTGACCAAGACCAGCACAAGCGACAGCGGCCATCGACAGTTTGCCGGAAGTCTGCGTCTTCGTTCGGGCGTTGGGAACTGCATGATCTCTCAGCAAACGGCTCTTCCAGCTTCCCTTTTCCTTGTTCCTCTGTCAAGGAGACGAGATCTAAGTTCCGGGGCAGGGGGGGCAGATATTACCAGAAAATCGAATGACTCCGCTTTGCGCGACATGTCATATACAGTATAGTAACTATTACGGATTCGGAGTACGGAACGAAGGTCGGAGAAAAGCTAAAGCGAAAGTGGGCGTGGCGAGATCAAAGCAGGCATGAGCTGTGAGCGAACGACAGGATCGATGAACGAGAGACGCAAAGAAGACAACGAAACGAGAGAAACGAGACTTCCAAGAGTCGATCAATGTGCCAACCTTGGAAGTTGCAGGGGCAAAATTCGGTGATTGTGGACGCTCGCCGCATGCAGCCGGGCGGTCAGCCTTAGGCAGATAAGCAATGCAACCGTCGTCACAGCTGGTACGGCCGCCAGCCAATCAGGCCACCAGCCTTGCCGTATGAGGAATAGCGCCTCCCGCACTGTTTCCATAATCGGAATAAACAACCCCGTAGCTCCCTAATGCGGCTAGGGTTGCAATAGTCACTGGACCCGGCGGGGCGGTATTTATTACAGAGATTTCACGCTCGATACGCCGCACTGTGCGACAACATAAAGGGGACATCAACCACACACAGTACGGAGTATATAAGTTGGTATATACTAACTAGATAGTTAGTATCTACCTGTACCCTGATATCGCATATCTATGCTATGCATATTTCCAGCTGCGAGAGACGGTCAGATCCGTATCAATCTTACAATATCACGCTACGGCCACGGAGTACTTACAGCCGCACAAAGTCAACACCGCCACCGGCCAATGGACAGAGCCTCACAGATATCGCTCGCTTCGGCCGGGTAAAAGAACAGTTAGTTCAGCTATGATGGAACTCAGTTTAACTGGCCATGGTCTCAGCGAGCAACCCTAGGGCTCGACCGGCGGAGCACGAACAGGTGGCTAACCTCCTGGGCAAAATTGCCGATCGTATTTAAAATTTGATCACTGTTTAGTCTCTACTAGTGCCCTGTACTATTCAGATTCGAGAGGGCTTTGTAAAGCCGTCTTCAAATTTTCCATCTGAGACACAATCTCGTAAACTATCCCCAGCCGCACAGGCATACCGTACTACATAGGCACGTTTATGCACGCCAGCGTGATTGCTGGCCCCGAACGCACACGGTTCTTGTAAGACACGGGAGTCTGATCGCCCTCCTTAAGCGTTCTGGAGGTGCGTTCGTTGCTGGCCTGATTACTACATAATCACTATTTCCGGATGCGGCCGGAGTCCGGATTCCTACCCAATACATCGTGATTCTGTATAGTCTATACAAGCGAGAGCATCTAGTTAGGTATCGCCTCCACTAATTGCAACCCACTCTAATCAAATCAAAGGGCCCTCAGTGACGCGCCATTCAAACCAATCATCGCAGACTGCCGCTTAGAATTCGCTGACCCTCTCTCCGTGTCCAGGAAACGTCAGGCTGGCCATGGGAAGAAGCTAGATCCTACTCCGTACTCAGCCGCAGAAAGTTTGGATGGCCGATGAATGATTCTGACAAAGACTTTGTTCGCTGACTATTCATTCATCCAACCCCTGAGAGCTCTCTATGCAGGATTAATCACTACCCAGGGAACAAAGCAAGACATCGAGTCTTGCGGTAGTGTAGCCACTGGTGGGTAGGATCATTATTAGTATAATAATTTTCTTCCAGTGTGATTCATTCCTTGGAACCAACCAGTCTGCCAGCTCAGAAAAGTCGCCCGCCATGTCGACAGAGGAAGAAAGTCCTACTTTGCCTATGATCGAAAAACCGGAGGAAAAGAGAAAAGGCCTACATCCCGTATTTTTTATCATGTCAGTGAACACGCCCCTCAGTTTGAAAACTGCATTTTCCGTTGACTCAATGCGCTAACACCTGGTAGAGCTTGGATTGCTCTAAGCTCTTGTTTGATTCTGTACAATAAGCAAGTCCTTGGCTATGGGGGTTTTGGTAAGTGTTTTGGCCCTCCTACATTTAGCACACAAAAATGTACTATTGGCTTCAAGAATTCTCACTAATCGGTCATCCACTTACAGCTTTCCGTAAGTCGCGACGCCCTGGGTATACTTAGCGGACTCAGATTATATCTAACAAGAAATCCAGCAATTATCCTCACAACATGGCATCTCACGTTTGCTACGATCATGACCCAGATCCTCGCCCGGTTTACAAGCCTCCTCGATGGCCGCAAGAGGGTCAAAATGACCGGCCGTATATATCTGCGCGCCATCGTACCAATTGGCGTCTTCTTTAGCTTGAGTTTGATATGCGGAAATGTGACGTACCTTTATTTAAGTGTCCCATTCATCCAGATGCTCAAGGTAATTATCTCCTGTCCCAATTCTTTGTACCGGTCAAAGGCTAAGGGCATATATAGTCCACGACTCCGGTGGTCATACTCTTTTTCACATGGACATTCAAACTCGAACCCTATAGCTCCAAACAACTTATCAACGTGTGTGTGATCGTGATCGGAGTCATGATTTCCTGTTTCGGCGAAGTCGACTTTGTTCTGGTGGGAGTGCTCTTCCAGATCGGAGGCATTGTCTTCGAGGCCGTCCGCCTTGTCATGGTCCAGCGTCTCTTGTCGTCCGACGAATTCAAAATGGACCCGTTGGTCTCCCTCTACTATTTTTCGCCTATTTGCGCTCTCATGAATGGTGCGGTTGCTGCTGCTGTTGAGCTGCCACGATTTAGATTAGACGACGTATGGCATGTGGGTGTGTGGACGTTGATTGGGAACGCCGTGGTGGCATTCATGCTCAATATCTCTGTTGTTTTCCTTGTATGTGTCATGAAATTTCCCTGCTTCTTTACTTTTCTTTTCTTTACTAATTCGATTTCACTGCTTCTAGATAAGCAAAACCTCGTCCCTTGTCATGCGCCTTTGCGGTATACTCAAAGACATTCTGATCGTCATATCCTCGCTCATCCTCTGGAACACGCCATTGACCGGCCTGCAAGTTTTGGGATATACCATTGCGCTGCTGGGGCTAATCTACTATATGCTTGGATACGATCGCATTGTGGGCTTCTCTTCGCGTGCGACGGGCATGATCAACGAATACCGGGCCAAGAACCGCCTTATATCCATTCTGATCCTTCTACTTGTGGGCTTTATGATAGTGCTCACAGTTACGGGTCTCTTGGCTGTGAAGTATGCCCCGGACAGCATACAGAATTTGAAAAGTTGGGTGTACTATACGACAGCAGGGGATGATACGACATAGATTTCTGCATTGCTAGGGAGTTATGGTTTCTTTTAGTTTCTTTTTTCTTTTCATTCTTTTCCTTCTTTTCTAGACTTGTATAATTATTAAAGGAGCCAGTGTTGTCTGGTGTGATAATCCAACAATACTCATATTGCAATATATTATTCTAATTGCTCGTCTGTGTAGGACGTGTAGATATCTTGAGCGCAAATATCGTCAAAATAGGAAGAGTGGAACCGCGGATTCTGTGGATTGACAGTTGAGAACGTTCGATGGTGGTATTTGACATCATCACTTGAGCAGGTTAGCCGAGAACGAAGAAAAACAAGAAATCGAAGATTGCAATAATGGATCCTATATCATCCAAAAATATAACTGGACTAATAATATATCTTATCAAAAACACTATTCGGGGCAAAAATATCAATTCTCAACAATAAATCAAGCCGCGTTACTACTCACCACCACCATGGCTTCCAAAGAGCATTTGATCCTTCTCACAGGCGCCTCTGGCTTCGTCGGAGGACACATCCTCCACAGTCTTCTTGCTGAAGGCTACAATGTGCGATGCACTGTGCGATCCGAGTCATCTGCAGCGTCTATCAGGAACACACACAGCGCATCCAGCAATCAGTTATCGTTTGCAACTGTCACAGACTTCACGCATCCCGATGCCTTCGACGATGCTGTCCAGGGCGTCTCCGGAATCATCCACACTGCTAGCCCGTTTCTTTTGCAAAGCAATGACCACGAAAACGACCTCGTCAAACCCGCCATTCAGGGGACAGTGCATCTTTTACAAGCTGCATACAAGCATGCCGGCCCTCAACTATATCGTGTTATCGTGACCTCCTCCTTCGCGGCAATCTTAGACATGGAGAAAGGCTATCGCCCCGGATATACATATACAGACACTGACTGGAATCCGGCGTCATATGAGCAGGCAGTCTCCAATTCCAGTACCGCATTTGCCTATTGCGCGTCCAAAAAGCTGGCCGAAAAAGCTGCCTGGGACTTTGTTGAATCCACTTCACCCAAGCCATCATTTGCGTTGACGACGATGTGTCCTCCCTGGATTTTGGGTCCCAATATAGACGCCAATATTTCGCTATCGCATTTGAACGAGTCAACTCAGACCATCTATCAGCTGATCAATGGCTCTCTTTCGACGCCGCCTCCCACGGATTTCGCGGGTTTTGCCGACGTGCGTGATGTGGCGGAAGCTCATTTGAAGGCATATCAAAATCCAGAGGCAGCCGGTCAACGGTTTCTCATTTCCAGGGGCAACTTCAACTACCAGACTGCTTGCGACATCATCCGGGAGTCTTTTCCTCAACTGGCTTCCGAGGGCAAGGTACCGGAGGGCACGCCCGGCGCAGGGGAGAAGGAGGCAGTGTATAGGGTCGATTCGAGCAAAAGTACTGCAGTGTTGGGCATCGAATACACCCCGTTAAAGCAGACACTCAAGGATTGTGTGTCACAACTGCTTGCTGCGAGCGCCTAAGGGCTGGTGGCCTGAGTATAGAACTGTCAACGATGGGTTTTCAGGTTATAGCAGTTCTAATAAAGACGCGGATTGTTTCTTTTTCATATCTCAGCTAGCTAGCTAGATAAAAAGTCTAAATCCTAAAAACCAGTCATCTCTCAAACATTCTAAACAAGTAGAAGCTTCAGATCTTTAGATACTTGAAACATTTTGAAACTAAACCTTATTCGGCTTAGTGTCAGTCCGTGACTTGTCTCGCGGCGTTTGGGAAGGAAGCAAGATTTAACAACGCCTCTGCTGTCTCCTACTCACATCGTGCAGCATACCATCGAGAGTATCAATAAGAAGCGAGAATCTCAGGGATCGCGCTCGTGCACAGAAATTCTCTCCGAAAGAGGGCCGGAAGAATCGTCACGATGCGGGGAAGCCCGCTGTCAGAGACGGGATATAGAAACAGAGCCAAATCGAGGTCTGGTTGTCTGACGTGCAAGTAAGTCGACTACAATTTAACATCCTGTCTTTGTTCTTCATGCTGAAAGCACACCGGCTGACGATACGACTTCTTCAGGAGTACGTTATAATATGCGCAAGATCTGCGGTCGATGTTCTGGACAGTATAATAAGATAATATGTGTGCAATTGCATAGAAAGACGAATCAAATGTGACGAGAATCGCCCAATTTGCCAGCGATGCTCCTCAACCGGCCGCAAATGCGATGGCTATATGACACCGAGTCCTCCAGCTAATTCCTATCGTCAACTTTCCATGCCAGCAATTTCTCCGCCTAGACTTCATTCTTCCGAGAACGACCGCGAAATTCGCTCCTTCCAATATTTCTATGAAAGGACGGTGCCTGCATTAGCAGGATATTGTGGTTCTGAATTTTGGAACCGGCTGGTTTTACAGGTGAGCCAGCACGAAAGATCAGTATGGCATGGATTGATTGCTTTGGGGTCGCTTCACGAGAATTTTGAGAAGGAGCAGGAATTGCCTTGGATTGAATTCTTACGTCAGGATCGAAATTCCTTCGCTATTCGAGAATACCTATCGGCAATAAAAGCTTTGTTACGTCCCACTGCCGTAACACCCAATCATTCCATTCACAACGCTACTGCTACTGTCAATAATGTAACAGTAGATGTCTGCTTGATATCTTGCATATTGTTCACATGCCTTGAAGTAGGGACTTTTTATCCTCCATTTATTAATACATCTCGTTCACCCACCATTTAGATTCTCTCAGGTCACTATGGCCCCGCTATCAATCACGTTCGAAGTGGTATCAGAATTCTCGGAGAAGTCTACTATGACCCAAATTCTGGCACATTTCGCCATCCCCATCTCCAGCCGTCCACGGTGACAAGGTTGGAGATGGAAAATATGCGCAAGATTTTCGCGCGCCTTCAAAGCCAGTCTTTAACATTGGTGAGTTAATCCTCGCTTGGAAATATTATATTCTAAATGTACTAATTCCGACTTAGACTCGTGCCGATATGGACCATCCGGCAAAAGATCATCGCGAAATACCGGTGACTCCTCATATTTCAATAGATGTCCCCGGATCTTTCGCTTCCATTGCGGAAGCGCGTGACTACTTTGAAAGCATTTATCAGATATGCGTTCATCACTATCCCAGAATCATGCAGTCCACACCAGCTGTTGAGGCTCCTAATATGTCCACCTATCTAATCCAGCAATACGGAGCCCTATTTCACAAATGGCGCACTGCTTTGGTCCACTTCGAAGAGTCTCGTGGCGAGTCGCTAACTACGAAAGAACGGATAGGCCTTAAACTACTCCATATTCATAAGAACAATACAATGATGTACTATGAGTATGCAAGATCTAGCGAGGCCGCACTCTTCTCCAAGGAGACGATGCCTTTCTCCTGGGATGATCATAATCGTCAATTTGAAGAGATCGTCTCCTTGGCAGCCTCTGTAATCGAGACATCTTATGATGCCAGTCCCTTCAATCACTCAAATGAAGGAAGAATCCGGCCATCATTTTCGCTTGATAACGGTGTGGTTGGTCCGCTTTATAACGTTGCTACTTTGTGTCGCGATCCGTTTATTCGCCGTAGGGCTGTTGATTTACTGCGTTCAGCACGGCGGCAAGAAGGAATTTTCAACAGCGACCTCTGTGCAATCGTCGCGGAAAAGATTATTTCAATCGAAGAAACTGCTGCTGAGAAGGTCATTTTAGACTATCAGAGCGATCTTCTGTCCTTGGAATCTATCATTTCTAACAAAAAGCTGGAAAAACCGGGGAGTGAGATTACGAAAAGTTCGGGAATACCCAATACCGTGCGTCTGACATATGCTTACCCGAAATTCGACATATTCAAGAAACAGATGTTCTTGACAATCGGCCAGTCGATGAAAGCTGATATCAATATCCCTTTGCCTGCGATGAGCTTCCTAGTAGATGTGCCAAACTAGTGCCATTATTACCCAACGTTTGCCATAATCGCTAGTGCCTTTTGTGATGAAGGTATCCATCCGTACATCGACATGTATGGGTTTTCCTCATGGCGCATTAGAACACAATTAGGCGTATCTCATTACTATATATGGAGGAGATATATGCAGCATCTATACGCGCTGAATGATTTTACATCATGCTATTGAACAACGAAGGCTATTCCCGCCTTATACATTCAAGATCACAAGACTTGTGGCAAGGGCATCCAGTCCTTGTACTGTCAAAGTGTTGCCGGAAAGGTCCCACTCAATAGATCCCCAAGGACTTGATGCAATAGATGATGCCCAAAACGGCAACGGAATCGTCACGGCAGACGATGTTGATGCATAATCCAAATTCACAACACTCACCATGATCTGTTTACCCACAGTCCAGTAGGACACATCTAGCAAATCGTTGCCCTTGATGGGAATTGCTTTGGGTTTTGCGCCAGTCACAAAGTCGAGCGCTGGCGAATTTGCCAGAACTTTGGATTGCTGCGAATTCGCAGCAGCGAGAACATCCGTTGTCGGATATGTCCATAGCATGATTGACTTTGCGCCATGATTTACGGCCAATTGATTCATAACCCAGGTCTCATTGACAGTCGGATCCCGACTCCAGTACTCTTCGCCGTCGAATGATTGCGGGACCGCCCAGCGAGGCTTGGGCCATTGTCCGAGGTATTCTTGGTAAAGGGCAAAATCATCCAAGCGATTAGAGACATCTTGCAGCTCACCAACGCAGTTGTCACAGCCGCAGTCTCCATAAGTGACGTTACATGGCGTGTCCCATTTTTTGGAAAAGGTTGCATTGATACCAATTGGATAGGCGTCTTCCATCAGATAATCCGCTCCTGCGGAGTAATCCTCAAAGTAATAATTTTGACAGTTCAGCGCCAGTCCGATTGGGTGGTATTTGTCAAGCTTTGTGATGGTGTCATACGCAAGACTGGTAGAATTCAACGGGTCTTGGTTTCCATCTGGCTCGTCAGCTGTATAATATACCAACAGACTACTATAGTCCTTGACCATAGTCACCTGTTCAGCGACCGAGGTCAAATTCGTATATGTTCCGCGCATGTCATACTGGAACAACAAGTTCAATTCATCCAGGTAGTCTAGAATCGTGGTCAGGTTGGCTGAGAACGACGGAATGGGATGGATTGCGGTATATCCTAGGTCGTAGTATGCCTTGACATTCTCAAGACTGAGCTCCAGATAACCGCCATAGTTGGTGTAGAACCCAAAGGCAAAGAATGGAACAAATTCAAAGTTGGTGGCGTTGTTCTTGAAGAGCAACCCGCCATTCAAATTGTCGATTTTGGTCACACTGCCCGTTAACTTGTCAGGCAGATAGTACAATTGCGTTGTTGCCGTATACACTTGCAGTCCATCCAAGGATAGACCATACAGTTTGATGTCGTAGGCATCGAATCGCGGCTCCAGCAGACTGATATCGAAGTCGAACAGATTGTCGGTGGTGTTTACAGTGACGGCATTCGCTACAAGGACTTGGCCTGTCGATTCCACTGTGATGGTGAAATACAGGTCTGTGAACAGCTGAGACGCCAAACCCGGGACTTGAATGTCTTGGTGATAGGGCTGGCCATGGTACTGTGACAGTGCAGCATCAACGATGAACGAACCTGTCTTCTCGGACGATACATAGATGTTGTACCGCGGCTCAACCTGCACATACAAGGATTGCGTTGCCAAGGGCTCGGGGGCGTCCAGCCAGCCGCTGGGAATGGAATTGGGGGATCTTTGTTCTTGCAGTTAGTCCTGTGTGCAGCAGCTTCAAAGCAAATCCGATTATAGTGACCATACCCGCTCTCGTATGGCTTTCCACACCAGCGTGGAATGTCGGTGGTGGTGGTGGCTTGCAGTGCAGCGGCCCCTTGTACGGCCAACAAAGCCGCGAGCGCCGCAACCAACATGGCTTGTGACTTGGGCCTTTTTTTATTGGATTCTGTGCTGTGATTTGCTTGCCAAGTGTGCCTGCTCCCGGGGTAGCGCGTGGCAAGGGCGCTGATTATATGTACCCCGTACTCTCCCAAATGTAGATGTACCTCAGGGTAGTAGTAAACATCCCCGGCGGGTACCTGAGGTATCAATGCCCCGCGCCAAAGGTTACATTCTTCTTATCGCGCGGCTTCACATCTATCTCGCGAGCCACGTACTCTTACTCTAATATACTTTATATCATACTGCAACTCTGCAATCGCAGCGTCGGTATATGGGATACAGAATATGCAACAGTCCGGGTCAATGGCCGCGCGAGGTTGGGGTTGTCACCGCAAGATCGCGGAACTATTCTATAAAACACGCCGCTACCTAATGGGATCGTTGCCAACATATCTAACTATCTATCCAATGGCTCGCTGGGCACTATACCTAGATCTTAAACGCCCATATCCCTCCTCCGAAAGCTTAATACGCGCTTAATACATGCCGGAGGCCTCGACGTTCTCCGTGCTCGGATTTGCCTTGACTGCTCCGGCGAGTTCTCCGATGATGGCTGCTCTTTTCCCAGCAGAGCTTGAAATTGCAGGTGCATTGCATAGTCACAGTAACCGCACGAGAGCTAGGTCGAGGGCTTGAATGTCAGCTTACATCAAGTACTACCTTAGCAATGACAACCTTGAGCAATTATACGCACGAGATATACCGACTGCCACAAGAATTGTGCGTCGATCTCGGCTCAGCCGTTTAAATAAAGGAGATTTAAGAGCGGTATTCTCTTAAATACAGTCAGATAGAAAAGGGCCTGGCAGGCGTATCGATTCCAAATCACCGCATGTGACGCTCGATGTGTGAGAGTAATAATGTTGGTTCAATTTCCTTTCGAGGAGATCAGGACTACGGCAATTATCGAACTTTTTCTTTTCTCTCTTGTCTGGGTCTCGTGACACCAACTCGAATGTCAGCATTCCAAGCAAGCGGGTGGGCCCTCGTTCTCTCCTTGCCGTGGTAAGATGCGTGTTTGCACCCCTATTCAGGGAATGGAGAATATCCCTGGAGTATGCCACACTGAAATTCTCCGCATACTGTTCTGTCCTAGGTTGGCTCACAATTTACTGTTATGTTCGTTATACCAGGCCTGATCGGTTCATATTTTATCGTTCATTTATGGCATGACTAGGTACCTGCTTCATGGCGATGTCTGCCGGTAAGATAGCTGGCCTCGTGCACTTCAGACAATGCTTTAAACAGGCTGTATTGGAACTTATTGTATTGCCACTTGTCATCCGGCACGGAGCTAGGGTCTTGCACGTTCCTTTAATACTACTTGTAGCGCAGAGACTGTAAAGGTGAAGGTATCCTGAGCCCCTTGATCGAATTTTACGCCATCCTCCCCAGGAGCAAGGACCACGTCAAAATTCAGAGCAAAGAGTACAATTGCCAAGCGGAGCTCCATGAGAGCAAGTTGCTTGCCAACACATGAGTATTGGCCTGGTTTGTGTCAGTAACATTAGTCTGACAAAGAAGGCAGGGGATAGTATAGACTCACCAAGCTGGAACGGGAAGTATGCTTGTTCATTCAAGATCATTTTCCCCTTATTTTCAACCAGCCATCTCTCAGGGAGAAACTTCTCGCCTTCGGGAAAGTTCCTATTGTCTCTCTGAATAGTGTACTGTGGAACAACAACATTGACATCCTCGGGAATCCACACCTCGTCGATTTGAAGACCGCCAGGAGGCGTTACACGTTGCTGGCCGCTGGGCACAGCTGGTTTGAGTCGGAGCGTCTCGTTGATGATAGCTTCCAGGTATGGGATATCGCGCACCTGGTCGTAAGTAAACCCTTCACCGATTTCGGAGAAAAGACCGTCGAGTTGTGTTTGAAGTTCTTTGAAAACGGATGGATTGGCCGTGAGGAAATAAAGCGCATTTGCCAAAGTTGCACCCGTTGTATCACTTTGATTATGTTTAGAAAGAGCATATACAAGTATGTGTAGGATACATACCTTCCTGCTATAATCAAAAGACGGCCATCCTCTTGTAGAGCCACTTCACCGGGCGGTGCAGATGAGTCTTTCTCTTTCAAAGCCTTGATCAGCCAAGAGATGACATCAGTGGGATCTTGGGATTTCATTTGTTCCCATTTCTAGAAATGTTGCGTTAGTTTCGACAGCACGAGGACAGATTTTGACACTGGGGGAAAAGAAAAAAAAAAAAACAGCATACAGTAATTCTTTCCTTCACCTGGTCGTGACAATATTCGGTAAATGTGCCATAGCTTCCAGTTAACCCGGGAAGTGAGGCCAGTAGGGACAAAAACCACGGCAGGTGAGCCAACAGCCCTAATATCGCCATTTGCTCATGCAATCCTTTAATCGCTCCGTGTTCCTTTGCTTCTTCAAGCTGTTTGAAATCCTTCCCAAATCCGATAGCGCCCATCACATCGAACGTTAGAAACATAGACCATTCCGTGATGTTTACTGGCTCGCCCGTACGCGTACGTAGCTGGTTTATAAACACGTCGACTTTAGATCTGACCCTCGGAGCGTAGGTGGATATCGCTTTGAATGAATGGAAGTCATCAGAATAGGAACAGTAGTTATAGCTGAAAGAATACATCAAGAACATACCTTTTACACTGAAACCGCGATCCCACGCCCGCCGGCGACGGCGATGAACGTCAACATCTCGGGTGGAATTCAGTGAAATTATGGTCACATCATCTGAGACCTGACTGTACCAAGTTGACCTCATACAAGCGGACTTGGGACCATTAATGGCCTGGACAGCCGATGGGCGAATGATGGAAATCTCGCGCGGGCCTAAATGCGTGGTCACATAGGTCACTTGATCAGTTTATCCTGTCGTGTAATGATCCGTTATCTAAAGAATGGTATTTTATGCATGAACCGACCTGTGCGGACAAAATCACCATACTTCTTGTGCAGGTTTTGCAGCTCAAGGTGATACTGAAGATTTTTCGATGCAAGCTTCACGGCATAAACCCGGCTTAGTTTCGCGCCCCAGGGTCCGGGGAAATTTCGCAGCCGGTGAAAGAACAGTCGATAAGCTGCGATACTAGCGGCTAGAGAGACGTTGAAGCACAGGCCAGCAAAACAAGCCGTTGTAAGGGCAAGCAGCCAGCTCAGATCGAATAGCTTCACATAGATTCCCACCAGAGTAGCCCAGACAAAGAGATATACTGCTGACAGGTGCCAAAGTCGGTAATCAATTTCGATTTTTCGGATGCTTAAGTGAAATGCCACTCCCAACACAGCGAAGGTGGCGGCCACCTGTAAAAGACCCGGCGACAGGAGGGTGAGGACTGTGGGGAGCTGAGCTTTCATGTTGACAAGAGCCAGTACTTTGTTGGCTCTTTTTGTGGAGTATTGTGCGCAAGAATGTGCTCCTATTCAACTCGACTAAAAGAGCATAACTACCTAGCCAATATGAATAGTTGTCAGATTCCTTTGAGTTTTGACTTAGGCACCATTGACAGACGGCTGGGGCCAAATGAGCAAATCTGAAAAAGAAAAAAAAAAAAGAAAAGAAAGGAAAGGAAAAGAAGAGAATTGACTGCAAGGCAAATGTTAGCTAGAAATGACGAAGGAATATAAACCAGTGAGTTTCATTTTCCACCCCTGAAGAGTCATAATACTACCAAGTATAAAGATAACCCAAGGATATAACAAGCTATTTGGTTAGGTACATACTTACTTGAGCGGAGCTATGTGCCGCATGAAACTCTACAACGGTCGGCCTAGCTTTCGGACAGTTGATCAATGCGTTCTAAAGAAACGGTCTGTCTCGACTCACGGCATTCGCCACTTTTGTCGGGCTCGCTAATGCGGACAGTCTTGCCTTCTTGAACCTGAAGAGTCCAGTGCTAACGCTCTAATGTAAGACGTAAGCTGTGCTCCGAGTCCGTGCCATCCTTGCTTAGTGTTTAAAATGGCTCTGCCGTGCCGCTGGTAGGCAGGAATGCCATCCGGTTGGCTGATTACAGGCTCAAAAGGCTGCCAAATTGCAGCAATCCCCAAGCTGAAACCTGGCCGCGTAAATAGTGTCAGCTTTAGTATTGGGCCGTTTACTTGTGTTGATCCATACTCCGTAGTGCGGCCTGTCAACGCGGCACATGTCGAGCCGAACCCTAACAAGCTCCCGTCACAGAAGAGAAATTACCTGAAAAGGAAGCCACTGGAGCGGCTACAAGAACCGACAAGTGGTAAACAGCGGCACATATCCATAGCCTAGAATTCTTGATCCAAACTGACAGGTGGAGCAACCAGATTTGAAGTAAGCCTTTTCCGCGGGTTGCTCTAAACTAGTCGTTGGCACTAGCCTACGAATGGGTGAGCATAACTCTCAGATTTTGGCCTTCCAAGGTCGACAAGGTTATATTATATACTTTTATATGCTTCCAGGGCACACTGGCTTGATATATTCAGCCATACGAAGCGCTATATATGTTTGTGACCTTGCCGACAGGATAAGAGCGTAGAACGGTCTAAATATTCGATATACCATCGGTGTGATGTACATCGATTGATGACGAAAAATGCGAATTGTTACAAAGTCTATAACGACCTCTACAAGGACACGGTCGCTGTGTCCCTCTAGTCCTTGTTACTACTACGTACTCTGCGGTTTCTAAGTTGAATACTGGTACTAATACGAAGCACTAAAACTTAGCTCAATGAAATCGGGGTCACAGCATATAAAATAGTAGAAATGAAATAAAATTTACTAGTACTACCATCCCGGCTCGCTCCTACTTGAAAACTTCTGTCGCGTGCGGAATGAAAACAGATCAGCGCTCTAGTCACTGTGGACATCTTAGCGGCTTCAACTAATACCGATAATGTCTCTACAGTCTGAATACGGCAACGCCCATCCCCTAGGATTCTAGCAATGAATTACAGACCTTGTATTCATATAGAGTCGAGATATTTATAGGGAATATCTAGGCCATTCCATCTATGGTTTGCGTTTTTCTGTCGTTCCAATGCCATTGAACTGAGGTTACGCCTTGGTTTTTAAATAGAGGTGGCCTCCTACCCCGGGATTTTGTCACTATTTCTTTGCACGGGGTCGATGTCACGTCTATCAACGGCGTGATTGATAAACCTATTGACAAGAAAACCCATCTCGATTCATACTCTTAAAAATGAAAACACTCCAGCCTGCAGCTAATGGCATCTCCACCGTGTTTTGGTTGTTGTCAACAATAACAATCTGTCTACGGTTATGGTCGAGGTATTTCATTATAAAAAACTTTGGATGGGACGATGCTGTTATGAGTGCAATTCTGGTGAGATTACCGTGCTGAACTAGGATACATCGGTTTCTGACATTTTCCGGCTTAGGTTTTTAATGCTGGTCAACAAGGCATGTTTTATCTTTTTGTTCGTTTTGGTGGCGGATTGTAAGTGTCGAAATCTTCCACAACATTGCACGATTGTGTTTGTCTTCAATGCCTCGATTAGCTGGGCTAACAAGAATCTCTTAGGCATATCGGAGATGTTAGCACCGAAGAGCTTCTCACACTGACAAAGGTATGATAATCTATTAACTATACTTATGCTACGTACTACGTTTGATCACGAAATTTTCATTCAACGTGAATTCGAATCTAATAATCAATGCTCCCTAGGCGCTTTTTGCCGAAGAGATATACTACATATGGATGCATTTTACAATAAAAATGTCCTTTCTCTTCTTCTACCTTCGAATCTCGCATACTAGGCAATTCACCTACTTGGTCTACGGAACAATGGGTCTTGTTACGACCTTCACAATTATAGCTTGGCTGATTTATTGTCTTCAATGCATCCCGCTTGCGGCATTCTGGGATGCAGCAGCTTACCCCGACGCTAAGTGTTTGTCTACGAAGATTACATATTATGTTGCTGTAGCATTGGTAAGTTGTTTTCTTTATCTATTATAACTGTTCTCGAAGTTTCAACATATATTCTAACCGCGATGTCTTAGTGTATCACAGGAGACCTCATAGTTCTAACACTACCCATTCAGCCACTGTGGAACATGCAGGCCAGCCGTCGCCGCCGTATTGCATTGATTGCCGTCATCACTTTTGGTGGAGTCTCGCCTCTAGTCTCCTTCCTCCGTATAATAGTCCTTCACGAGTTCGAGGTCAGCCCAGACTTCACTTGGACATTGGGGAAGATGGTTATTGTCTCGGCAATTGAACTTGACGTCGCCATCATGGTATCGAACGCAGCATCATTGAAAGCCATCTGGGTTAGATATATCACCAAGAAGCCATTCGACTCGACGGGTCAACCAGGTTCATCATCGTACCAAAAGCAGAAACATTCCGCTGCATCAAACGAGCTCTCTGAGCTGCCATACGGCTCCCGGCCTAAACGACTCAGACGCACTCGCGTGGCATCTATTCCTGGTGACACCACATGCGAGCGTGGGGAGCACTGGCATAATGAGTCTGAGGAAGAGCTGTTCCACCAAAATGGAATTAAAGTCACATCATCAGTCGACATGGTTAGTAAAAGAGACAGGTCGACATCATCTGCGGAGTTGAACCGGAATTATTTTGAATTTACTAGAAAATAATATTGATACAACTAGCTTGCACTGGTGGCTGCTTGGACCAACCTATCCAACGATCACAGTGCCATTCCTTTGTCTGGCTCAAGGCACGAAGACCGAGGGGTTGGAGTTCTGTTATACATAGTGGGTAGATCCCAAATGACGAGCCTCATGCCAGCCAGGTTGTGTACCCGAAAACTAAAAGACTCGATTGGCATTATCTGTGTCACTCATTGATTCAAAAAGAGAGACAAAAATTTCAACAGACATTCAAAGAAAGCACATTATTTCTATAGCGAGGTACAGCATATCCAGAAGTAAAACTTGGAAACATTTCCCAAATATTTGAAAAATGCAACATAAACTTGAGTTTATTTCTATTTTTCGCCTTGAAGTTGCATCACAATGGCGCCTGCGGTTCCTGTTCCCATAGAGATTGATGGTGTCACTGCCTTCATTGGATTGGCACAGTCACCAACAGCAAACACGCCAGACATGGATGTCTCATTAAACATGGGAGAGACTTTAATATCACCGGTTTCTGTTTTTTCAAGCCCAAGGTTTTCTATGAAAGGCCCGTTGACGACGTAATTAGGAGCATGCGCCTATCAGTGAAGGAGACAAAAAAAAATATCAGCATTACATATCAACTTGTGAAGAAAAGAAGGGCATATACGACGGAAGAGTGAATGCTTACCAAGAATGCCTCTTTAACATGACTGCCATCCTTGAAATAAATCACAATTCCGGCTCCTGTTTGACTATTCTCCAGCCTAGCAATTGGACGAGAGTCAATCTTGAAGCCGTCATCGCCGGCTATCAAACTCTGAAGCGTCGATGCCCACTCGTTGTCTCCATTTGTGTAGACGGAGACTTGCTTTGTCAGTCGTTTTGCCATACGAATTCCATGCGTGGCTCTGTGGGTCGTTCCAAGGAGGTCGGTTGCTAAAACGCCGGCTGATTCTGCTCCGCGCTCTTCATACCCGTCACAGAAGAGACAGTGGAATCTGGGGTCAAATGTCAGTATTGAGTCGATTGAATTTTACCAAGGACACAAACTTACATGCTCTGTCCCCAACAATCCGCATAACCGTCGATGTCGGGGAATACATCTTTCACTCCCGTTGCTAGGACAAGTTTCTTTCCTTTCCAAGACTGCCCATTGACGTCTCTAGCCTCAAAGCGACCATCTGGTCCTTTGAATACGGCCTCGATCCCGACATCGAGGAAACGGATTGTCGAGTATCTCGCCAATAAATCATTGCGACCTTGTGCACGGAATTCCGCAGGATCACGATGGTCCCAGCCCAGAACATTGTGCATGTGTCTGGTCTTTGCATTGCGAAACACGCCTGTGTTGAAGACAACTGCGGTGTGCAGTTGACGTGCAAGACCAGTAGCGACTGAAAGTCCGGCTGGACCTGCACCGATGATAAGTGCGTCGAAAATTGCTGCCGGGGTCGTCATATTATATGGTGTGGCTCGTTCGGTCGAAGACTTCAAAGACAAATCAAGCTGCCAGCAATGGCTCGCAATAGTCTCGATTAATTGGCAAGTATTCAAGTCTTAATTCAAAGGGTTCTACTACAGCTGGAAACTATCGAGAGGGCAGATGCTAGTTATATACCAACCTAGATAGGTACCTTGCTAGTCCTCTCGGAGACTTAACGGAGACATTGAGGAACTCGCTTTCGCTACACATTCTTCCCCCCCTTTTCGATGTGAAAAGTCTCTAACTGTCTGGGCCCCATGGCGATGTCTTATTGAATGTGGGTTGGAAAAATGAAATGGTACGTTGCGAGACCCGGTCATGCCAGTGTCCTAGGTAGATCACTAGAACAAAGTGATGAAATCTTCGCTATTATGACTCGCTCTTTGACTATACAATGCAAATTTCTAGACTTGTAATAATCAACGACGA
The DNA here is from genome assembly GCF_001907595.1 of Talaromyces atroroseus. Classification (NCBI taxonomy): domain Eukaryota; kingdom Fungi; phylum Ascomycota; class Eurotiomycetes; order Eurotiales; family Trichocomaceae; genus Talaromyces; species Talaromyces atroroseus. The sequence continues at coordinate 146,050 of NW_017971441.1, read as the reverse complement.
GAACTGCGACTAAAGAAAGTCTTATGTTGGATGTTCACGTATCCTACAAAGCACACTTGTTATCGACAGGAAGATGAACGCTGTGTTAAAAATCTCCACGATATAAACCAAAAACACCGCACCACCCCTTTCCACATCTATGCTTATATATTCTTATTTACATTTCCAAATGAAAGGTAATAAAACTCCGTTACCCAGCATATGCATAACTCCAATTCATGCACATATCTATTCTGAACCCCGACGAAAGACGCCATATTTCTGCAAATCATGCAGTATTCGCTATAACTTGTTTGAGTTGCTGCAACGAGAGGGGCTTAATCAGATAGTTGTCGACCCCGGCAGACAAAGCCTGCTGTTGCATTGTGGCCGACGCAACTCCTGTAACCGCAAGGACCGTGACCGGACGAAATTCCTGCTGTCTCTCAAAGGCTCTAATCTTTCTAGTCGCAGCTATGCCGTCCAATACTGGCATCGAAATATCTTTATACAGTAGCTTTTGGTCAGAAAATCACTGTTGAATAAAAACAACCATTCCGGACTTACCCATAAGCACAAGCCCGAATGACCTTGGACTCTCCTTATACTTATTTAAGGCTATCAAACCATTCGTGGCTGTCTCGTAAGTGTGACCCAGTTTGCGGATATATGCAGACAGAACCTGAGGAAGAAAGGAATATTAGTATTGACCCAAAAATAGTAAGGAGATGTATGAGGAATTCGTTAGCCACGAACCTTGAGATTTATCTCATTATCATCTACGATAAGCACATGTAGATTGTTATTTTGCTTGGACACATTTCGGAACTTCGACACTGGGGAACCCTCGGTTACTAAGGGAGTCAGTCGTTCATGAACCGGCGTCGGAGATTCCGAAATCTGTGCATCTATAGCTGTCTGGTTTCGTGGTACCCGTAAAGAGTCATGCACTGGTTGTTTCGTGGTTTCGTTGGCCTCCAAAGTCCAGTTCAAGGCCTCGAGAATTTTGCGAGGGTAGAAACTTTACCGCAATTATGATTCAGTAAACAAATGTAAGTAACGAGGGGAGGAAAGATTACTCACGGTGGATGTATAGAAACGATTTCTCCTCTGTTTTTGAGGTCGAGAACGGCCGAAGATGGCATTATGTCGCCTAGGACTATCAGTCGATTAAAGCCAAATGTATCAATTGACCGTGATGGCTTCTCCCGAATCATCTTGTCTAAAGTTTCCTCTTCCACAATAGCGACATCTCCACGCGCGCTGCTGAAAGTTTCGGCAAATGACACACTCCAACCGGAGCGGTGGGTGATTACATGAGCGAAAAGGCTCTGAATACAGAGCCTACGTTTCGCTTCCCGACTCAAACTGCCTGTTGGCACTTCTGTCAGCTCAGAATATCCATTGAACCCTATGAGGCAAAATTTGATCAATTTCGCTCCATCAGGGACAGGAGTTTGCGACAGAGAAAGCAGGGATGCGTTCGGCGCAGGGTGGATGGGAATGAAGACATCCACCTGCGTCCCAATGTCGCGTTCACTTTTCACATCAATTGTGCCTTTCATGAGACCGACTAGTTGCTGCACAATGCTCATACCCAGTCCAACTCCTTCCGAAAGCGAGTCCTCCTGTGCAAAGGGCGAGAACAATTTGTTCCTTAGAAAATCAGCTGACATTCCGTGTCCAGTATCGACGATTGACAAGTGAGCGACTTCGCTAGTGCCTTGAGACTCCTTCCTGAGCTTACGCAGCGAGACTTCGATGAAACCAGCTTCTGTATGTTTGAGTGCGTTGCCAAAGATATTCATGATAATTCGCCTCCAGGCGCCGGAGACAGATTGCAACTTCCAAGCATCTTGTTCGGTAATGCGGAGAACAACTGAAAGATTGCCATTGCTCTTATCCCCTAATTGCATGGCTTCGGTAGGTGAAGAAGCAATGTTACGTGAAACAGAAGCAGCATGCTTCTCGAGGTACAGGGCGTTGACAACTTCCTCCAGTAGGACGCCGAGGTCAAATGTTCCGACTAAATTAGCCGTAGAGTGATGTGAATCATTCTCTGAATCAGCTTTTGTCAAATTGTTGATTTTTGTGAAGTCCAACCTGTAGAAATAGACTTAGTCCTTCGAATATATGATGAGTATCAGACTCGAATCCACTTACAAATGATTCATCGTGTCCAGAAGAGTAAGTCCACACGTCTCTAGCATCTTAACTAGATCATGCTGTTCAGGCTGTAAGGGAGTCCCAAGTAGCAACTCGGCACTAGCCAGCATTCCATGCAGAGGAGAGCGAAGCTCGTGACTGACGGACGAGATAAAACCGGACTTTGACTTTTCTTGTTCAAAAGTCGTCACTCTTGCAACTTCTGAAATTATTGTGTCTCCGAACACTTTGAAGTAGTTAAATTCTTCCAACTCTAGAGGTCGCTCGCTATCGCGAGACCAGATGAGAGTACCTGCCAGCCACTGGCCTTTATTCCAGTCCCACAAGGGAAGGAAAATCACGGATTTAGCTTCTGGGAAGTAGCTTAACAACCGTGCTGCCGTTTCTGCGACATCACTTGGATCGCTTTTATGCGACTCCGGGCTACCCCAGAATGCTCGTGCGCGTATATGAGAGGTTGCCTCATGATCTGCGTCCACTGGTTCATCAGGGGAAGAAGGTAAAATGCCGTCTAAATCGAACACTTTTCCCCGAGGGTATTTGGTGATCAAATGTTGAAGGAACGATTCCGTTATTGAGTAGATGGTGGTGTCATCTTGAGTGGTAGCGTGGCCGAATTTGGGCAACGGAGAACTGAGAACTTTGCACAATGCGTCTTTTGTATTGGGAGGAGAATTGCTTGCATTATCAGTGTCGACCGTCGTTGGAAAAGGCTCCCAATCTGTTGACTCTAGGGAAGGGCCACTTAAAGAGAGTAAGTAACAAACCCAATACAGAAGGAAGGTTGGAAAAACTTACATCCCAGAGTTGCAATGGCAGGCGTCAAGAAATAACACATCATCTAAATCCATGGATGCTTTTAGCAAGGTACACGCATGAGAAAATATGGCTTCGATGCGCCTTGAAATAGGTACGTCTTCCTTAACGGCAACAGAGGTAGCGCCTGCAGCGGTTGTACCCACGACAGATTGCTTGCGATTCACAGATGGTTTTGTAGTTCTATCTTTGGTGAAATCATCGATGCTAGGCTGGGAGATGGCAGTCATGTGCAGCGGAGAGGAGATAGAAGTACTCGCTGTGAAATTTGAAGAGTCCTGCCTCGATACCAATGGTGAAGTCTCGTCAGTCACCGTGCTTGATAAAGATAAGTATTCCATCATATTCGGATGCAAGTCGTCTAATGATGATTTTTTTGACAGATTTGGTAAGCGCGTCAACGGTGAGATGCTTTGTTGCACATTCGATGATGGTTCATCATCCGGATGACCTTTCACAAAGTCCGTCAATCCTTGCACTAGTCGATCAGAACGCGCATGGTAATGTACCATTCTGACATTCTCCAGATGGCGCGAGATTGAATCCGAGATTTCTTGAAGCGCGACAACATCGGCATCACTGAAATTCTGTCGCGGCTTGTCATCAACTACACAGAAGCTACCCAATACATAACCGGCAGGACTATACACAGGAACCTCCGCATAGAAACGAAAGAAAGGCCATCCAACCACATACGGCTTATCCTTGAAGTTATTTTCGAGGGTGAAGTCACGAACGATAAAACGAGTAGGATTCGCTGTCACATTGGCCGTGTTTTGCAATTGAGGAACATGCTGACCGGTGAACAATTTCATTGCATGTGGACAAACGCCAAACACTAGGTCCAGTGTCGTAACGCCTAGGTATATTCCATCGTTCGGTAGATGCTTTTTGCTGTCTCGTAAAGAGATCGAAGCCGTCGCCTCGGATATAATATGTTGGTTTTGGCCATCGATCAGAGAGACAAATGCACGGTTACATCCGAAACGGTAGACGCCCAGCTGTACTAGGGCAGTAAGGATGATATCTTGGGAAAGTGACGGGGTCCGCTTCCTATCCCCGTCTAACTGAGGCGATGGAGTTGCGTTTGGGGATGTTGAAGGCTGGCGAATAGCACTGTAATATCTGTTCGATAAACGGCAATCAACGATTGTTCAAAAAAAAAAAAGGAGCAGAGCATGCACACTAACCTCGACAAATCCCGTATCCGCTTCTTCTCAGCGTCAAATGAAGGTAACTGACCACGCGCTGGTAAGGCGGACAGCGGTGTTCCCATTCTTCACTTTTTCTTAATAATATGATCAGTAAGCGAACGTGCCAGCGCGAGGCACATTGCGCATTGGTTTCTGAGAAGGAAGGCGATCACAAGAGGGGGAAAAGAGGGAAATTGGGCAGGTTTCGCTGGAGAAAAACAGCCGACACCTCTGATTCGCTGCATGCGTTCCCCGACTATTGACTGCCTTGGAAAGATGGCTCGACAACTAGTCCTAGTTAGTACTAGCGCATTAGCAGCGGGCCCTATCTGGACTGCTCATTCGTCGTTTGAGTGGGCGGATAGTTTGGACTGGCGCCTGTGAGTGGCCAGACCAGCCAAATTGACGTCAACAATCAATCCAACGGGCTTCTAGACCACATGCCACATGGCACGTGCGGCGAGGCTTTCCGCCAATCACCGCTGAGGCCTATATGGGTCTATTGAACACTGTCTACACAGGAAGGGAATAGCGTGGAATTATTTTTAAGCGGGCTATGTACACATAAAGTAATAAAGTAAAGATATACGACCAATACTAACAGTTCAGGATATCAAAGTAAATGCACTACTGCTACTGCTGCTAAAATTCTTTTTTTCTTTTTTTTTTTTTTTTTTTTTTTTTTTTCACGAAAGGACGAGCTTCTGAGCTTGGGCATCTCCGTCGTAACTAGCCAACGCCAGAAAACTCGTATCGTCGTCGAGTGTCAATAGGCCAGCCCATGAAGCGCCTGAAGGAAATGCCTCGGTCATGTCTCCCCAGGTCGAGCCACCGTCGGTACTAGTAAGGACTTGGATGGATGCATCATTAAGGTCGTTTGGATCGTACATAAAGCTCACGACCAGAGTGCCACCGACATTGATGACCTGCGGGGCCTGCGCATTCCAACCGGATTGTGCCTCGTAGACAACTGCACGGTTGCCCCATGTGGCACCGCCATCGGAGCTGGTCTGTGAGTGGACTGAGAAAAGGCCACCGTCCGTTTCAGACTCGAAGACCATAATGAGGTTTTCACCATCGACTGTCGCAACACCGATCATGCCATCGCGAGTATCGCCGTCACCTCCGCTGCTGATGACAGTAGCCGAGGTCCACGTGGCGCCGCCGTCGGTTGAGGTTCGCATCAAACTTTCCTGGTCAACACCGGAGTCCTGGCGCGAGTAGTACAGTTGCAATGTGACGCCATCCTCGGCCATGCGCAACAAGGGCTCCCAGTTACCGTCGGTCGGGCCCGGGTCCGATGCTGGGGTGCTCAAGTATGACCATGTTGCGCCGTTATCGTCAGAGTAGCAGATAGTGATGCGGAAGTAAGTGTAGACGCCGTCCTGGAGAGAGTGGTTTCTGAAGGCAATCAGGATACGACCATTGGGGAGCTGGAGCGGATATGGGTTATCGATGTCTGTGGTCGACGTGGGTCCTGATGCCACAGTACCGGTTTTTGTCCAGCTCACTCCGTTGTCAGTGGAGGTAGCGACAGTGATAATATGTTCATCGTCCGGGGTAGCAGTGTAAGCAGCGAGGATGGAACCGTCCTGGAGGTAGTTGGCGCGTGGATATGTTCCACTTCCTATAACAACCTCTGAGCCGGAGACAGCTGGTACAGCGCCCGTACGCTTTTCAACTGGCGCGGCCAATGAAGAGGAGGAAAAAAGGAGAAGAGCTGCGGCCGATAGCCGAGCGAGGAACTGTTGTGCGACCATGGCAACGAAAGATCACCTTCTGCCAATGTTGTAAAAAGGATGTGAAAAAATTGGGTTATGTTGCACAAGAGCTGGTTGTGTACTGAGATAGTATCACGGTAGGCAGTCTTGGGCGGAGACGAGGACCCCTTATATAACCCTTTGATCAAGCGCTCATGCAAAGTTTCAATCAAAGCTTAGCATGCAAATGCGGGACATGGCAGATGCATTGGAAGTTTCTAGCTTCAAACTTTCTGCTACCTGTGCAAAATCACCAAGCCATGCTAGTTAGTTCAAACTTAAGTATAGTGGCAATGCCGCTGCACCATGAGCTAACGATCTTCAAGCTGATGGAGCAAGCTACCGATGTCACCCGGACGTAGCATACATAATTTTCAGGACTAGGAGCACGTAATGCAGGTGCACTTGGCACTTGACTAGCACTTAGCGTTAGGTACATGGCTATTCTACCCACTTGGCGACAGCAGGTCACGCTGTATTACGTAGGTATTTTTGGCCTTGCAGCCGCAAAAGCGCCCACTTGCGGAGTGTTTACTCAATGCCGATTCCGCAATCGTCTTGATATAACTTCCTAAAAAAAGTAGCATGATAAGCAGTAAGCAACTTTAATCTTCAGCCGGCTCCATAGGGCGTACTATTTATATCGGGCTGTGCGGCAGAGCAAAGTTAATCGGCTCGTTAGGGCTTATTGCGGGCAGAGCCTTGCAAAAGGCACTTAATTTTACCCATTTCAGGCAAAACAGACAACTCCACCCATTATATTAGTCAAGAAAGCGAGCAGAGGGGCAGTTATTAATGAATAGATACTGGACATGTTCTTTAGCTTGCCAACTGACTAACCTTTTTTGAGAGAAACAACAAGTCTCAAGGTTGGATGCTACTGTGACTTCAGCTAATACCGCCGCCACCAACAATACCTGGCAATTCACCAGTGGCTTTCATTTGGCACCTCCCGGGATACCACTCTCTGTTCACTTAGCGTCGAGTATATTGAGGTAGGTATAGCATGCGTTCGAAATGATGACATCTTAGCGGGGGTTTGGCTTCTACGTGGGTGCCCAGTTCATCTGTACACAAATGCGCCAAGACGTTACTAGGTACATGCATCCATGCATCCTCGTCAAGCCACCGGCCCTAGTACTGTGGAGGCTTTAATAATAATATACAAGGCCGGATACGGCGTAGTGTATGTAATTTCTGGCATTCGGCGGATGCAAAAAATCTAGAAGCAATCGGGGTTTCATTTTTCCATCCAGGTGTATATAAACGAGCAACAACATGCCGTTCCGGTGCACGACTCGAAAGCTGGGAGCTTTCTACTTCTCCCCTCAGACTAGTTGGAGATCTAGTCATTTAGGTGCGGCTCGGTCGACAATAGTGCCTGGATTTCTGCAACCTCAGAAGGGGCATTCTAGCAGTAATTCGTGTCAACCGGCATTCCAAAACTTGAGACGAGCCACGGAGTACCCGTGGGCCATCGGACGTTCCGGCAGTTCACCTAAGCGTCTAATCTGATGCCGGGTTTCACTATAGTGAGCCAGCAAGCCGCCTAAAAGTTTAATCATAAGACGAGGATCCCGATCCTTAATGTCATTATTTGAATGATTTCCATCGCTCCTCAAATCTTTTGTTTATTTCTTACTTTCTTGTTTTTGATTAGGGAAAAAAAAAATTGTAAAACTAATCGCCATGGGCGCCAGGAACTGTCCAATAATTTACATGAAAGCTAAAATAGTACACATGCAAATCTTGGCCCCAATGTATTCGTATCCCAGCAGCTAGTATACGTACTTAATTTCTAATCTTCAACACATTCGCGCCGCTTTACCTGGTAGTTGGGGGCAGGATGCGCATACTTAGTTGAATGACTAGGCTTTGAAGTTTAAGAATACCACCTCACAATGCTGCTAGTACGTATATGGCGCGCCAGGGCGAGATGTACCCTAGTAGTGAAGACGAATGCAACAAGAGAGGGATACACGTCGCTATCCCGTATCTAAATGCCTTGGCTAATGAGGTATGTTTAGTTATAGCACGGTCACGTTGGCTTGCCAAAAATTCCAAGGTCGATTTAGAGCCTTCTTTTCTCGGCATACAATTATAACAGGTCTGTCAGATGATATACCAATTTATATATCCTTTAGGATCTCATGCCTCCTAACATCGAATACCAATGGTAACTCCATCCGAGTATAGATAAGTATGGAGTACAATACCATGTCTATTTCAGTGTTGCATACCCCGGCAAATACCTAAAAGGGGCTGCAACTGCTAGCATGCCATTCTAGTATCTACTATTTATAAAGATCAGGGGAACGGGCGCCCCCTATGGAGTACTCTGTACGTGTATGTTTATCGTTAATAGTTAAGTGCTAGGTTAGTGCTATGCAACTTTGGAGGATCACCTGTAGTTAGCGCTAGAGCATGATCCACGTTGTAGTACAACAGCTTATCTGAACTTGATTTCCAGTTTGAGCCATATAAACATGCAGCCATCTGCATCAGTGACCATCGCCTTATTGGGCAAATTGAGAGCGAAGATGTCTCTTCTACAGCGAACACCCGCGAACGTGCTGAGTAGTATGTACTATGCGGCGTACGTGTGCCTCTCTTATTCTTCCTATCTCAGGAGCTACTCCTTACAACATTTATATGCTACTAAATGCAAACAACATGTACCCATCGGGTTCAAAGTCGGAACACTAACATTCCGACACATAAACACATCTTTCGGGACTACATAAAGTTTCCCGATCCAAAACAATGTTACTTTCCTACCTTGTAAGGTGGCGTCTACTAGGTCTTGTCCCACCCACTATGCCTCTTTGCACTAGATTTGAGTAAATAATCCACAAAACTGCGTTAAGGATTTGAGTTGGCTGCAATATCAGCCACAATACTACATTGTACATACAATGCTTGAACTGCGATGAATTGGGGCTTTCAGAAAGCCTTGTTATAGGATTCGGATCACGAATAGACTCGATTTATGATCAAACTTTAGATTTAGTGGAACTGCCGCTGATTTAACAATCATATGACGCTTGCTCTCATATTGATTGCATGATTTCACATCTGCTTAGTGCGTCCAAATAAAAGCCTGTAGGCAAGCCACCTGCAAGTAAGCCGGTAAGCAGCCCACGTGCATAGCAGTTGTAATAGCTTAATATGAAAGCAGTCATGTTAAACTTTTGTGTGGCTTTTAGAAGTATTTGTGTTGAAAGCTATTCAGGATCTAGTTTTCCGCGTTATCGATCATTCTTTTCTAGCCTAAACCGTACCAATATAAGGTGCTGTGTCTGAGAACGTGGAACGATATGAATGGTAGAAGTTGGTCGTCTTGATCTATCTCCAATGTAAGGTATAGTGGTTGTGCCTTTTCTAGTTTCCACAGACATGAGGAACGCCAGTCATGCCCAATCTTTATAAGTTTGCTTAGATCAGTCTGCGCTATTGCATACTTGCCATCTAGTTCTTCACTTTAGATATAGCACACCGGATGATGCGGTTCTTTCCTATAGTGTCCCTGAAAGTTTAGAGCTAAGACAACCTTCAAGTCAACTAATTAGCGCTCGAAGTTGATGTTATCAAGAACATATAACTAGTTAATCCCCTGTCAAGGGATTAAACGAATGATATGTTCAAAGATCTCGTCTTGTCATCAACGGTCCAGATATGCTGAGAACAATCTGAGTTTGGAACACTGGATACATTAATGAGGAACATAAATAGAGTATGTCCTCCATCGAGGCAGCCATATCTACACAAACAGCTCTTCAGATCTTAGATGGATCGCGTAACGGCACACTTGACCAGGCCCCGCCTCGAACATAGTCTGGCGAGCCAGCTTCCACACTGTCGATGGCCATATTACCCAGCTTTCTCCACATGTCGCCCTTGATGACGAATCCGTCCTGGTCTTCGTACTTCTTGCAGAATTGCTCGGCATTTGCGAGGGCGCGAACAAGCTTGCACGCGTGCCCGTCGTCGTGATAGATCTTGACCCGCTTAAATATATCCTCCCAGGATGAATCTTTTTTTGACTTATAATTAACAATCTCGTCAAGAAGTAGCTCGGGAGGCCTTGGCGAGGCATACATGGCCAAGTCCATGCGGATTTTCCATTCAAGGAGTCGGGTCTTACTGGGCATTGACAGCCATGGCTGCTGTAGAAATGAGCAGAAAAAGATGCCAAGGTTTACAGCGTGTATGTAAAAAAAGTCGAATTTGACCTGGTAAGGCGGATTTTGCGCGGCACCGGTGAAGTATACTTTCAAACGTCAGTCAGTCAACATATTAATTTTGCCCTGGAAAGCTCACCGGCTGCATTAATCATCTCGGCTGTTTTTTCTTCCAGGTTCTCCTCTGAGACATGTACTTGACTGGCGTACTTGGTTATGTTTCTTGAAGCACGATCTGGGTCTGCATAGATCTCATCCAAGAGCAGGACGATGGGTTTGCTATCTGAACCCTGGGCTTTAGCAGCTTTCTCACTGTCGATTAAATGTGACGCTTCCCGGTTGTGGTGAACGGCAGCTTGGGCCAAAGCCTCTGCAATAATAGCAGGCTGCTCAAACTCGACGCCGAAGCCTAGATGGATAATTGGGTGAAGCACACCACTAAACATGCGTACGAGCATGTCATCTGCCCGCGCATCTCCATTGAATACGTAGTCGTTAAGTACCTCCTGCCAGCCCTTGTGGCTAATCTCCTCTCCAAAAAAGACAAGGAAGTTATGATAGTGTTTCTCGTTGCCCAAATAGGCCTTGTATCTCTCTGGATTGTGCATCTCCGTCACAATGGACTGCTCGAACGGCAACAATGGTCGTTGGTACGACACATTGTCGTCCCAGCCTTGCCTGAGCTCGGCGACAGTTGCATTAAGGGCGAATAGAGAGAGGAGATGGTGGGCGATATGATTCTACTGTATAGTCAGCAAAGGTGTGCGGCATTAGGTCATGCTGAAGATGGCGTACATGAAAGCCCGCATAGTTGAAGAATATGTGATGTTTCTCGTGATTCTTTTGCAATAGCTCGCTTGTCACATTGGCAGTCTCTGATGTGATTCCAGGAACACGGAACACGAGCTTCTGCGACGGCGAGAGGTGGACTTTCGAAGATGAAGCCATGGTGCGAGATGAAGAGGCACTCCACGGGTTAAAGTTCCAAAATGCGGACCTGCGGGCGAATCGACTGAGCATGACCTTGGGGAACATGTAAGTCTACTGTTTTTCACCAGCACTCCAAGGAAGAGTTTTCTCGTGGCGCGCAAGAGTGATGCTTCTACCCTCACTAGTTACGTTCTGTTCTAGGCTGGTCGTTGGGCGCTTGCAGCTTAGTAAGCGAAGAGCTGCGAACGACGACTTCTCTCGTATCTACCTTGGATTCTCTAGTTCCGAAGGCCATGTGCAACATATGGCACTTCGCGCACGCAGGTCGATTTGCATTCAAACAAAAGATCCAGCAAATGCAGATTGACTAGACTATTTAGAAGTCAGAATCAACCCCAGACACTCCCTGTGGAACGTCTAGATAAAGCTCCAAATGGCCCGGAGGTTCCTAAATATTGCGTTCCGCCCGCCATGATATTCCAGTCAAGTGAAGACGTCATGGATGCAAGAGTCATCATCTCAGACTTCGGGGAGGCATTTCTTCAAGATGAAAAGCGCAATGAATTACACACACCGATCTTGCTCGCCCCGCCAGAAGTATTTTTCAATGAGCATCTAGGCATGCCTATAGACATTTGGACTCTTGGATGCACTCTTTATGAGATTCTTGGGGAACGCCCTCTATTTGAAGGGTTCATGCCAGACCAGGACCATGTAATCGCGGAGATGATAAGCACTTTAGGACATCTTCCAAAACGCTGGTGGGACAGATGGCAGCAAAAGTCAGACTTTTTCCACGAAGACGGTTTTTGGAAAACAGACACACACCGCAGTCATGCGCCGTATTCCCGGCCCTTGGCTGAGCGACTGCGTGTTATGGGACGAGGAGAGCAACCGTCAACGTGCGAGTTTGGTGTGGAGGAAATGACATGTCTCCGGAAGCTTCTAGCATCAATGTTGACGTTTGAGCCTGCTCAGCGTATCACTTCTAATGCGGCGGTTGCATCGGAATGGATGGAGAGGTGGGGGACGCCAGCTATAAAGAAGACCTGTACGAGTCTTCGCGATACTTCATCCTGAAGAGGTGATTGCAACAGAGAATTGTCATTATAATTCAGAGTCATGGTCAATGTCGTCCAATTATTGATTATTGACACTCGTAGCATGCGATATGATGAAGGAATCCATGGAACCCGTGGATTCCGGACATCAATCTTCTCTAAATCTATACTTATCTATACTAGTCACACTTGATGTATAATTGCCTACCATACAGTAGTAATATATTCCTGAAGTGAAATGACGAAAAGTAGTCTCGTCCATGAGTTTGACAGCGTCGAGTTACTACGTTGTGGGATAAGCACTGCCTTTGGTCTGGAGCTTTTTGGCCCATTGATATAGTAATAGAAATAGTTGAAGAGTTTCGTCTATGAGAATCAACTATCATTTGTAGTGATGCGTGTCTCTTTCATATGTGATTTATAATGCGGTTCGTTTCGGTGTATTACGAAACAAAGAGGCCTGATAGTGATAGATTCTAGGTAATCCTTCTCGTTTAAGGATAATCAGATACTAGGACAGGAAGTTGTGGGCAGGTATTCATCAGCTTCTCTGGATTTCCGACTAAATAACTAAGTCACGCGCATGTTAAATGTGCAATTTGGCCCGTGCCGCTTGGCTCTGTAGGCGTATTAAGTATTTTCGTGATAAGCATGAATGAGACGTAATTTTCCGAGGATATCGATTGACCAAACCATCCAATCCCAGTGTCCCACTTGGGTCCGTCCAATCCATGTTTATAATGAATCAATCGAGAGAGCTGAGTCAGGAAACAAAAAAAAAAAGAAACGAAGACTAACTAGACCAGACTCGGTTAGGAATTCGGCGTTTGGCTTTGGGCTGGCTTTTCCCCAACCGAAAAACGCCGGCTGGGAATTTTCAGCAATAATCTCAGTCTGTCTATTCCGATCTGGCCTTTTGTCGGCTCTTGGCTCTCAATTCGAGTGTTTCCTCTCAAACTGCCTAAGAATCCAGCCCCGCGGAGCTTTCCCACCACGAGCCACTGGCACAGCGAGTATTCCGGATGAAGCCATAATCCATGCGGCTTTCCTATTGCCAGAACGGAGTTTTCAGCCCGGAGAAAGCCAATAAATCGCATTCCTAAAAGAGCAGCGGCAGGAAGGGGGCCAGAAATGGAATGGAGTACGGAGTAAGACCATCGGAATTCAGACTCGCCTATTCGATTCTCAGCTTAGTAGCGTGGGACAGCGTCATGCTGCTGCCAATGGAACGCATTCCATACTTTATAGTTGCAACTAGTCGGTTAGTTGTGGTGAGAGACCGTACAACCAATCGAATCATACCCCGCGCCCACCCGATGATTTCGATTGTGCTCGGTTTTTTCTCCTCCCCCAGCTCAGCTTCGGTTTTGTTCTCTTTCCAATTCTGCTGATTTGGTTTATCCTTCCTTGTTCTCCTTGTTTTTGGTTTTGGTTTTGTTTTCCCCTTCCTTCTCATTTCCTTCAATTTCCCTTTCGCACACCGGGATTCAGTCTCCATCACAATGGCGGACGTTGCACAGCCAAAGCCGGCCGCTGCACCCGGTCGAGAAGAGCGCATCAAGTTGAGGTCGGCCTGCGATCGCTGCTCTCTGAATAAAATCAAGTGTAGCCAGGATAAGCCAGAGTGCCAGCGATGCAAGACACTAGGCGCCCAGTGCCATTACAGCCGGTCGATGAGGATGGGCAAGCCGCGCAAGTCGGCCAAGGCCAAAGCCATGGCGAACGCGAAATTGCCGGGGAAGCCAGTAGCAGAGGGTGGCGATGCAGACAGGAACAGCAGCAATAGTAGCCCCGTCGGCAGTATCGAGCAGCAGCAGCGTCTGGCGCCAGCAGCAGAGCTACAGTGGTCCGCCGACTGGAGCTTCGACAACCTCTTGGCCGCCCACGATCACATGGGCGGCGCCTCAGGCACCCCCGCCGCGGCGGATCCTTTCAAGGCCTTGTTCGACCAGCACAGCAACAACAGCAACAACAACACCGTAGTTCCCACTGCCGATATTATGACCGTCGATGCACTCTCTGCTGGTTACAGCCACTCGGACGATGCCTTTCTCAGCTTTCCTCAGTCGCCCCTCTCCCTGCAGAAGCCGATCAAGGACGAGCCGGAGAACGTCTACCTCTCCCCAAGCAGTTACTACGCCCCCTCCTTTGACTCGACGCTGCTCTCCACTGGGTCGAACTCGCCCTTCGAGGACCTGGGCCCGTCTCTGCTGTCCCAGTCCCACGACTGCACGCAGTTGGCCCTGGAGACCTTGACGTCACTGTGCCAGCCCTCGACGGCGCAGAGGACCGGAGAGGGACAGCCACGTCCCACCATCGACCAGGTGCTGAAGATGAACAGCGAAGCCATGAAAAACGTTTCTACCATTCTTGCCTGCAGCTGTGCCAAGGACTCCTCGTTCCCAATGCTTCTCAGCACCATCTTCAACAAAGCGTTGGCCTGGTACCGTGCCGCAGTCGAGTTCCATGACATGACGGGTGACACCATCAACTGTGTCAAGGAGGAAATCGTGCATCGGCCCATCAGCGTCGGAGGATACGAACTGGATGACGAATCCAGCGATCTCATGAAGATCCAGCTCGTGCTGAACTGCCTGCGTATGATGTCTAAGCCCGTGAAGCAATACATCGAGGCGTATTCCAGCGTTGCATATGGTCCTCGGCCAATGTCACCGTCCTCAACAGACGGGAGCTCCTCTGATCTCAAAACCTCTGATGCCCATCTCGCGGTCGGCATGACACAAGTGTACTCGACAATGGGCACCTTCATCCAGGGAAGCCTGCGATCTGCAATTGATGAATTGCAATCGAAGCTCGCCTTGATGGGCGGCCATCTTTGAATGAAGATTGGGCCTGCCCATTGAATTCCCTGCGTTGCTCCTTGTCGTCTCATTTGTTGTCGTCGAAGAATCCTATTTCTCATTGAGGTTTTGGATCACGCATTCTTCAACCTTCATTTTCAACTAGCATTTTCAACAGGTGTTTTACAGGTGTTTCAACAGTGTCTTTCAACAGGATCTATACCCCATGGGAATTTCAACAGGTGTTTTCAACATGATATTTTAGCGGATTTTTCAACATGATACAAATAAGCTCAACGCTTTATAATGTTCTCAACGACTAATGACTTGGACTGGGACAGGAGCCCAGCTGTGACGGATGCGGCGTTATACTATTGATATTCATTTGTTTTATTTCTTGTTCCTTTGACCTCGTCGCGAGTGGACTCCTTAACGTGACTTGTGCGACGTACAGGATCTTCAACACATACCTACAACCAATGGACTTGGATGGTGCAATTTAACACGAACACACACGATTTGACCAATCCGAATACTGGATAGCCGAACCAAATGTCTGATACAATTGTTATGTATTGTACCAGGAATATGGAATAATATCAACCCAAAGCTTATGTTGACATCAGTCATCATTTGATTTCGCTTTTTCTCTTTGTCTATTCGCACGATTCTTCTATTTACAAAACTGACCATGTCCAGGAAACATTTAAAACAAAAGACACAATTATTGACCTGACCTAGGGCCGACTCATCCAATCACTTATTTTCCGTTGGCGATCACAGTAGCCTTCCCATCCCACTTATTGTTCTGCGCAATATCCACCATATACCTTGCTACACTAGCCCTCGAAATGCTAGGCATAAACGACGCCTTCTCACCCTTTTCCCCCAATGAGACCACCGTGTCCTCCTTCCCATTCGTCAACATCGCTGGCCTGACCACCACAAACGAGATATCCGCCGCGCTTTTGAGGGCGTCCTCGGCACCCTTGTGATCTGCAAACTTCGTCGCCATAGGTGTTGCCTTGACGGCTCCGCGCATGAGGAAATTCAGCCCCGGGAATGAATCACCCACCCCGAACGCTGACATATATATGATTTTGATGGATGTGTCGACACTTCGTACAGCACTGACAAAGTTATTGGTGACGTGCGTGAGAAACAAGGCGCCGTTATCGAATACCGCTCCCTTGGCGTGGGCAAGCGTGATGATGACTGCGTCAGGTTTGCGTGGCGTATCAAGAGCCTTTTTGATATCATTCATGTTGACTGGCGTGCCTTGGATGAGCTTCAGGCCTGCTCTGTTTGGGACAGAGGCCGGGTTGCGCACAAGCGCTGTGATGGTGTGACCTGAACTGGCTGTTAGCGCGCAGGCCTTGATTGAATAAAACGACAAGAAGAACAAGAAGTGACTAACCTTGGCTGACTAAGTTATCAATGACAAGGCCCCCAGTCTGGCCGCTGCCGCCTGCAATGAGCACGTGCATGATGATTGGATAATTTCTTTGATATTAATAAGTCGTCTGTTGTTGGTTTTTGTTGCTTTTTTTCTTGTATGAAAACAAAGGCTTGAATAGATGTTAGGTCAATTGATAAGTGAAAAGAAAATGCATCTTGCAGCAGCAGCAGCACCTATCTGTCTTATATAAGTTATCCTTAAATCAGTGTCAGCAAAAAGTCTGTAACTAGCTCATGGTCAATATTTGACGCTTTACAAATCAGAGTCGGCTTTACGGCCTCCGATTCCGAAAGAGGTAAAGTTAATCCCGAACTCCGTATCCGCTTCCGGCAAAGAAACCCGCTTAAGCCGAGGAGCCTCGTCGGCGCATTCGTTTCATTATAAATCACAGAATTAGGGAGGGAACGCAGTAATACACCGATCACTGTGGTCCTCACATCAAGACAAAGGTCCTGAAAGATCTTTCTTGTACCCTCTAACGAGAGCATAAAATATCAAACAGTTGTGCTCTTCTTAACTGGCTCGGCTATGCACACCGCCAATTGTCCCTGATTTAACAGGTGGTCAGTAGGAATTAGATCTTAAGTCTTTTCGTCAACGACCAACGCGTTTACATGGCTTTGATAAATGTGAGCAATTGAAGTTTAATGTATTTAAAAAAAAGAGACGAAGATGGGCTTCTGGCCACCCCGGCAATCATTCAATGACGGGAACCTGCGAGACGTCCAAGACTTAACTACTCCGCGTGTAATCCTCAATTCACCAACATCCATACAAAGCACTTATTATATCGACTGTCGTCTATTGACTCTGGCATTCTGAGGGTTTTAATTGGAGAGATCGTAAATTGTCGCACCTGATTGGTAGACATTTACATCGCCGCCCGGATCTACAGTCTCTGATTGGCTCGTTCGTAATTTACTATATCTGATTGGCCTCTGACAGCTTTTGATGCCTTCATTGACCTTCACCTTCTTATCGTTCTGGGAAAAAACTACCTCCTAGCAGAGAAATTGGGCGAAATATGGAAATGTTGGGTACATTTGAAGGGGGAATAACTAGCCGTAGCCGCAAAACTATAAGAAGACCAGAAATCCAGCATTCGATAAGTAATATTATTTCCTTCAACTCGCCATAGTACGTACAATATCTTGGTATATATACCTATCTATGTACCTCAAGGCTACGAAAAACAATTATATCAGTCAGTGCAATGAGCTACAAATCGAAAGTTGCAAGTTTTCTCCCAGAAAGGGACATCCCTGACCTTTCAGGGAAGGTCATTCTGGTCACAGGAGGTATGGAGCTACATACTGTCCATCACGATTTGTATATAGACTGACAATTTGCATAATAGGTAATGGGGGTTTAGGAAAAGAACTTATTCTTTCCGTTGCCAAAAAGAATCCAAAACAGATATTCATGACTGGACGTAATGAATCCGCATGCCTTCGCGCCATAGAAAATATCAAATGTCAAGTCCCGAATATTTTGCCAAATATCACTTTCCTTCAATGTGACTTGGCGTCCTTGAGTACAGTCCAGAGTGCTGCAGAGCATTTCCGTCGCGAAGCAGTCCGACTGGATCTACTGATTTGCTGTGCCGGCATCATGATCGTCCCCCCAGGCCTGACAAAGGATGGATACGAGATACAATTTGGAACCAATCACCTCGGCCACGCGTTGCTGACCAAACTGTTACTACCAGTATTGCTGAAAACTGCTAAGGAACCAAACGGTGATGTTCGCATCGTTGTCTTTTCGTCACAGGGATGGAATCTTCATCCCAGGAAGGGCATTGTGTTCGACAAGCTCCGCACAACACAGGCCGACTTATGGATTGCGCGATACCAGCTTTACGGCCAGAGTAAACTTGCAAATACTCTGTATACCGCGGAACTGGCGCGCAGGTATCCACAATTAACTTGTGTGTCTATTCATCCTGGCGTCGTCATGACGAATCTGGTCACTTCTACCACGGATATTGATCAGAAGATTGTCAAGCTCACTTCTTCGAGCAAGATACTCACTCCAGAGGAAGGAACGAGAAATGCTCTGTGGGCAGCTACAACAAAGAAAGAAGCAATCAACAACGGAGCTTACTACGAGCCCCTCGGCGATCTGGTGAAGCTGGGGCGTAAAGGGAACGACACGGATTTGGCGCGGAAATTGTGGGAGTGGACGGACAAGGAGCTTGAAACGTACACAAATGACGACGATTGGAGTTGAAAAGGTTCGCTGGCTTTTTTACGTTTGTTTTCCTTGGTTTCATTGTCGTTGCTCGTGTTTCCTATGTGTTTGGCGCTCAACGGATCGTCTATGATGTACTAGGTATTTGAACCCCATAATTTACATAAGATTCAGCATATAATTACGTAGCTAATCCTAAGTTTATTTGTCGTAAAGAGTAGCGGACTTGCTCAGGGTGAATTGGTTAGTCTTACCATGACAAAGGCCTTCATTGCGGCACCTGTAGCCATTTCCTGTTTAATAAAAAAGAGCAGTCTATTTCTACCTATGTTAGTAATGTACAGACTACCCTGTAGTTTTATAAAGCATAAAAGCAATTGCCACTGCATATCTCACACCATAACGCATGAAGCTGACAAGAGTAATGCACCGGAAGCTTTGTTCTTCATGCACAAAGCATTTACTGCACTTATCCAAGATATAGCCCCCAGTGAATAAAACATGTTGATGATGCATCATTCAAAATTGTCAACTTTGCAATGTCCCTAGCGAGGGACCGTCGTCCGTTAAGAACATATACATCGCCGAACAGCTACGGATTGTCCGCGACAATGTCCGAGCGGCTGCACCGCGGCCCCAGAGCTGCAAGCTATCTTTGACCCGGAACGGATGATCAATAGTATACCAAGCCCGGCGATGATGCGACAAGGGTCTGGAAATAGTAATGTGTCTCCTTATGCCTGGGACCGGAATCGGAGTCGGCTGAACTGCCCGCCGATGCTCCTTTTATATGCACCAATAAGCGTTGTTTCTCGGGGCTCGAACTACTTGATCGAGTCTACAGCCTCCTGACTATGCATCTTTGTGCCAGAAGGCGTTCTTTGTCGACGCAGTTGGTGAATGGATAGCTAAATATAAAACGAAGACATGCCTCGCTGCCATGGAAGTTTGTCGGCCGGCGATTCAACGAGTATTAATTCATAACTAAACGTGAATCTTATTTACTACTGCTTAACAATAGATTTTGCATCAAAATGGTCTCTAACTTTGTTGAGAAGGTTGCGATTGTTGGTGTAAGTAAGAAATCTTTCCCTTGGTGATCTTTAATATTCGCTGCCAACCCTCCTGGCGAAAAAGGAATCGGTTGATCTAGAACCACGGCATACTAAAGCTACGGTGAATATAGGCTGGTGGCCAAGTTGGAACCTATATAACAGAGGCTCTGCTCAAAACTGGCAAGCACCAGGTGACTGCGATTTCTCGCGAAGGCAGCACTAGTCCCATCCCTGCTGGTGTCACCGTCAAGAAGATCAACTACGCCGAGCCAAGCACCATTGTCGAGGCATTGAAGGGACAGGATGTTTTGATCTACAGCCTATCTGTCCTTGTAACTGATGAGGCTGACAGGCTCATCAAAGCTGCTGCCGAAGCCGGAGTTCCCTGGATTCTTCCCAACGAATTCGGATATAACTCTGACAACGACGCCGTCAACAAAGATACCTTGACCGGCATTCCCAAGAAAGCCCAGCGCAAGCTGATTGAAACCCTCGGGGTGTCTTCTTGGATCGGTGTCGGCAGTGGCTACTGGTATGAGTACAGTCTGTCTGTCGGTGGCTGGTCATTTGGATTCGACATTAAGGGCCGTGAAGCCACCTTCTATGATGACGGAAACACGAAGATCCACACATCTACCTGGCCACAAATTGCTCGCGCCGTGGCGAGCTTGCTTTCCTTGCCAATCACTGGTTCGGACACTACTCTCTCGCAATTCAAGAACAAATTTGCCTTTATTTCCTCCTTCTATGTCAACCAACAAGAGATATTCGAGTCTCTTCTCCGTGTGACCGGCACAACCCGTGACGATTGGAAAATCAGTAACCAGCCATCTGACGCTCGCTTTGCGTTTGGAAAGCAGATGTTGCAGAATGGCGACCGTCGAGGCTTCGGTATCTCGTTATACTCTCGTACGTTCTTCCCTGACGGCGCTGGTACACACCCCGAAAGCGCAAATGCTGCCTTGGGCCTTCCTGAGGAGAGTCTGGACGAATTCAGCGCTGTTGCTGTAAAGATGGTCCAGGAAAGCTACTTCGAGACCAAGGTTATTCCTCGTATTACTCCTTCGTCTTCTTGAGCATTGGGAAAGTTGTCTAGATGATAAGAAAAGATTTCAACAAGGCATGCCATGCCGCCCTTCACTTGAGGAAACCTTAGATGGAAATGAAAAATTCTGGCATGTAATTATGCTTTCGATGATATCCCATAAAATGACAGATGACGATAATGATACACCCCCCTTCACATATACAAGAGGTTCAAGGAACCGAGTGAGGCCAACACTACTTCAGCATAATCTTCCTGGTACATACAATTCAGTAGTTTCCTAAGAAAGATAACTTGTATCGACCCAATCCGCGTAGTCATCTCCCAGAATGGTAGAAATTTCTATTGGCGCTGAGAGCGTAGTTGCAAAGCTGGCACGAGTACCCTCCGATCCAGCACCGGTGTTGTCGTACTCGCCAAAAAGAACGTCTTCGGTATTTGGTTCACTGCTGGACCATTCAATCCAGCCCGCACTATTGATAACGTCGGTCATGCTCGTGTACTGGAAGACAACCCGGGCGTATTCGGTCCATGGGCGACCTGTTTCATTACCCCGTGTTAGACTTAGGGTTCCCTTCCCATACTTTGCAGTTCATCGTGAGAAGAAAGGATCAGACAAACCAAGATAGTAAGATCCTTCAGTAACATCGCTACCACTGGCAGCGGCAATGGCTGAGTTGGTAATCACATAATAAGAAGTGCCGGATGATGATACACGTCCGTTGGCTGTGATTGTGCCTTCGCTTGCAGCAAGGACTGAAATGTCACATCCATCAAACCAGGCTGTGGCATATTGGCCGAATATGAAATCACTTTAAAAGTCACGGTAAATATATCATCATACTTAATTCACGAGTTCATAGATGAAAAGGAGGGCTTGTTGACGTACATTGCACCTTCGATTAAACATTGAGCGTATACTTGGTTTCCAGTCTCTGCCAGTATAGTGTCTGGACAGGGGGAGAAGATATATTAATGACTGCTATCAGCGAAAAGAATTGACGTTCGTTACGTACCCTGGTAGCCAGTGAATTGACATGCGTAGTATCCTTGGTCAGTTGCGTAGGCACTCAAGGCGATGGCCTGAGCGCCCTCACCGTAAGTGTTAGCCACATTGATGTTGTATATCTTGGACTTTGCGGCGTAGTTTCGAAGAGTGCCTGATGACAAGAGTCAGTAAAGTTAGATGTTAAGAGGTGTTCTCGAACTAGGCTTTCAGGGTTGAAAGGGTAAATCAAAGGCCACATACCACTCAAATCGTCACTACCAGCTTCCGTAGCAGACAGGCCGTATGTGATAGTGACCAAGTTCGATGAATACGAACTCGTGCTGTCATATTTTCAGCATTTTTCATGTTCACTCCATTCTTACTTATTATTTTCGACTTGGCACTAACTCTTCAGTCTCTCCATATATGATAAGCTCACCGGCAAGACTAGGGATGTAGACTTGTTCTTCATAGGTGCCCTCCTCAATGAAGACGATCTGGGTCGCTGTAGACGTTGTGCTCAGTGCTGCCACTGCCTCGCTGATCTAGATTCATTTTAGTCGTGTATCCGAGAAGCCGAAACTAGATGGTGCCCATACCGTTTCATAATCACCTCCAGACTTTGCTACTACAATGGAACCAGAGGGTGGAGAGGTACGACTGGCCGCAAGAGCCGATATAGCACAAGCAAGTAGAGTGATGAATGTCTTCATGACGATCAAGTTCCGATTTGCGCAATGAAGAGAACAAGAAGTACCAATGTTTTGAGTAGGCGAGGGATACTCCTGGATGTTTCCTTAGGTTTCAGCGAAGAAAAAACAAGACTGTCATTCTTTCCCAGTTCTAGTCCACCAAGGGTACATTTTATATATAAACCCTAGAGCTTAATTAGGGGAAACATTATTCCAGAACGCAAGTAGGGATTATGCCGGTGAAACTTGACGAGACGGCCATTCCAGTAGATGACGAAGCTGCATAGATTTCCACCATTCAATTTCGGAACAACCTCTTAGATAGGCAGTAGTGGATATGGGGACCTGGTGGCCTAGCATCACTTAGGTTGAGGCTTTCTTTGGAAGCTCTCCGCAGCGAGAGGGCATAGGCATTGTGTGGTGGGTACAAGTAAATGGTAGGGATAGGCGTTCACTTCCCACCTGGGTAGACTCTCCACCGGCTATGGTGTATCCATAACCTTATGCAGGGAATATCTGATTTGCTTGAAACGCCGCCAAGTCCCTAGTGAAAGGTTGGTTTTGTAGTCGCATGTTACCTGGGTGTCAATTGATGTAATAAAATCTATAATTTGACCAGGTGCCCTCCCTGATCGGGTTCAACATCGAAGTGCACGAATCAAAATACTGAACGGCGTGCATGTATAGTTAGTCTGAAAACATTTTTCCGCGAGTAAGGACCGGATCTTGATTTCGACGATATGTGGATGGAAATATTTGTTGGACGACAAGGGCTAGGACTAAGACACACCCGCACGGTTTCTTCCGTCGCAATTATGCCGGTAAACTATAAGGCTAAAAGCACGACTACGAGTTGATGTAGACATCAATCTACTCATCTTCATATCGATTGGTGACTTGTGCAAATCTGTGTCTTCTGAATTAGTAAAGATAGTTAGCGGGGGTGTAATTATATTTCCCTCACAATCGAAGAATCTACATTTCCTCGGATATAGAAAATTCTTCGCTGAATGTCCATGTCTTCTTCTATGGGTCTGCATGAAACGCGGTTCATAACAAGCAACAATTTCGCAATTACCCTATTGTTTCACATGGAGATCCACATCTGGTCTCATCTATAGCAGCTCCCTCGTCATTAAGACTTGAATGAAATGTCAGTCAGATGAGTATCTGAATCCCAAACGCTGATTTTGGCTTATCGATAGTAGATTATACATAAAGTAGCATGCCCTGTGATCCACGAAGATGCCCCAAGACGCATGTATATGATTGTTCATAGGGGATCTGCATTCGCAAGGCGGTTCCTGGAAGATGTCGGATCGGATGCGCTATTCGGGCTAATTGTCGAGCTAGAGGAACGCAACATTGCTCGAAAACTGTAAGTTTGACTGGTGAGAATGAAAGCCATTGATCATGCACAGAGATAGTTAGAGGTTACATCAAGTTGTGTCCAAAGATTGTTTTTATTTTATTAGGTTATCAAGGATCAGAGTTACAGCTCATAGAAGCATGATCACGTGACCATTAATCATCCCGTGGTTTTGATTGGATGACGTATACCCTTGACTGCGTTCAGCCAATAAGAGCTCTCGCAGTCCGCTTCAATTGGTGAGTCTGCTGAGTCATCCCGCCCTCGAGCGGCATATCATGCCTTGATTGGCTCATATTTGACTTGGCAGGGCTATACTTTACCTAAGCCGGGTTAGTGCTGCATCTCCTGGATTTCTGCCAATCTCCGTAACGACGCGGGCTGCTCTTGCTTCGTCTTCCTCGTTGTCCACCAGTCACTCGTTTGGTTGTTTTTTGGTCTTGTTCACGGTTCTTGCTTTTCAGTTGATTATCTCGTCATTGCATGTCTGTCAAAAAAAAAATGTCGAACAACAAGGCCTCCGAACTGCCCACCATCAACCCTGGCGCTGCCAAACCCGCTTCGACTCTGCATCCCTCCGTCTATATCGCGTATGAATTTGGACCTCGTGCATGTTGTGTAACTCGGTTGTGCTGAAATTTGCCACAGCTCGTGGATTGCCCTGAGCTCTGGTGTTATCATCTTCAACAAGTGGATTTTGCACACTGCTGGATTCAGTATGTTGCCGCATCCGATCAGTTCAAGACTGTCAATGGTTCAACAAGCTAACCCAATTGCTGTTAAGGTTTTCGTATGTGATGCATTTATCTCAACTCCAGCAGCAAAGACTACTGATCACGCCCGATAGCTCTATTCTTGACGACATGGCACCTATTCTTCGCGACCGTCATGACCCAGCTCATGGCCCGTTTCACCACAATGCTCGACTCCCGGCATAAGGTTCCGATGACACAGAGCGTCTATATGTGCGTAACATTTTTGAATTGAAAGTGTCGCTGTTATCAACCAATCTGACCGTCATTAGGCGCGCGATCGTACCCATTGGTGTCTTTTTCAGTTTGAGTTTGATTTTCGGCAATCTGGTTTATCTGCATTTGAGTGTTTCTTTCATTCAGATGTTGAAGGTTGCTCACCCTCCAATGCTTTTTGACTTCATGGCATTCGCTGATATACTGGTCTTATTTAAAGGCTACCAACTCCGTCGCAACCCTTCTCGCGACCTGGGCCCTCGGCGTTGCGCCTGTCCGCCTCGAAACGCTAGGAAATGTCTCGATCATTGTAGTCGGTGTGGTCATTGCTTCGATTGGCGAGATCAAGTTCAGTCTCATTGGGTTTATCTGTATGTTCTGTTGCCTCCACAGAGATTTTAATCATTGTTGATTCTGAGATTCCTGTGCGATTGAATAAGACCAGGTTTGCGCTACCGTTTTTGAGTCTGTCCGCCTCGTCATGGTGCAACGATTGCTCAGTTCAGCAGAATTTAAGATGGATCCACTCGTTTCGCTTTACTACTTTGCGCCTGCTTGTATGGTCATGAACGGTCTTGCTACTCTCGTCTTTGAGATTCCACACATGAGCAAGTACGACGTCTACAGCGTTGGACTGGGCAATTTGCTGGCGAATGCTAGTGTTGCTTTTGCTTTGAATGTCTCCGTTGTTTTCCTGGTATGATTGCCCCTGTATTTCATTCGTCTTCCGCCAGGGCTCAGTTAGGTGGCGATAGTCTGCAGATCACTAATCGTTTATGTTTAGATCGGAAAAACTTCGGCCCTCGTTCTGACTCTATCCGGTGTTCTGAAGGACATTCTCCTTGTCGTTGCATCTATGGTTATTTTCCATGATCCAGTCACACTGATTCAAGCCCTCGGCTACGGAATAGCACTCATGGGTCTTGTCTATTACCGACTTGGTGCTGAGGGTATCTCCAATCTCATGTCCGGACTGCGCCAGTCAGCAAGGAATGTAGGGACAAGACGCTTGGTTTTCCTCACTCTTGTGTTTGGCGGTACTTACCTAGGCTTTCGGCAATATTCACAGAACCCCTCAGCATTCTCCAGCACCCTCCTTCAAGGGATCGGTTCGAAGAATTAAATGGCAGTAGGTGACAGAAATAGATCTCTACGTTCCTATTTTCTAGATCAGATGCTTTTTATACCTCTCGACTGTGACGATATGGCATTGACGAAATGATATCAACAATATATACACTTCACAGTCAAAAAGCCAGTGGCTCGCTTGGTGGAAAGGTATAAATATTTCTTCTCTTCTCTTCTCTTCTTCTCTTCTTCTCTTCTTCTCTTCTTCTCTTCTTCTCTTCTTCTCTTCTTCTCTTCTTCTCTTCTTCTCTTCTTCTCTTCTTCTCTTCTACTGATAGATTTCTTTCCTCTTCATCCCTTGTATTCTCTTTTATCTTTTCTTCGCCTCTGGGCCAGATTGTATATATAAGGAAAATATAAAAATAATTACATATTGACACCTTTGCTCGTGAAATCTTCGTGGGTAGTCAATGGTAAGAGGTCGACATGTATACAGTCACCCCCTAATTATCCGCATCTTCTGGATTGTCAGCAGAGCCATACCTCAGCTGTTTAAACCTCCCGACACGTTGAGACAACAAAATCGACATGCCCTCGATAAAAAATTGCACTAATAAGGCACAACAATGACTTCTTCGAAGATCCGAGCAGTCTTCTTCGACTTCATAGGCACATGCCTCACTTGCTCTAGAATGGCGTCATAACTATTTTGATTCCAACGCCGCCCGTCTTGCAGCCGGCTAGCCTCCTGAAGACATCGACATCACTCTCCGCAAGACCCTTGATGCCCTGCTGGAGAAGCATCCGGCGCACAAACCCCTGTTCGACGAGCAGACAAAACAGCGATGCATACTCGGCTGGCACTCGATGCCCGCCTGGCCGGATGTGCCGCTGGCAATCGAACAGCTGAAGACTGCAGGGTATGAGGTGTTTGTTCATGCAAAGGGCACGACGCGGCTGCAGCTCGATCTTTGCAGATCGGCAGGTCTCGCCTTCGACATGCTGTTTTCTAGCGAGTTGCTCGGCGTGTATAATCCTGCTCTAGAAAACTATCTTAGAGTATTGCAAATGGTCAAGTTAAGACCGGAAGAGTGTGTCACGGTGACTGCGCATGCGTATGATATTCAGGGAGCGATGTCAGCCGGGATGAAGACGGTGTATATTCATAGGTGGACTGATGATATTAATGAGGATATGGAGCTGGCCAAGAAAGAACATGACTTTTTCCTGGCAGGCATGAGCAATCTTGCCGCGGTTATTGGGGGGTTGGGAAATAATGAACCCGCAGATGTTTAGAAAAGAATTTCAGTTCGTTCATACATGGATGCATTTGTGTGGTGCCACTTTGGAAGTTGGGATGCTTTCTTGCCAATCAAGTAAAACACGGGAAAACAATAAATTGAAGGTCGTATGACAGCATTCAAGCCTGGATCGGAAATCAGCCGCGGAAAAGGCTCACTTCCAAGCCTTGGGGCCAAGATGGCGCAAGAACGCGTGAAGTAGGCCAGGTTACGTGGTCCCTTAAGACACGAGTGCAAATTTCTTGGCCCGAAACGGCAATTTTACGGGGCCTACAGGCGGAAGTTCTCCTCGGTTATGAGTGAGACAGTCTGTGCTGAAGGTTTTCAGATTCGTGATATAAGTAAGATTCACGGCGAAGTTTATCTAGATCAGATAATAAATAAGCGAACAGCCACGCACCAAATGGACGCGGGTCTAGAAGGATCAGATAATTTTCGGAGCGGATCTGATAACCAGCCACGGCGCTCATTGGCTCGCCCAGTCTTGCTACTTTAGTATAGCCAACTTGCATTGCTCGTTTAGGTGTCTTGCTATCATCGCCCCACGCACAAAGGAATGCAGGAACACACGGTGGGAGGAGCTGTTCTTCACGAGGTTTTGGAATGACTATATTATGCAGTCGTTCCCCCGCCGGTTTTCCTACAGGCTATATCACTTAAATCTCCCAATATGTCAGTTCAAGCTGCCCGCTCACAGCTGACACGAGTTCTCGTTGTTGGAGGCTCATATGCCGGTCTTTCTGTCACACTCAATCTCCTGGACCTTTGCAATGGGCTGGCTCCACGATTCTCCGGCTCGAAGTCGCCGGTAGATATAAGCCAACAGACACCAGTTGAGGTTACAATTGTAGATGAGCGCGATGGCTTTTGTATGACTTGACACTCCTTTCTCGGATGCCACTCTTCTAATACAGTATTTTGTTGTTTAGATCATCTGATCGGAACTCCGCTCGCATTCGCTTCCAAAACATACGCAGAAAAGGCATGGCTGCGATTCGGAGATATTCCGGCGCTCCAGACGCCCGCCGTAAAAATCATACAGGCTAGAATCACAGACGTTGATTGTGAAGACAAAGTCGCAGCCGTCACAGAAATTGGCACGCAGAACAATATTCAAATACCATACGATTATTTTGTTGCAGCGTCGGGGCTGAGACGGACCAAGCCCTCGGCTCCGTTGGCACTGACGCGCAAACTATATCTGGAGGAAGTTTCGGAGCATATTCACAGAATTGAAACGACCAAAGATGGCGTTGTTGTGATTGGCGCAGGTCAGATCCATATATCTACCTACATGTTCAAACATCCGTGGATACCTGGGTATACTGCATGCCAATGAAAACTGACTTTGTCTTATTTCCAGGTGCCGTTGGCATTGAAATCGCTGCTGAGCTCAAGATGGTCCAACCAGAAATTAAGGTCACGTTAATTCATTCACGTTCCAAGATTTTGTCGTCCGAGGACTTTCCGGACGAATTTAAAGACACAACACTGTCCCTAGTCCACGACGCCGGGGTCGAGACAGTTCTGGGTGCCCGAGTTTTGGACACTATCGAAAACACCGACCCTGCTTCGAAATCGAAAACTTACGAGGTGGTGCTCTCCGATGGCCGTCGCGTCAAGGCTGGCTTCGTGATTAATGCGATATCCAAGTTTCACCCGTCAGCGACCTACTTGCCGACCACCGCGTTAGATGAAGAAGGATACATCAAGATTAAGTCGAGGTAGGGCTTAGAAACACATATTTTAGTTGATTTGCTTAGTTCATACTGACTGAATTTAGTACCGAATTCAACGACGGCACACCGAACTCTACCTATCACCATGCAGCCGGCGACATTGCTCGCTGGCCCGGTGTCAAACGCTGTGGTGCCGCGATGCATCAAGGGCTACATACAGCGGTTAATATTCACCAGAAAATACTGAGCAAGCAGCGCGGTCAGACTCCCCAATTTAAGGAGCTGGATTCAAATGTTCCGCCCATGATGGGCATTGCAGTAGGCAAAAAGGCCGCTTCGTATACCCCTGCTGCTGGCACAAATGCGAGTGAAGAGGTATTGCGGTTATTCTTTGGGGATGACATGGGCTTTACAAGTATGTTACTTCCCGTTGCTAGACGGATTCATAGAGGAAAGTTTGCTGATGCTGTTTTCTTATGCATAGTTTGTTGGAATTATCTCCGTCTTGGAGACGCACCGTATAAAACAGGATCAACAAACGGGTCTGTGATTAACACCGCCGGCAACATCATGAGCTGGAGGAGACCGCTTCTATTCATATTCGATCTTTTTAGAATGACCGGGAGGAATCTGTACCAATTCGGCATCTTGAGTCTGAAGAAGTTTTCGCTGTTCTCCTGACTTTATCGGTCTGTTTTTTTGTAAAGTACCGAAAGAAAATCGCTGATATTTCGTACATGCATGTATGGCGTCCAGACTAAAGAGCTGTTCATACTGATTCCCGCCACGTCATTAACCAGGTACTATATGCCGACAACAACAAATGCCTGTCTATGTAACCAGGTCGAGCCAGAGATTAAGCGAGGTTCGCGAAAACTGTGAAACAAGACAGTAATCGTAATATACAGCGTGTGTATCCAGTTTTTATGCGTCATTCATACAATACAAGCGCGGTGGAGCTTGATTGTGGACAAGCCGCTAGTACGGGGCTAGTACGAAGAAAAGAGAACATTTCGCGGCGCCGGATCAGATTAGATGATCAGATAAGATGGGCTGTCGCGCGCTCTCCTGGTTTGCTGGCCGTCTGTGTGGGTTGTAACTTTTATGAAAGGAGGAACAGGACAAAATCACATCCGAAGTCGGGATTCATACAAGCCAAGCAATACGGCTATATAGTCCCTCCAGAAATGACCTTGCTCGTGGACAAGAAACGAGACAATTAAAGCGGTTAGTATTATCACGAAAAAGCATGAATCTGTACCCATAGCATGATTCCAGGATCTTCTGCCGCTTGCCGTACGACTAAAGAGGTCTGCATTGTGAGGTGGCCCAGGGCAAGCTTCTTTCTGATTAATTATCTGTTCCTCAGTGACTAATGGGCTAGAGTTATGGAACGCAGTCTCGATATAATTCTAAAACTGTAACGAGGTAGAGAGATTTTGATTATTGTTCAATATGAATGACGAATCTAGCCCCGATATATAATAGATAAAATATGGATTAAGCTTGCACATGTATTGCGGAGCTTTCATGACTGAACCCGGCCAGAGGAAAACCATTGGAAAGAGAAAAGAAGATCTGTTCCTCCTTCCCATTTGAGTAATGAGCGTCGTTGGTCTGCGAAATCGGCAGTTCGCAATCCACACAATCCATCCGACTAGGCGTGAGGTGGGATCGGCTTGAATCAAACTTTGACTTGGCCGCCGTCCGTGATATCCGCTGCGATCTTCAAGGGGGAGAGAAAATATTACATTCAGAAGAAAAACCCGAGTACCAGTGTAATGACGATGTATTCGTAATAATTCAGCGAAACCCGCCCCACTGCGGATCAGATAAGATTACGGGATCATACCGTCTCATCAGCAAATCACACACATGCCCTCCATCAGATAAATTTGCTTGCTCCACAGCCCCGCCTTGTTTTTCTTTTTCCTTCTCCTTTTTGTCCCACATACACACGCTGTTGTTCGTATCTGCCGGGTCTTAATTCCCGACTTTTCGCGTAATGGACACATCACCTCGTGGATCCTGTGGCAGTCGATGCTGCACATCGGCCTCGGTTATGCACCGGTGAAGCGGATGGGCATTAAGTCTGAACTGACATGGCGACAGACTGACAGTGATGTCAGGCGTGGGTTGCGGCATTTAATACCGAAGTTCATTGGAAGGCGTTAGTAGAAGAATAGACAGCAGACACGGGAAACAGCACGCAACGACAATACTTACACGTGTTCCTGTTAATTGTCATACGATGCATTCAAAGAACTAGATTTAACAGAAACTTCAATAACAAAGCTTTGAAACATTTACTCCCAAGTATCCAACACATGCTGTTGTTTTGAGTCAGAGCAATATACAGAGAAGTAGAAATTATAGTGAGGGTTTTTTTGGGAAGTAGTCCGATGGAAGGCTTTATTGTCTACTACGAGACTTTCATAAAGGTTTGAACAAACGTGAGCTTACAAGATTTTGTCTTTCTATCTACACATAATAAAAACGTAAACTAACACCCGTTTTATGTCTTTAGAAAGTCTAAATACTCCCGAGATCCCAAGGACATGATTCTACAGCCTGGCTTTATGCTCCACAGGCTTTCTGCTGGCGTTGATTGAGTCGACCAATTCGTCTGCTCGAACGGCAAGGATAGAGAGGAGAGTATCGCTAATCTGTACACAGTATGATTAATTGATTTGAAATTAGATATACATCGAGGACATATAGAGATGGAAAGGAACTTACTCCGTGGCTGGTTTCGCAAGAGCCCT
The DNA here is from genome assembly GCF_001907595.1 of Talaromyces atroroseus. NCBI lineage: Eukaryota > Fungi > Ascomycota > Eurotiomycetes > Eurotiales > Trichocomaceae > Talaromyces > Talaromyces atroroseus. The sequence goes on along the minus strand of NW_017971441.1, from coordinate 114,584 downwards.
GTAACCAAATAGCCGCATCACGCACCACTGAACCAGGTCGGAACAGCAAACGATAGTTCCTTTGCACCTGATATCCACTTTCTTCTGAGCCAGAAAGCAGGAGCGGTTTGACGTCCTTCAATATCCCGGCGAAGGGCCTTCTCTGGTAGCCTGTTGCTACAACCACCAAGTCGTACGCCTGCGTTGTAAGTTTTGCCTCTCCAGTGATTGTGTCCTTCAGTTTGAGATTTAAAGCATTCCCTAACTCAGCTACCTTGGCACCTGTCACCTCGCTATTGTGCAAGAGTGACAGTGTCCAATCCCGTGGATCTGGTTTGAGGAGTCTCTGCCGGTAGATCTTTTCGTAGATTCCTTCAATCAGGGGCAGCCGAACAACACTGTAATTTGTAGCTTTGTTCTTTTTCAAGCTTTGTTTGCGATTGTTCTCGTCGAGTGAATAAAACTCGTCAACGCTGGTGGGATCGAAAATCTCATTTACGCTAATCAACAGAATACAGGTTAGACCATGACAATGAAGCAAAATACTGAACTGATAGTAAGACTTACAATGGACTGTCATCACTCGGCCGAAGAGCCGAATCTCTGAAAATAAGAGACACGCGAGATTTTGGATATCGAGATTGCAAGTCCTCGGAGATCTCGACCGCACTCTGACCTCCTCCAACAACCGCAAACCTGTACTCGGCATTGTCATTTTGAAACCTCTGTGGAACATTTTTCAAATACTGAGAAGAATGAATTATCCTGTCACTGAAATCCGGGTTTTGCAGACCATCTGGAATGGAGAACTCCCCACCATTAGCCACAATCACATGCTTAGCACAGAAACGCTGCACGTCGCCCGATCGCACATCTCGAGCGTTGATCCAGAAACAATCAACCGCATTCCCAGAGGACGAAGTTTTCCCGGGGCTCACCCCCAAAACCTCCTGGCCATATCGTACTCGATCCGTGAAATGCCCCGCACACCACTTCATATAGTCATTGAACTCCTCGCGGAAAGGAGTATGCGTAGACAAATTGATGAAATTGGCAAGCCGGTTGTGTTTATGAAGATAATTCACAAACGTGAAATGCGACTGCGGATTGCGCATAGTGGCCAGATCCTTCATGAAGGATATTTGCATCTTCGTGCCGGGGAGGAGCATGCCAGTGTGCCAGCCGAATTCGGTTTGACGTTCGAGAAACAGCACATTTTTGCTCGAGAATCCTCGCTCGTGCATCGCAATGGCAATGGCGAGTGCTGCAGGACCGAAGCCCACGCAGACTATGTCGTATTGCGAGCTTTCAGGGCCTTCCGTCGCCTTGCCCTCATGCGGGGCATCAGTGTTGTGTGCTGGCTCCATGAGTGAGAGTGAGGAAAGAAATGGATGAATAGTTGCAGCTTAATTGATCTAAGATTTAAAGCAGACTCGTTGTGTGAAAGAGGGAAGAATAGCTAGGCCTGATACTTTTTTACTTGTCAAGCTCTACATGTGCCTGGAATGCTAGACCAAGAAAGAGTCAAAGCTTCGCTAGCTTTCGGCGTATCCATACGGAGTATACAATTACTAGCGTGACATTACAGGATATCCACCTCAATGCAATGCAGCAACGGTGTCAACAGGCCATGAGGGACCTAGAGCGGGGCAGGTACTGAAAAAAGTGTTTCTTTGGTGTATTTGGCCGGTGTCGGATTATGGATATCACACAACAAAAATTGTTTGTTTTGTGGCTTGTGTTGTGTTTCACGCTGTCAAGTGATGGCCGTAATTTTGACCTTGCGGGCCGGTTGGTGTCGGTATGTAACGTACGTGTTTGGTATCGAGTATATTACCGCTGGGTAATACGCCTTACGCAGCATATCGTAAATATTCAAGGTTGTCTCTGCCTGTGATCGGCAAACTTGTATAAAATCTTGTGTGTATTAGGGTATCGACGCCAGTCCCTAGAAGGGCAACGTGCCGAAGAAAAAAAATCCCAAGCTTGTCAGGTTAGATCCGATTATTTGATCTGCTTCCCAGCTGTCTCCCTGCGATCACGCAAACAAGCTATTAGCTGCAGCAGAAGCGGGTGAACTGGTATCGTACAACTTGAGCATCGATCAATCATGGGTGCAGGCTTGCAGACCAGCATCGCCCTTACTCGATTGCAGCAAACGCAGCAGCACATTCACCCAACTCGTGCCACTCATGAAGTTGTAAGACAGGCAATTGTCCACGGCCCAAGGACGCCGGAGTTGTGGCAGCTCACCCTCAGTGAGCTCCTAGACTTTCAGTGCCGAGAATACCACGACCGTGAATGCTTGGTTGTTCCCTGGACCAATACAAGGTGGACGTACGCACAGCTGCAGGCAGAAAGTGAAAAATTGGCTCGTGGGTTGATCGCAAGCGGAATTCGGCATGGCGACCGGATCGGCGTGATGGCTGGCAATTGCGAGCAGTATGTATCGCTTTTCTTTGCTGCGGCGGCTGTTGGAGCAATTTTGGTAGTCATCAACAACACCTACACAAGGGCAGAGTTGATGTATGCTCTGGAGCATACCTGTGAGTTGTAATATACGCTACCTTACCACTTTAACTTTTGTCTTTTTGGGACCTTTTCATCTGACGGTGTTTATTCAGCCTGTAAAATGCTATTCATATCACCGAATATTGGCCGGCACTCGCTCGAAGATTCTATCAACTACCTCCAAGGCCGGGATAGGGCCCAGTCTCTTCCCGACTTAGAAGAGGTAGTGATTATTCGCGGTCAATATCAGTCGGTGAAAACATATAATGACGTTATTCATGAGGGTAATGCTGTTTCACAAAATACAGCATATCGCCATGCCAACATTGTCAGTCCTTACGACGTCTGCAATCTTCAGTTTACCAGCGGTTCAACTGGGAATCCAAAAGCATCAATGTTAACGCATTAGTGAGTTTCTTCTGTTAACAGTATCTTTTTTTTTTTCCCTCTTCTTTTTTTAAAACGACTAAAATGTTGACTCTTCGAAAGCAATCTTATCAATAACTCCCGCTTCATTGGTGATCGTATGGACCTCACTGCTTCCGATGTCCTCTGTTGTCCACCACCACTATTTCATTGTTTCGGCCTCGTTCTGGGACTTCTTGCCTGTATCACTCACGGGGCCAAGATTGTTTATCCCAACGAAACATTTGATCCAGCTGCAGTTCTCGAGGCCATATCCAAGGAGCAATGCACCGCCGTGCACGGGGTGCCCACTATGTTCGAGTCAATCCTTGCAGCACCTAGACCAAGACAATTTAATTGTGGCCGCCTCAGAACGGGAATCATTGCTGGTGCTCCGGTGCCCTATTCTCTTATGCAACGGCTAGTCAAGGACCTCAACATGACCGAGTTCACGAGTAGCTATGGGCTAACCGAAGCATCGCCCACGTGCTTCAATGCATTCACTCACGACTCGGTTGAGAGGCGATTAACAACAGTTGGAAAGGTCATGCCTCATGCCAGTGCCAAGATTATCGATCCTAAATCCGGACGCACTCTTCGTGTGGGCGAACGCGGAGAGCTATGCATGAGCGGCTATCAGGTGCATAGCGGATATTGGAAGAATCCACAAAAGACAGCGGAGACACTGCTGAGAGATGAAGATGGAACAGTATGGCTACGAACAGGTGACGAAGCAGTTTTTGATGCCTTTGGATACTGTACAATCACAGGTCGTTTCAAGGATATAATCATCCGCGGAGGGGAAAACATCTATCCTCTTGAAATTGAAGAAAGATTGGCCGCTCATCCGGCCGTATCCCGAGCCACGGTGATTGGAATTCCGGATCAGCATTACGGTGAGGTTGTAGGGACGTTCATCGAGTTTGAGAAGGGCGTTGCCAATCTGCCTTCAGCTGAAGATCTTCGAAACTGGATAAGGGAAACATTGGGCAGACATAAAGCGCCCAAATATCTGTTCGTATGTGGGTCGCATGATCTTCTTCCTAGGGTTATTCCCCAAACAGGAAGTGGAAAAGTACAGAAACAAGTCCTGCGCGAATTGGCAAAGAAACTGGTGCACAGCGAAACACAGACGCTGCTTCAGTAACGTCAAAAAAGTTAAGCCACTTATGAGTCATGTATTGTCAGATCATTGAAAATGAAAAGACACACTACGATTTGTTAAATTAGCTCCTGCTTCATAATCTCGGGACGTTGTTCGAGAGTAGAGCCAAGTCAGTACATAGTATTGGGTTGTTTCTATAAAAATAAAAGGTAGATGAGTCTTTAAGCGAACTACAAAATATGCAGGGTTATAACTAAAACAAACAAAGAAAGAAAAAAAATTGCATCCTTGTTCAACAAAATTCAAATTACAGATTATCTAGTTCTTTGTCCTCCCCATCTAGGTACCTTCTATAACAACCAGCCTTGATTCCCAATGAGTGATTAAAATCACTTGCTTCACTTACCATTGGCGTCCAAGTTTCTCAGATTCCCCCCTTGTCCGAGCTTCAAGTTGGAGATCTCCCCTCACCAAGAACAAGGTGTTTGTCATCAGCGATGGTGCCTCGGGCATTGGATTCGAAGTCGTCAAACTTCTCTGCGCCAAAGGAGGCAATGTTTACATTGCTGGTCGCTCGCAAGGACAGGGGGAGGCAGCCATTTAAGCTATAAAAATTACTGCAGGCTGTGGCTCCGAATTTAGTGAAAGCGAGGAAGTTAGAAAAACATTGAAAATTATCTGGCCAGAAAGTTCTGGGATTTTTGTGATGAACACCACCAAGGAACATGCCTGCTTTGCTTCTGCGTGTCTTCTCCAAAAGAAAAGAAAATTACTGCAAGTGAGATCTAATATTATTATTCATTATACGTTATATATTATACCTAATCGAGGTTGAGTTCCTCAGTCAACCAGAAATGCATCAAGTCTAGTAAACATGTACCTTGGGCATATCCAAGCTCGACACCTGGGCAATGGCGCCTAGTCCTTATGTAGAGCGTATGCTCGTTACTGACATGACGAATTTCGATCCAGAGAAGAGAACCACTGCTCGCGAGGCGTTGGAACATAAGTGGTTTGAAGGTGTTTAGCAGCTGCCAAAAGGATTTAGTGATTTTTGACAAGATATAAGCAATAAGAGATTCGATGCTTTCCTACATATCTCATCAGAATAACCTGAGCGCATCTTGGCAATGACATCTTCTCGTGGCTGTACAGCGTTTGACGACGATCTCGAAAGATGCCTGAGCGGCGGCTGACGGCCTGAGGCTACAAATAGGCCCCTTTTATTGGCCTCAGGCACGGCAGCGGCACATGGCGCCAAACTTGGTTTAGTGTGCTGAGCCGAAAAGCCAATGGCAGAGCATCTCCCCCACGTCATCGTTTTTTGACTTCGTGTTATGAGAGCTTGGCTGAGGACAGCGCTGAACATAAATAATCCAGCCTGCCCTACTCGAAGCAATGGATTCCCAGAGACAACGACGTCAACGAAGATACCAGCACCAGTACAAAAAACTAATTGACCGAGACAAGTCCTATCGCAATGGATAAGAAATCGGAAACCGCCAAGGTGAGTTGACAGCCAGACAGCTAGTATATGACTGTACTGAGAACAGAACCAACACAGTATGCGCAGACAGCACAACTAGATGAGCCATCGCCACCTCCATACTCAGCACGCGATACGCAAGAAAGCCAAGTGCCGTCGCCATACCCTCCACAATCGTACCACATGCAGGCCCCGTTGCGAACCCTCAAAGCCGAGTACACCAAATGGACACTTACTGGCCTGCGTGTATATGACGCCACGACATCAGAGAACCTTTACGAAGCCAAGATTAAATGGATGAAATCAAGTATGGCATTCACCAAGCCCGGTTCTACGGACCCATTTGCGACGGTGAAATTCCACACCTTTACTCCCAGATGGGACATTCAGTTCGATGGCATGGCCTCGTTCACAGTTCCGCTCAAAGGCAAGCTGAACTACAAAGGCATGCACACATCTCTGGCATTACAGAATTCCAGGTTGACATGGAAGTGTAAATATCATCTAAGCACTATGGACCTTGACTGTCGGGACGAACGGTCAGTCATGATTGCTCGGATGCAAGCAAATGTCTGGAAATATAAGAAAATATGCAGCATCGAATTCTTTGACGGTGAAAGCAGTGTCCATGGCCCCATTATGGATGAGCTTGTGGTCACTGGTCTGGCGATGCTGGAGTATGTGTTGATGGTAAATCCGGGTATGGTGTCAGGGTCATGTTAGCTTTTCGCCTGAGTCGACATTTTTGCTTTCAATTTGGCGTTTCTGCTTATACCATTTATCAATACTCTTATAATACTTGCAGCTAGCTTTAGCCTGAGATCCATTTAAGAATTGTTGCGACTTTCCCCAGCTTCCAAGATTTCCTGCCTTGGAACCTATCAAGTAAGTGAAACTGCTCACTAGAAGATATGGATTGGGTCTTTATGTCTATCTTACATATGATACGCGTTCCAATAGGTGCCGTGCCTAAGTCCATGCCGTGACTCCTGGAACAATATTTTCCAAAACTTCCTTCAGTTCCGACCACACATTTTCCTGTGCCTTTCGTCCCCCATCACTGATAACAAACGCTGACAGGTGTTGATTACTCACTTCGCCATTACTGATATAGGCACCGTGGCTCTCATCTCCAACAACCGCACTAGCCACCAAACATCGACTACCGACTTCGGTTTTGCGACCTAAGAGCAGTTTCATGAGCCAAAGACTAAAACCAGCCTCACGGGCTAGTTCCGAGTGACACAAGCCCGGATCGGTCATGTTCAGGATGATTTTGGAGTTTGTAATCTTCGGTGCAAGCTCTCTAACAATTAAGACCTCCAACAATTTCGAAGTTGGGTATCGGACTGTCATATCAGACTTTTCTTTGTTGCTGAGGTTGGCAAATGTGTTTCCCTCCTTGTATTCCGGGAAATTGGTCAGAGCATGCGCCCCACTGCATACGATGGTCCAACGAGGTTTTTTAGTGGGATTCTTATCCTTATCCGCTGTTTCTTCCATTTTCGGAAGCAGCAAAAGGCCAAGCAGAAAAGTACTGATTACGTTTACTGTTATCGTGCGTTCCTGGTTTTCTGCAAACTTGAATTGCTCCGTTGCGAGTCCCGCATTCTCCAGTAAGACGTCGATTCGCGACAGCTCTGTAGATGCACGTTTGGCAAATGCTTGCACTGAAGCATAGGATGCAAGGTCCAGCTCCCACACCTCACACACATTCTCCCTCCCCGTCGACTCTTCGATGGACTGCTTGGCTCTCTGACCGGCTGATACGTTGCGAACTGCAATGATCACCTTTTCGGCGTCTAGTCTGACAAAATGACGGGCTGCTTCAAGTCCGAGGCCGGTATTTGAGCCCGTTACAATGACTGTTTGGCCCGCAAAGGATTTGACGGGGTATGGCGGCGTGACAAACAGTTGAGAGTATAAAAAGGTGCTTAGAAAACCCATGGTGGAGAAGTACAACTCGTGGTTAACTGAGAGTGATAATTAGGCGATTGTTCGCCTGGGCACAGAGAGGATAACTGGGTATAAATATTTGAGTTGAAATCCTACCCAGGTACTTTTAGGGCTAACCAGATATATACCCCGACTTCTCCATTGCCTGCGCGGAGATACGGGCGGATTTATGAGAATTTACAGGCTGTGACCGCATGCATGCGTGGCATGACATCTTCGATCTGATAGTATCCAATGATCTATTATTCATTGATAGAGCAACCCTGCAACATGACAAGTGAATCCATAAAGAATAAAGAATGACCGTGGCTGGCCACCGTCCACTGCGCGCTAGACCGCATCTGGCAATTCCATATTGAAGCGATATCCTCAAGTCTCGCCAGACTGGGTTCCGGTATCTCCGGTAAACTAACAGAGCTTATTGTTCAGTAAGCACCGGAACAAATAAATCGCTGCATTTATAACCAATCACGTCTCTATCTTCTTCGAGCAGACAGTTTTGAGCCAATCGTATTGCACGATATTTATCTATTTTATAAAGTGTTCCGATTATTGGGTGGTATTCTTATCCACTATACTGTTTGCGGATTAGTTCCATGGAGAGTCGGAGGGTCATCGATGGGACGGCAGCAGCCCGCTGTTATCACTTATAAACAGAGTGTTATACACGCGCTGAAGGGAAAAGACAAATAAGATACGGCAGCTGGGAATCTACCATGGCATCTCCCCTTCATGCTGAATATTCAGAGCATGCACGGCCGCTGCCGCCACCCAGCCGTCGCAGAGACAAACCCCAGCTATCCTGTAACCTTTGCAGAAGACGAAAGTATGGGCCATGCCACGATATACGTTGTAAAAACCAGATATCTGATTTTATTCCCTCCCAGGCTAAAATGTGACCGTGGCATGCCGTGTGATGCATGTGCTCGTCGTGGACTAGCTCTGTCGTGCACTTATCCGGCTTCCACTCCACTCCAAAGTGGTAAAAGACTGATTAATCCGTCTTCTACGGCTATGCACAATAAGATTGCCAACTTGGAGAAACTAGTACTATCGATGAAGAGCCAGAATGGCTATCCCACGGAAAATGGTCAAGTATCAGAGTTGAATAATTTAACCGATTTGCATAAAAGCTTTGGCAGGATTGGGTTGGAAAATACCGAAACGAATTATGTCGAAGGTTCACATTGGACTGCGATTCTGGATGGGGTAGGCACCTGTCTTTAATTGGGCTATGACGTTTGAATACTAAACGTGCACCAGATTGCCGAATTAAAAGATTACTTTGACGATGATCCAGAGACGCCTGAAGAAGACAAAGAAGATGAAAGACCTTCAGGCCCCGGCCCTGCACTTTTGCTGGGAAATTATCAAAAGCTTGACCGGCAACAAATACTTTCAACGATTCCACCAAAGCATGAAGTAGACAGACTTGTTTCAACCTTCTTTAATACACCAAATATGTATTTGCGTAAGAGGAAGAGAAAACTCACTATATTGCCTCGTTTGTGCTGACAAATTAAACAAATAGTTGCTCTTCACGGCCCAACCTTCCTGGAGGAGGTAAGGATCTGATCCCTTATAATTAGTATAGAAAGAGAATTTTTTTGGGCTAAACTTTGCCAGTACGATCGATTTTGGAAGTACCCTCAAAAGACATCCACGATGTGGGTTGGCTTGTTGTTCGGCATAATGTGTCTTGCTTGCATATACCAAAAATCTATAAATTCAGCTATGAACATGCCGGGATTAATGGAATATAACTGGCAGACGCAGCGCCGAATTGAGCTATACCGAGAGCGAGTGATCCAGTGTCTTACACTTGCCGACTACACCAAGTGTGGACCCTATACATTGGAGACATTGATCTACTACCTATCCATTGAATATACTAGTATTACCGACAATCAAACCGGAGTCTGGGTATTACTCGGGATCGTTGTGCGAATAGCAATTCGAATGGGCTATCATCGAGACGGGTCTCACTCCCCGCGTCTATCGCCTTTCCAGACAGAGATGCGTCGCCGGATCTGGGCAGTCATTTACCTTCTCGACTCGGGGGCAGCTGATCAGTATGGACTTCCTCGAATGATAAACCAGTCTCTCTCAGATACAAAAGAACCGCTCAACCTCATTGACGAGGACATCGGCCCCGACATGGAGCAGTTGCGTCAACCCAGACCAGATTCTGAACCGACCATGATAGGATTCCTCGCAATCAAGAACCGACTCATAGCAACGCAGAACACGATTACAGATCTCACAAGCTACCCGAACAAAGCAGTCTCGTATAAACAAATCATGAAGCTGGATGGTATTATACAAGAGCAGTTCCAAAGCATCCCCCCGGCTCTTCGAATGCGTCCATTGAGCAAATCGCTCTCCGACAGCACGGATGTGATTGCAAATAGATTGTTCCTCACTCTTATTAGCTACGCGTCACGCTGTCTGCTACACCGGGATTACTTGATGGCGGCACACTCCGACGATAGATACGAGTATTCTCGCAAAGCATGCATTAGCGCCGCACTTGAAATCTTGCGTATCCAGGAACACGTCCGCGAAGAGTGCCAGATTGGAAGACGCCTATATCAAGAACAGTGGAAATTCCAGTCTTCGATTAAACATGTGTTTTTCCTTGCAATGACTATTCTGTGTGTGTATCTGAATCGCCATCTGGGAGAAGGACCAGGTAAAAGCAGGATTGGTGACGAGTCATTGGCGAAGATAATTCAAGCTTTGAGCACGTGTTATGAAATTTGGTCCGAATCTAGTGACGCTTCCCGTGAAGCGAAAAAGGCTGCTGAAATGCTGCGTCTCGTCCTTGGGAAGACCCAAAAGCCAGGAAGACTGAATCAGACGACGCGAGCCGCCGTTGCTATGAATCATGAGCCGTCTGCTGATGCAATAGGTAGGTACAATTGACTGGTCGAGCTTATGAACACGGTATTTGAGTAGATTTGGTTAACTTGCCTTATGGATACAGACCCCTCGCTATTGACCCCAGACCAGTCGACCCCAGACCAAACGTTGTGGGGGAATTACGAGCTGGAAAGTCCCTGCGATATGACTCACTTGGATCCGATGAACACTGGCGGGGCTGATGACTTGAACATAGTGAGTTCTGCATGTGCCTTGATTGATTATATCTTACCTAACGAGTTGGACAGGGGGATTGGAGCCTGGATTCCTTGACGTCGGACAAATCGTTCATGGACAATGTCGTAGGCTCTGACTGGTGGGCTCAATTTGATGCCCCATCTAGAAACCAATCATTTTATTAGATTATATCCCGGGTACTAATATGCAATTGAAATGTACCTACCACTGTTGGATACTCTCATGTAAGAAACAGATATACTTTGATTAGTTGGTGTAAGCTACACCCTCACTATTTTGCTGACAAACAAGGACACGTGCATAGAAGTGCTTAAATTCAATACGTTATGCCTAAGGTAGGTAGCTTATCACCTTGCGTTGTTCGTGACTAGCCTGGATAACTGCAGTGAAGACTAGATAGGTCTAAATATGTGCATTGTGAGTTTTCAATGGCTATCACCTTCATTTGAATGTTTGGCATTTGAAGCTATTCATAGTGGTGATACCTTCTGGGAACCATTTTGTTCGTCATAGGCCGATCAAAATATTGAATTATGGAGGGATGCGTTCAAGATTGAGCCGCTCGCTTCTGAGACCGAATTTGTTGTGGTTGAGCTACGTTCATCATTCATTTGTGAATCCTTGTTATTGGCAGCTTTCGTCATTGAAAATCATCGGCGCCAATCTAAGAACCATCATATCAATCAAGTCATGCACTCTGCTACGTGGGTACCTATGACGACGGACTGATTCGCTTTCCATGTTCTTTTGTGGATTCTCGAATATTGCGACAGCTGACTACCAATAAAATGTACGGCGTTGATGCCAGAGCTAATATGTGGGGATTATCAGGATGCTCCGTTTTGCGTGGCGAAAATGCGATCTCTCCATCATGAGAATGTCACTATTAGCCAAGAGGCGTTCTCAGCCTCTATGAATACCGGGAATATTTTAGTAGACGGCTTGATATCTTTGTTTTATTCTTAAAAAAATTTTTTTTGCAGGTTGTAAAGGAACGAAAAGACCATCACCATATTCCAAATCACACAATATGGCCAACAAAGTAAACAACGATCATTTCAAACTGTCTTCTCTTTTCAATGTCAAAAATAAAGGTAATCCTATTCTGAGAGGCCTCGTCAAGAAACCCATTTGTAAGGCTGACACCAAAACAGTGGCATTGGTGACCGGAGGAGGCTCGGGCATTGGCCTCATGGCTACACAAGCCCTCGCAGTCAACGGTGCGAAGGTGTATATCGTCGGTCGCACTAAGGAGAAGCTCGAGCGTGTAGCCGAGTTGTATGGCAAAGACATCGAGGGTCAAATCATTCCATTGCCGCCAGCCGACGTTTCTACTAAGGATGGAGTGGCCAAGGTACATAAGGACTTTGAAGCTCGCGAGAAGCACCTCTCTATCCTCATAAACAATGCCGGAGTATCGAGTACTTCAAGGGATAACACTGAGCACCAAGATCCGCACAAGCTTCGCGAAGCACTCTTTGACCAGGATGCTCAGACCGCAGAGGACTGGGAATCGGTGTATCGAACAAATGTCTGCCAGCTATACTTCATGGCCACATCATTTTTGCCCTTGCTCAACAAGGGAACCAAGATTGAACACGGCTGGTCTAGTACCGTGATTAATATTTCGTCTATCTCGGGCATCGTCAAAGTTGCTCAGCATCACTTCAATTATAATACGTCCAAGGCTGCCGCTATTCATTTAACTAAAATGCTTGCCCATGAAGTTTCCTCTTCAGGCCTCAAAATCAGAATCAATAGCATTGCCCCTGGCGTGTTCCCGAGCGAGATGACGGCGCAGGAGAGCAATGAGGCCCAGAAGAGCTCTCTGCCCAAGGAACAGTACGAGGGCAAGGTGCCTGCGGGAAGACCTGGAAACGACAGAGACATGGGAAATGCAGTGCTTTATGCGACGACCAACCAATATGTTAATGGGCAAACAATTGTTGTTGACGGAGGCTATGTTTTATCAGCGGGCTCTCTCTAAACTATGTAAACTATACTTCCAGAGATTGTCAGATATCTTACTGAATATACTATGATCTCATCTTCAGACCAAATGCATTCCATTCAAGACAACTTTTTGAGCCACAACGGCATACAAAAGCAGATTTCATTTGCTCAGAGACCTTGACGCAGACAATTGCCATTATGAGAACCTGACTGGACGTACTCAAAAAGCTTTCACTGATTCCTTGACGGGAAAGCCGAATTCCATATCAACAGGCAAACGAAGACCATTGCGCCCAACAAACCGCACAACCTGTAGTGTAGTAGCTGAGTAGATCCAACAGTAATTCCACGGACTACCACACCCTTGGACATAACAAGACTGGCAACATTAGGCATCTCTTTGGCCTGAGACAGGAAGCCAATGACAGAGACATTCTCTCCCATCTTCACGCAGCTAATGCTCTCAGCGATAGCCCCGAACCACCTGAGTACGTAATCAACGCTCTCGCCGTTGGTAAGGCGTAGGGTGTCCTTAGACCATTGGGGGTGCTAACGCAATAGTCGTCTCCAAACTTGGTTTGGCAAATTTGAGTTTCTCGGAAATTTGCAAACATCCCTGTGTCCTTTTTCAATTGATACCAACTTGCATATTAGTCTAATTACTTTGTTTGTCAACAGCTACTCCAAAAGGCAAAAAGGAATTCCGGATCGATCACGGTATATTTAGACATCTCGTCAAAGGAGGAGAGGACGGCAATGCCACGGCGGGCCAAGCTATCACCACGAATAGGTAACTAACTATTTTTACTGAAATTGAATGAGAAGGGCTGTCGGAAATCACCCTTTTCACTTCCAAGTAGAGATCTCCAGAATAATCATCATACAGACAGGTTCCCCCATTGGTTGACACAATCTCTGAAAACTCACGCTGGCGATATCTCTGCTTATCTCCGAAGCCAACTCGCTAAATCCAAGATTCGCGGACGGTCGGAGGCTCCCAAACCAAGCTGCAAAAATGAAAAGAAGAAAGTGATGACTATAAAAAGAGCATCAAGCCTAGATGGCTGGCCTCTTGCCATTCTTCCAACCGTCTCTGAAATTCCTCAGATTCTTCTCCTATAGCACAACACCATCATGCCTTCCATAGCTGGTCACACCCTCCTAGTCATCGGAGGCTCATCTGGTATAGGCTTTTGCGTTGCTAAACTTGCTCTGGCAGAGGGTGCCCGGGTAGCAATTGCTTCCTCAAACGCAGAACGAGTTACCCATGCAGTCGAAAGGCTATATCAATCCTCGGATTCTGAAAATGCGAAGAATGTACTAGGATTCACCGTCGATCTCAAGCAACATGATATCGAGCAGCAACTTGGAAAGCTTTTCACAGATGTCAAAGCGGGCTTCGGAGACGAACTACTAGACCATCTCGTCTTCACTGCCGGAGATGCCATTGGATATCGCGCAACAAAGGACATCGATCTCGACTTCATCCAACAGAGCGGAATGGTGCGATTCGTAGCTCCTCTCTTGATTGGGAAGCTTGCTCCACAATTCTTCAAATGTCAATGGTCGACTTCCATTACTTTCACCAGTGGAAGGGTCGCTGAAAGGCCTCTGCCTCAGTACACTGTCATCGCGGCCTACGCAGCAGGAACTGGAGGTGTCACGCGAAACCTTGCCCTCGATTTAGCACCCATCCGTGTCAATCAAGTCAACCCTGGAAGTGTTCTCACTGAGCTCTGGGGTCCTAATGGTGCAGAGCGTGCTCAAGAGGTATCTAAAAAGACGCTTCTTGGTAAGGTCGGCACACCAGAAGACACGGCAGAAGCCTATATCTATCTTATGAAGGACACCACTGCCAACGGGACTATTATCAACAACAGCGGCGGAGAATTGTTGAGATAGAGCGAGCCTGTCAACGCCAAGATAAATACCATTTCTATCGTTTGAAGCACCTCGAAAGCTTCCCCATGTTCTCCTGTTCTAAATAGCGAATATTCATCAAACCATGAGCTTGATCAATGCGGGAGATCTGTATGATTGGTGCTTAATAGGGCTATCCGACGAATTTCCCGAATTGAATAAAATCCTGATCTTCCTTTAACCTTTCCAGATCTTCGTCTCCTAGACAAACGCCTACAACAATGTCGCCTTTAAGCGTCTTGGGTAAAAAGTAGACCAGACCCTCTCTGGAGCCCTCAGCGAAGCGTGGCCTTCGCACAGCGCTAGGAAATCCAAATCCAAAATCAAGACTATAGCAATTCTCCTTGGCCCACGAGCTTAACCTGACGTCAAGTTCGGGATTACCTCCTGGAACAGCTACCGCATGTTGTGCGTTCTTGTTGCGGGCGATGGCCGTTGCCAATTCGCGAGTCCTATGATTCAGCGATGCAGGATCGAGAGCAGAACGAAGCTGTGATGCGATTGTTCCTAATGATTGCTTGACCACATACTCAAGCGAGGAGGTATGTATTGTTGCATTTGTTACGAGACCAGGGTATGTGCTCGGGATTGAGAGATAGCGACGAACGTCGACATTTCGTGACAGAGTGGTTTTGCATGTTGACATTTCGTTCTGATACCGCGGTAGTCTGGATCGACTTATAAATTGCCATATAAATGCACTGAGAACATCGTCGGTTGAGACAAAATCATTTGTCCCTGTAGGGACACTGGCCGATGCCAAAGACTTCAGAGTGGCTAAAGATGAGGCCGCAAAGGAGAAATACGCCCAGGTGCAGTTTGGCAATGGCGGAGCTTGCCTTTGCGGTGTCTCAATATTTGAGGCAACGCTGGTATTTCTAGGTAGTCGACTGTCCGCAGAATTTGGTCCGTTATCGTCTAGTAAAGGGATAATGTTACGGCGATCCATATTACAAATCGACACTTCGGAACTCGTGAAAGGCTCGTTTCGACAAGCTTTAGCAAGGAGGTACATTATCTGGCCTTGACCAGCCATATCCATTGAACCATGTTGACCATTCAAGGTGAGTAACAGCCCGCCGGAGACGAAGTTGGCTTGGATAAGGAATACGGAGAGGTTGTCTGAAGACGGCTCTAGCGTCTTGCATGGGGCAAATGTTGACTCATCTATCATCCTGAACGGAAAACTGGCTTCCAGCAGAGTGTTCCATGCCGGTGCTTGGTTGTTCTTATCGTAATGCTTCACGATAACACGAGACTGCTTTTCAGAACTCCTGATCTTGAAAGTGTCGTCTTCGTTGACAATCTTTCCAGCAATCCAGGGCAAGTTATCCGAGAGGCATTTGAACCCCTTTTCAAGAGTATTGACTATGTCTGTCTGAGAGGGAGAGTCGCTGCCAAGCTGAAAACAGAATGTAATCTGTGTATATAGCTTGTTGATGCGGGGCTGTTGGCCGAGAATATCCAAATGAAAATCGGCCATAGTAGGCACTTCATCGGCAAAATTTCTCTGAGGAGAATAGCCAGCCTCCCTTCTATCTCCCATTATTTTCTTTCCTGGGAGGAGTTGCATGATATGTTACGTCTGTTCTCGATGGTCTTCAAATAGCTCCTTGTATAAAACGTTCGCGATCCCGATAACGGGCCGGTACATATTATATATGTGACGTCACGGGCTGGATGTCTTATCATTTAGGCTGATAATTGAGACGATACGATTACTGAAACTACTCTGAAAAGCCAGCTCTAGTACAGTGGAAGTTCCTGGTAGACTGAAAATCATGTTTAAGCGGGAAAATCTGGCAGCTAGCTGAAAACGCATATGTATTGTTCACTATCTAAATAAACGCTTGGAAGATACTATTCCAACAAAAACATCAGCTTAGATCATATAAATAGTCCTTCCGAGTTATGCGTTGTATGAATATGTTTGCCTTGGATGATCTTTACTCATCTAGACCCAATTACTCGTCCTCGTCCTGTACAAAACTTTCCTCTTGTTTCAAGGCGTGGGTTTGCTGCTGCAAAGTCTCTGAATCAAGTGCTCGAGACTACCAAGGATGTTAGCTCATACTGCTCCAGGCGTCGAATTTTATAGTCTTACCAGTTTGTCCGCCTGTGCATCACGCTGTTCACGAGGCTGTGTGAGATAATGTATGGGCCCGGCTTTTGCGTTCAGCTGCTCCTCGACAACGCCCTGGACGTTTTTAACTGCACTGAAAAGGGCATCTTCTTCGTCTTTTGTTGGCGAAAGAGCAGTACTTTCGAGCTCCATGCTTTCTCCGTACGTCTTCTGGAGCCTGCTCTTGAACTTCTTGGTTTCCTACAAGGTCGTCAGTTGATTCGAGATTTGTGTAAAGCAAAATCCTCTTAGTAACATACCTTGTTAATGAGACCTTTCACCGCAGCCTGGCTGGTTTGGGCGTACTGCTCAATTTCCTTGTACCCAGCAGTCACATTATTTTGGAGAGTCATCCGGTTTACCAAAGCAAGACCATTCACGATGTAAGGATCGTGGACACTCTTATAAAATTCAGCAACTTCCGTGAATTGGTCGAACCCAGCCCAAATAGCCACAGTATACTGCTGCAGGATGACACGGTCTATCAGCGCATTTGGCGAGGAGATTGCATCCTCTACTGTACCCTTGAAAGGGATGACGTTGCCTTTGACCAAGGTTTTAATCTGCACCGAGAGTTGTGTGAAGAAGAGCCGGAGCTGGAGGATACAGTCTTTGAGTTCCACAAGCAAGGTCAGGCAGTTCCTAAGACAGACCTTGACAGCTTCCTATGACGACGATTGATTCAGTATTAACACTGCAGAACACAACACAGTTTAAATAGATCTACAAAGCATAACATTGCAGCAAGCTTACCAGAGTCACTTTGTCGTCCTTAAGACTATCTAAGTCCGATTTGATATTGTTCATCTGAGTCTGGAATGACAGCAATTGACTCCTGGCCGTGTCGGCAATTTGTACATCTCCCGGGCAGTGGTTACTTTGAAAGATGCCGCTTCTACAGCCATCTGGCTGGCGGTTTTGCTTCCAGCAGAAGCCGCTGCCTGTAGATTAGCGCCAGGCAGCCGGGGGTTCTTGGATCCAGAGGTTAAGGTCTTATTCTTGGCATCGAGTTTTTGTACGTCTTTTCTGGACTTTTTGACCTTCGACTGCCATCCAAAAACCAGTTTCGAGTCCTTCGGGGGCGGTTTCCAGTTGTCTCTCAGGTTGCGACTTGTAGTTCTCTCCACCTTCATCTCGCTAACAACCTACATAGAAATTATCATAGGTGTTAGAATATGGAATGTTCAACTGCCCAGAGAAAAGTACCTACCGTGTCTGCGTCACCGATGGCCTTGAGCAAGGCTTTTCCAACCTTACTGTCTGCTTTGCT
This sequence comes from Talaromyces atroroseus, assembly GCF_001907595.1. NCBI lineage: Eukaryota > Fungi > Ascomycota > Eurotiomycetes > Eurotiales > Trichocomaceae > Talaromyces > Talaromyces atroroseus. Next base: position 96,757 of record NW_017971441.1, on the reverse strand, counting down.
GCAAGTTTCCTCGCAAAAGAGCCTTGACAATCATAGCAACCTGTATTTGTGACCAATCAATCAGTCAACCAGTTAACGTAGCTCGGAAACGCTCAATTCCTGGCTACCGTGTTCTTGACCAACTCAGAAGTGCTGCGGATCTCTTCCATATGTTTGTAACAATTCGTAAAGGCAGTACTGCCTTTGTTGGCTACCTCAATCAAGCACGTGGAGAGATAGAGGTGTCTGTTTGCGGATATACGGCCAGTGCGTTCATTCCACTAGAGGTCATAAACGTCTTCATACCCTTTAAGGTACTCGGATTTCTTGTTGGGGACCAAAATAATGCCTCGTGCATCATCGCGCGCGGCTGTCAAGGTGCACAGCGCCAGAAGCTCCAAACACAATGGAGCCATTCCAAGGTACGCTAGCCATCCGTGTTGGGTATATTTGACCACGATCGCCTAATGGGTTTGTCCTGATCTCTCATGTTGCCTGTGGATTTCGTTGATTTGTCTCGAACGATCTCGGTGTCCCACAGGTGAAGGGTGATCGATCACTTTCCCAAAATTGAGGGAAATTGGAAGAAGGCGAAAACAGATTGAATGACGTTGGTAGATAAATTAACCTACGTGCCAGGGATGCCAAACCTTAGGACATGTTTCATCACGTTCTTTGTATTGTTGTTCTTATCTGAACGAAACGGCAGGCCAAAATGAATATCCTTAAAGTGAGGAACCTCGCTACGCTACGACCCTATGCTAGAGGTATCCCCCATTTGCAGATTCCGCCCTGGTAGAATTTTGCGCAACACACATCGGCCACTTTCAACATGCCTTTTGCGATGTCCGGTTGCAATTTCTCCCTGCAGGGAGCCCACAGGATCTGTTTTCTTTCGTCGCTATTATGCGATCGAGGAAGAAAAAGTGGAAGAAGTGACCAGTTTAGATGATGTGGAGGAAATCGAAGAAGCGCTACAAAAATTGATCTCCGAAGGAAACGATATCGCATCGACAATTGAACGGCAAAACGAGGACATCAAAGTTGGTTCAGAGCTTATAATCCATGCGGTATACGACTCGCTAGTTGATGTGTCGCTGCAGCTAATCAATAAAACATACCCAGAAGGACTCGGCGGCTTGATTGAGTTCGCCCCTGACGCATATACTTGTTTTCCGTCCGGAATGGAGCGGTGGATTAACCAGGTATGCGATGGGATAAGAGAGCATGATACATCCAAAGTGCATCAGCCTTCTTTAGATGACGCGGTAGAAAATACGATCAGGTTGTTCAACCTGGTTGAAAGAGCTCATTGGTTCAGTTATCTAAACGAGCTTTCATTCCACAGAATTCCTATGTATATCTTGTGTCTCCACTCAAATAAGATCGTGGTGCCAATCAATCGGATTCTATTGGTTTTAGTAAAACTTGTGCGACACGGTTGCAAGAATATACGTGGTTCATTTGGGTGTCAATAGTATACACGCTCTATACGACCACCGTGCTGTACATATCGGGCACTCAGCACTGTCTCTCGCTGGTTAGGTCTCACTTTCAGCGCTTAGCGAGGTCGATCCTTGCTTGGCTAACGCATCCTACCCCTTGAAATTCATTGGCATCCATTATTGAGTATTCCACTGCTTTGCACATGCATGACAAAAGGGAAATACAAAGACAGCTCACGCCCTATGCTTTCGGCTTTCGCTTTGCAGTCTTAGCATCATGACTTCATTGTCTCTCACTTGCATAGTCACGTAAAATCTTTGAACTAAAAGCTATGATAAAAGCAATGAAAGATACAAGATTATTGGATAAGTTTCCAATTAGTGGCACAAAGAAAGTACATATGTAAATAGTACGCCACGTACGTATGTTGAAATACCGCCATTCCTGAACGCGTATCTATGTAGCTATGAAAAGGCTCATCAGCAAATTACTTAGTATTCTCAAGCTTGAAAGCCGCCTTTAATTACACAATCTTCATTCACTTAATCCCTGGAAGCCAAATAGCTTCCATGCTTAAAAAAGACTCCCATCACCCTATCGTTCATTATGTTCGGCTCTAGGTTGTTCGTTGCATTTGTTGCACGCACTGCCCTTGCGCAGTCGGTGCAGATTGGCCTTCCGGATGCAGGCACCGTTCTGAACCCTGGAGAAGACTATACTGTTCAGATACAGTGTCCAGTAAGCGCCCTTGTCCTCGAAGCTCTAGGCATGGCTTACATGATTATCATAGGACTCGTTGACGAGCTCCCAAGAAGTAGCCCTGGTTATTGGCATCCAACAGTGTCAGAACGGTCATTGTTTTCCTCCGGACGAAACCTTGGGCAATTTGTTATATAGCGGATCATTCAATCCTCAGTTCCATGAGCCGAGCCTCCCTCCTTATCAAAACTTCACTGTTCACATTCCGGACACTATGTCGTCGGAGTCTGCTCTCGTTGGCGTAGCACACTTTGCTCTCGTGGGGGTAAGTAATACCGAACTCTCGAATATTACAGTCACCTTCCTTATATAGACTATAAACTGACTTAGTATCCGGGAAATAGGATAGTTTTGCTCCTTTAATCGATTACCACAACCAGAGCGTTTCAATTGCATGAATTTACTCGGAAAATATCGGGCGTTGACTTGTCAGAGTTATCATTCATTGCAGCTAGATTTTGACCCACAGCATTTCAAAAGTATCTTCAAGTAAGTTTGCATAAAGAGTCATAAGATATTGTAACGGGTGCCCTTGTCTAATAATCATTAATCAACGTGATCGGCGACGGATACTTGAGAAAAAACAAACCTAACTCCCAAGCAGCACTGTAAACTTGACTAGTCTTTATGTGACAATACTCCGTAGTCATTATTGTAAGGCAATTTCAAACCCTTAGTGATACCATGTCTAGGTTAACTAAATCAAGTTCAAAGATACCAAATGTTGCTTGTCCTAATTAATCACTACTAGAAAGCCCATCAAGCCGAGCCACGGCATAAGGAAACGTTGACATAATAAATAAGCCTAAAGCGAAATCTGGACCCAATGTCATGATTATACTGTAATTCGCTCTTCAATTATGTCCTAAAGACACTAGCTTTGTAGTCTTTAGCAGCGCAGAGATGCGTTTAAGTGCTTTCAGTGTTTAATCGGAATGACTTTTCGACGGCATGCCTGTCACCAATAGTAGAGGCAATTAATTACCCATCAAGTGCTCTGAGCCTTCGAAATTAACCAGCTTGACATAGCTCATGCCATACTTCATACTACGTATCCGTACCATGGAATTGACAAAAGGTTCTAGAACCTTGGAATTTCCCAGGAGCCTACCTAATCGCACCTATGTAGTAGCATTTAATATATCTTATACCTCTTCTAGGTATAGTCAGTCATAATCCATGTAATTCCGCACACTCGACGTTTCAAAAAAGTGTCTCTAATTCATTTAGTTTGATGCTACTAGTCCTGCATCGGCGGTTTAATTATAAAAGTGACACTTGGGGTCCAAAAGCCACAATACATGCTACCATGCAAAAAATTTCTTATGAAATGCCCTCGTTACAACCATATGAACAAAAGTAGTCTAGCAGGGTATATGATTATGCACACAACTCTCAATTAAGAATAAGCACATCCACGGACCTCCGCATGATGGCCTGCCTGCTGCGGAGTGAAGGATTTTTTCTTTCTTTCTTCGAAAGCCCCATTCAATATTTCTAACAGGACAAACGAGTGAGTTATGAGATAGACTGGGCCCAAATAGTCGATAATCTTCACCGTTGGGTATGAATATTTAGCTAGCAGGCAGACGAATATGAATTCTGTCGCTTCATTCGAGGCTCACTCGCCATCTTCCGAAGATACGCGCCTTGACAGCGTTGATGAAAAATTGGGGCATGAATTCAGCACTTTGGAGGTCGTCCCTCCCAGCAACCTGGAGCACTACCAAACACCATCACAAGTGCGGAATTCTTTCTACCGTAATTGGTTTCAGTCAAGGTTTGAAGGTAAAACAGAATCGTTCCACTTCTATTTCGATTTACGTGTAAAACATCAAATATGACTCATTGGATTACTGATAGTCAAGCGGGCTGTTAGATGACAAGATTGCAATCATTCCTCCTCCGCCTGTTGCCGATTTTAAACCCACTACCCCCGGCACTTCGCCTGAAGGTGTAGGACCAACTACCCCAGTAACAATATGCGGCATGCCTCAGCGGGCTTTCTGGATAGTCTTCGGTGTAATAGCCGGTCTTTTGGCTCTCGGCGCCATTATTGGAGGTGTTGTGGGAGAAATAGAAAACAACAGGTCACCCACGCCAGTTGTCACTGTCACGACCACTGTTGCGCCGAGCTCCACTGCTGCTACTACAACTTCAGTCTGTGCCGGAGGAACAGGAGAGGGAAATCTCTCTGGACTTTGTTCTTTTGCCTGCAGCTATGGATACTGCCCGGCGGGTTCGTGTACATGTACAGCTTCCGGCACTCCGGTTCCTACACCACCGACCACAGGTGTTGATGGCGTGCCTCTGTCAGGCGAAAACGAGGCATATGAAGGACTGTGCAGCTTTTGCTGTAATCATGGATACTGCCCTTCCAGTGCGTGCACCACAAATAGTACATCAGCGTTATATACGTCGGTTACACCTGCATCAACTTTATCTATATCGACCTCATCTATACCAACATAATATACATCAGCGTCGTCTACATTTGTCTGATTTCCGGTCGGGAATTATTTACTTGCAGTATGTAGGGTCAGTCCAATAATGGATTATCCATTTGTGAAATTCTTTCATCCTATTTGATGTAGGATAAGGTTATAATGGGACATCGGGACGGTGAATATTTTGCGGGCGATATATACGCCGTATTCAACTATGGCATCTTTTAACTTGTATCAGATTGTGGCATTCGGCCTTGGAAATTCACCACCAAACAGATCAGCAGCATCGAAATCCAGGGAGCTCCAGAGAGAACTGAGTGAGTAATCTAGGAAAGGCGCCGGAGGCAACAGCATCTGGCCGAATGACCCATAATTGTCATCTGAATTGTAATCCAGGGTCCCGTCTACTTCTTGATTCTTAGCAATGTCCCCACTTCGCTTGTTTTCACGCCTCATTCTTGCACGGCGAGCGACAGTGTACGATAAATTGGAGCTCATCCGGGAGCGTACTTCTGGGAAAGGTTTAGACTGGGCCGGTGATGGAGAATCCCGAGGCATATTGCCACCGGGTTGGTTTTCCAGTGAGCATGTTATTTCGATAATTTCACAGATTCGTGCAAATATATCATTGTCTCGTACTGAATGTGGTTTCACATACGTCAACACTGACCTGATGGCATTATTTCTTGTAACGGAGTCTTCGCGAAGGTCATCGTTGGCATTCGTTGATAGTTCTGCTAGATGTAAGAGTAGCATCACCGCATATATCAAGGCATTCCTCTCAAAGATGGTCCATGATCGACCAATACTTTCGCTAGGAGTCGACGTAGATGAATCCGATGGAGATACTGATACTGAAGAACACCATGTGTTAATCAAACGAATGGCAGTTGTGTAAATCTGTGAAAGAAAGTATGTCGTTTTGTAGCCAGGGGGCAATGTTGATAGAGAATGAGAGGAAGAATGCGGGGTTGTTAGGCTGTACGAATAAAGAAAGAGTTTTTGATTAAGGAAGCATGTCTTTGCTGTCAAACACCACGAGTCCCAGTTGGCAGCTTCAAGAGTATTCAGGTCATTTTCAATGGACTCAATCATCGGGATTGCATCCGGAAGCAATCCATCTGGTGTGCCTCCATAATGACCCAGCAATTCAGAAAAAGAGAACGACTTGTAAGCAATTTGAAGCAAATCTGTAATTGAACGTGGACAAGCCGTGCGTTTTTCTTGGACTGCCCGTAGTATGGAATGGTCCAGCTTTACTGTGGAGGGAATCCCTAGCTGGCAGCTCAGGCTGGATGGAAATTTCAATATTAAACCTACTTGTGCATATGTACGTACTAGTAGAGGGAAAAGACAAAGCTGCTTACCTTTGATTAATAATAAAACATGAAAACCAGGTTTTGGAGCACATCACAACGTCTTCCTTGGTTTGTTGATGATGAGGACGAAATTCCCTGAGACGGTCGGGGCGATGGATGCCCATTTGCAAAGCCATATGTGTTGCACTCCCACAGTACACCCATGACGGGTCCGTGTTCATTCCTTCAAAAGGAAGTGGCCAGCAACACAACAGTAAAAGGGCGTGGATCAACGATAAAGATGGCGGCATGGTTGATGCTATCTCAGTGCCGGCCAACCGTCGTATTGGCTGTATCAGTTTCAAGTATAAGTTCAAATGGGTGTTTGAACGCCCTGACGCAATGGCCATGATGGCCCAGAAAAGCAAGCGGCATGATACGCAATCTCGAACTGTCGTTTTCAGGTCGGACAGCAGCGGAAATCTGGGATGATAGTAGCGGTAGAATCTGAGTTTTCAATGCATTAGCTTCCCGTGGATACCCTTCCTTGAACCATGTCATATACTCTTGAAAAAGATCGCATATCACAGTCGGCGGTATCGTGACTTCCTCGAGCGTCTGGGGATCACAGAAAATACCCGTTGACTGAAGATCAGGAATAATCTCCTCTGTGGTTGGTGGCTCTTCGTATTGAATCGATTGTTCTCGACCTTGCGGAGAGTTTGAAGACTCATCCAGGGTGGATATTCCTTCACCAGGTAGTGCCCTAGGCTCAGCTATGGTTTCCTTAAGCTGACGGAGTTCATTTTCCAGCATATGCAGACGTCTGTTTACTATGGTCAAATTGATGCATACAAAACACGAGCGAAGACCACGGGGCTTACTGTCGGCGAGCTGTCCGGCGAAAGGAGGGATCAATGGCACAGCTCTTATTGAATTTTTCACAGCGAGTACAGGGACTGGGGAATTTCTGTTTGGCGTCACATTTGAGCTAAAGAGATGCCTGTTGAGTTAGTATTATTCTATCCAGCATAAGAATTCACAAATTTTATTCACAACGTTTGGGTTAGATCATACTTTCATCTGCCTACAATGCATGCAGGCCATGCCATTGCGCCTTCGCAGTGGCTCTGCAGAGGAGGAACTCATGTCTGGTGGCGAGCAGAAACAAGATTGATATCACACTAAGCAGGCAGTCCGGGATGTCGATGAGGGAAGAAGACGGCGGAATGCGGGAATGCGGGCCCCTGTACGGTCACAAAGCGTTTTATGCGTGTATCTATCGACATGCTAGGTAAGAGATGGAATAGTGGCCCGAGCCTGCGTACTTTGCAGCCAATCGGCAGCGCCCACGGCGGCTCCTGTGACCTCATTTTTCTCCCTTTTCTAACCGAGTGTGGGCTAGCGGTAATGCAATACTGGATGCTGATTGCTCGGTTTTTGCGATGACGTGAGCCCTTTTGGACAAGTCTGTAATTTATTTTCCCCGGAAAATTATAACCAGTCAACTATCATAAAGCTTCAAAACGTACCCAAACTTCTCACACTGCCTCATTTAACTCGCGCAGGTGATGTCATGCGGAGATTTGAAAGCGAATGTCGCTTCACAAGCGATTTTCGCTTTGACTTACAAGGCTGTGGCCAGGACGACGAGGAGAAAACGCGAAGTATTTAAAGGGCATCCATGTATCATGGCCAGGGGCGTGAATCCTCCATCATCGAGCTGCTATATACGCATTTCCTTCACATTTAGCGAGATCATAGAACATCGAAATGGGCTCAGTGCAAATAGCGTTGGATCGAGAACTCCGGATCTTCACGCCAATCGGCACGTTGGGCTATGGCTTCAGCGAAGAAGTATATTGGTCAACCATGGCGGAAGGAGTAGACGCTGTCATACTAGACAGCGGGTCAACCGATTCTGGGCCAGCAAAACTTGCTCTCGGGATTTCAACGGGGACTCGTAAGGCGTACGAACGGGATCTTGGAATTTTGGTCGCTGGTTGTCACATCTACAGAAAGCCACTTCTCATTGGTTGGTGCTTTCTTTCATCCAATCATCTGCTTGAAAATGGTCCTAACATCTACGCAGGTTCGGCCGGGGGAGATGGCTCTACAAGAGGAGTCGAGTTATTTATCGGGATCATTCGCGAGATAATCGCGGAAAAGGGATATAGACCTATGAAGGTCCTCAGTATAGATGCGCAAATTGACAAAGGTCTCGTCCGATATCAACATTCGAAAGGCCTCGTGAGGCCTTGTGGAAAAGCGGTGCCGGAATTGCAAGCTCAGGACATTGACGACGCCTCAATAATTGTTGCTCAGATGGGTATTGAGCCGTGGCTGAAGGCAATGTCAGAACAACCAGACTTCGACATCATAGTGGGGGGCAGATCATACGATCCTTCCCCCTATGCAGCATATTGTTTATTCAGAGGAATCACTAGCGACTTAGCCATCCCTTATCACATGGGTAAGATCATGGAATGCGGAGCACTCTGTGCAGTTCCCAAGAGTAGAGAAGCTCTTGCTATTGTGCGTCAAGATAGCTTTGACATTCGTGCGCTGGATGATCAATCTCGTTGCACTGCTGTCTCGGTAGCTGCCCACACCCTTTATGAAAAGACTAGACCGGATATCTTGACCGGCCCAGGTGGAAATCTTCATCTCGAGAATACCACCTACGAAGAGTTACCCGACCAGAAAACTGTGCGTGTCCGAGGCGCAACTTTTGTGCCCGTCAAACCTGGTGAATACACAGTTAAGCTTGAGGCCGGACGTAAAAGCGGTTTCCACAGCATGTTTATTGGCGGATTCACTGACGCCATCCTCATCAGCCAAATAGACGATTTCCTAGCTCGCGGCACAGCATACGTCAAGGCTAATCTTCCCTACGAATTCGATATCGACTGGCGAATTTATGGCAAAGACGGAACCAGAACCTACGGACAGTTAAATAGATCCCCACCGTGGTCTTTTGTGCCACCTGAGATTGGTATTTGCTGCCATGTTCGAGCAAGCACCCAAGATGAAGCGACCAACGCCGCTCACATGGCCCGTATTTTCTGCGCGCATGGACCTTATCGAAACCAGCGAGCAACAGCAGGAAATTTTGCAATGCCCTTTGCTCCCTTGGATATTCCATTGGGTGCGACCTCGGATTTCTGCATTTATCACACTATGATTGTCAATGATCCATCCGAGCATTTTCCGATTCATGTGGCCAATATACATGGAGAAAATACCGCGCCAACAACTCCACCCGAAGAAGTCGCCGGCAAAAGATCCTCCGGATCGCCGACAAAGGGGTTGCTTCAAGGTTCTGAGACCGGAAAGTCGGTCCTCAGTGGCTTGCGAGAACCAGCTCCAGGTCATGTCTTCTTGGCTGATCTGGCGGAAGTCATCCGGAGTAAGAACGCAGGGCCATATGAGTTGACATTCGACGTGATGTTTCCCAATGCTCAGATGGCGAACAAAGTCAAGGACGCAGGTATACTCACTCCAAGCACTATTGCAAACCTATACGATATGTCCGAGGACGATGTGATCGCTTGCATGTGGTGGGACCCGGCTTTTGCATTCAAAGCCACAATCAAGCGGCCGATAGTTAGTGGTGGGTTTTTTGAGAGGGATACCTATGGAAGCACTCAACACATGCCCTTGATGCTTCTTGAAGTACCTGTGGGTTTGAAGAATGGTTTGAATGGGGTAAAGATTTAGGAAACGTGACTATCTATTTTCGACTATTTGTAAGTTATTTTGTATTTGTTTAAAGCGGGATTAGTTAGTTTTCGGTATCGCGACATTTCTTTCCGCAGGTATCTCAATAGTAACGGTACATGGCTAAACAGGGGCGAAGCTGAAATGGATTATTAAGTTTCATATGTTTGCATACACTGCACTATTTTCCAAGAATATTGCTGCTTCACGAGGGCACCCTAGATTTGTAATAACCATTAAGGAAACATGTATATTGCTTTTATGAGATAGGACTGTCAGTAATGCGCCACCGGTGATACTCTTTTATTACTCGTTTAAAAATTGTTAATCAACGGTTCTCTAGCTAATTATTTGGTTGGGTTTAGACTTTATGACGTGCGGATCAGTAGTCCTGTTTCGACAGTGATATGATCCAATTCACGAAACAAATCGAGACCTTCTTCTCAATGACGGGGCATACTTTAGAAGTAGAAGTGGCACTGGCAACGCAAGGACAGCAATACCACCTAGCAGACTGCACCCCGGACCAACACCCAGGTTATCAAACATCGGTCTGGCAGCCAGAGGAAGGCCGCACGCGATTAGAGAGCGCAGCATTGTATTGGCTGAAACCGCACTGGCAGCGAAGACCCCATACATGTCGACAAGGAAATTGAGGCATTGCTGGAACACGATATTGAAGCCGGCGCCAATAAAACCTGATTTATATGATTAGCACCTACACCGTTATTTCTTTTAATATGCCTTATGGGTGTTATTCTTACCTCCAGCAACAACAGGAAGAGCCCAGGAATACTTGGGATTTGCTGTCCACCCAAACCAGAAGAGCCCTCCAACGAGGAACACGCCACCAATTATCATCGGCGGCAATCGTGCTTCTGGAACCGGCTTGCCGTTGTTCTTTTCCACAGCTTGCGCGTATCGAGGCTGGTTTCCAAGGTTGACAACTAACGCACTGCAAACTCCGACGAATACTCCAAGAAAGGGCAGCGTAGACACTAGAAGACTGTAGCCGCGCTGGTCATTGAAGACTATCGGGAAGGCTTCAAGAGTGAAATATACTAGACTATACACAAAGGAGGCGTACAAAGCAATGAACATTATCATAGGTTCTGTGAAAAACATGCTGGTACGAACGTAGAAACCCATTAGTTCGCCGGATCAACGTCGAAGTAGGCAAGAATTTGGCACTAACCGTATAGGGCGACTCAGATGTTTTGTCAAAATGTTATTAAGGTTTATTCTTTCTTTCTCGTGGGGGTGCCAGTATCTCTGTTCGCCGGTTTGGTTTCTCAACCGTTCTGCTTTCCGCTTTAACAAAACAGGAGCATATGTTTCTGGTAATGCAAGCAATGCCAGCGCAAAAATACTAAAGACGAATATGGCGTCAAGATATTCCGTCCCTTGCAAAACTAGTCAGTAAGTATTGATTTAAGAGAAGATCGGCGACAAACGACATACAGCGCCATCTCAAGTGCGAATTGACCGTCAAGGCAGCCCCAATTATCGGCCCAATAGTTGGGCCACCAACGATGCAGAGAGAAACAAATGTCATAGCGGTGCCACGGGTACGAGGAGTAAACATATCTCCCAGAGCCGCGGGTACATTGCTAATCGGAGCGGATGCAAAGATACCACCCAAGAATCGAGTAACAAGAACGCTAGCAATATTCTTGCTTGTTGCACTTCCAATACTAAACAGGCCGTAGGCGAACACGGCTGGGAGCATTCCCCATTTTCGTCCATATGTTTCGCTAATAGAAGCCCAGATCATGGGACCAAATGCCCAACCTAGGATCATTGAGTGATATTCGTTAGACGCGACATGGTCTAGACATCTAGGTGGATTACTTCGGATAAACTCACCGAGAACAAACAAAGACAATGTCAGTGTAGCAACCTCTGCGCCAACATTAAGTTGACTCTCAATCTTCGATTGCCCTGGAGAAACGATTGAAGAGCCCAGAGAGCCACTCAAAGCCAGCATGCTCATCTGGAAGGTTAGGAAGACCTTGTAGGACGTTTTGAAGTTCTTGGGGTTGTCCGGGTCGCCCTCGTCAAACTTCACAACCCAGCTCTTCTTGTTATCAGACTCTGGTTTACTTCTCGGTAGTTCATGGCCGAGCTTGGACAGAATCATGGGCGAGGCTATATCTATTCGTGGACGATAATTTGAGTTGGTCTTCTCTATATCGGCCATTTTCTTGGATGCAGCAGTTCAGGGTGTTATCCCTAGAAGCGCCAAACAACCTTGAGTTCGTTAAAGCATAAGATTACCAGGGACAAGGCGGCATCGGCCTGCATTTATACTATGCGAAAACTCCCTTTGACTTCAAAGCACAGATAAAACAACCCAGCCCTAAGTACCCAATTAGGTCTAGTGGCGGCCGCCAGTACCCACCCGATCCCACCGGGGCTCCACAATCTTCCTTGGGGACCTTGACGACATTTATTATCGTTGCATATTTATTCTTCACTCTTCACTGCGTGTCAATGATCCCTGAGCATCTGGCGGCCGACACCATTCCAGGTTGGTTCTTTCAGGAGAGCATGGCGTTTGTATTCCAGAGGCTCCTATATTTTCGCTTTGCCGACACCGTATCTCGGAGGTGCTTTATCCGATGCCGATGATCTTTTACAACTGGACCATCGAGTCCCAGCTAACATGAACAAGGCCCCCAGAGTGTGCGTTACCTGCAAGACGCGTAAGAAGGCCTGTGACAAGTGGTTGCCGCAATGCGGCTACTGCGCTAAAAGGGATTTGGCGTGTAGTTACAGTTACGACGAGCCTCCATCTAACAGGCCTCCCCTGCAATATGCCTCTCCCTCTGTGTCTGGCCCGGGTTCAGGCCTGCCGGATATATTGATATCGGGCAAGCAGATGACAGCAGACGACATGGTTTATGATCAACTTCGTCGCATCGTATCTCTTACAAGAACCTCGATCCCTCAAATGTCTGATGAGTTCTTCCGTGGTGTCCATAACGTCTTTCCAGTTGTCTCGGCGGAGTTTCTTCAGGCCAGTCTTTTGATATATCAAGATCAGGTTTTCCCCGCGGATTTCGCTCTTGTCATTCTGTCAATGTATTTATTGACAATGCGATCACTCGGAGACTCGCGGCTCACTGAGACTATCTCTGCTGAAGCTTTTTATGTGACAATTAAGATGCTTTTCGGCCATGTACAGGCGCTCAAGTCTTCGTCTATATATTTGTTTCAAGCTAGTCTTCTTCTTGCCACATTTGAATATGCATGTTGTCGGCCATATGCAGCATACTTGTCTATAGGCACATGTGAAAGAATGGCGGTTATTCTTGACAGAGTCGAGAACCGCCAACAAGAAGACTGCTCACCTCGAAATCTGAGGCAAGTCCTCGGAGAGGACTCTTTCAGGGGGGTTATTCTCTTGGAAAGGTCAGTGGGCTGAAATAAACCCCTTGGTTCGTTACATATATACTGGAAACGAATGCTAACGCGTATTAATAAAAAGATTAATAGCATGTGAGGTTGATGCTCCATTTGGACCATCACTTACAACTCACCCAGCCCCTGTCAAGTTACCGCAGGACAGCATGTCTGCAATTACAGGTACGGTACACCGCCTGAAATAGTTACTCTTGGTTATCCGTCGGTCTAATAGCATACACCTTTTTAGATACTGAAGAGCAAGCTGTCGATTTACTTGGTAGAGTACTGTTCTTAACAAAGTCGCCGATTAGCTTCAAAATCAGAGGCCTTCAAAAAGTTGGCGTGGATCTACAGGATTTCCTTTCGGACATATTGGCTGCCGATAGTTCAGCCTCGCGATGCGCACCTTATGTTGTAATCGCCACTGCAATTAGGTATGCTCCGTAATTTGACACCACCATATAACATGAGTAGACACCAACATGCGTTTTTACTTGATATTTGATCAGGTCTCTTTTTCTGCTCCATCAACACCTGCTCAACAATCTCCTAACCTACCCCGGCCACTCAGAGGAGCCCTCGATCATGCAGATATCGCTCAATGCACTGAACACAGCAACTCGAATAATGATTGATACTTCCCGAGACCACGTAGATCACGGCATACCGCACGATCTGGATACATTTCCACTCTGTGGTGGTTACAATCTACGCTGTGCTATGAAACACCTTAGGGAGTACGGCACAATAAGCAGTCAAGATGTTTCCGCGGATCTGGCAAAGTTGGAGAGGCTATATTCTGTTTTCTGTCAGAGGTGGACACCTCTGGGAAATCAACTCTACAGCTCTCCATAATTGTTAGATTACTCACCAGACAGCTTTTCCGGGACTACAAGGCCAGTAAGCGGGCCAAACCCTCCCTTTTTGCCGTCTGGCGTAGTGAACCAGCCCTCCATAGTCACGAGATCGCCATCTTCCAGCCAACGAACGCTCTCATTTGCGACTTTTGGAAGGCCGATATTTGCAGCAACGGCTTCTAAGAGACAGCCGCATCCCACGGGGGAGGAGGGATCCCGTGATACTGGTGTCTGTATTGTTTTGTGAGCTGCATCATACCAAAGTAGTAACCACTAATGACGGGAGCCCTTTATCGTCGCACGTGGTCTAAGCTGGACTATACGTACTGCAGAAGAGTTTGTTCCAGAACCTAGCAGGTCGCCTGTATGCAAACCACAGCCACTGGAAGATTGATAGGCAATCATCTGAAGAGAGTCCCAATAAGAGTCTTTCAAATATGATCGCACAATCTGAACAGGATCGGATCCCTTGCCTTTCAAAACATCAGCACCAATACCAATATTTAATCAATTGCCTTGCCTTGACTCACGGGACAAAGACACTGAAAACTCAATATCATACCCAGCATGATTGTTCGGGTCGTTTTGCAGATGACTGGATATTACCGAAGCGTTCGAAGCGACCGGTTGGACCAAACTCCCTTCAAGAGCCTCTGGCGTAACCACCCAGGGAGAAATGCTAGTAAGGAAGCTTTTGGAATGAAACGGCCCGAACGGGTTCATTTCATATTTTTGGATGTCACGTGCAGACCAGTCGTTTAAGAGAACATACCCGAAGACGTGTTTCTGGGCCTCTTTAGCGCTCACTATTTCTCCCGCTTGCACAGGGTGGGATATGAAGCATCCCATCTCCATTTCGAAATCCAATTCACGTGATGGCTGGAGTTGGACGTGACTGTCGCTTGGAGTGACAAGGAAAAATCCCTTAGGCCGGATGACTTCAGTTCCGGAGACACGGACAGATGATACACGTCCATTATAAGCCATGGGATATTCCCAGAATGCCGGCGGGATGGGGAAATTCATTCCTTTTCCTGCCTGGAATTTGTACATTAGTTACAGCCCAGACCAAGGTACATGGAATGTGCTGGCTATATATTTACAGTATCCGCATGCACTATTGAACTGTAGAAGTCTGTGTAATCCGTCAAACGCATAGGCATATGCATCTCCGCTTGCTCCAGCGGCACGAACGCTTGGGATTGCACTTTCACATTGGTATAGAAAGGCGATTCGGCGTTGTTCAAGTTCTCGATAATTGTCAGTCTGACATACTGGCGAACGGCGAGCGGCAGCGAGGCAAAATCGTTAAGAACGGGCTATAATCATATACTTTGATCAGTAAAGTTGCTACACTTGATGTTGCTTAAGAATTGACACACCTGAAGGAAAACGCCTTCGAGCGAATCGGCATGGTCTGCGTGTGTAAAGACGTCGTTTTGGACTAGGGTGTTGAGATCGATAATCCATTTGCCAACGACCGTCGCAGCTCGGCGGGCCTAGAGTTATGTGAGCTAGATTTCAAGATCACTGGACTGTCTAAACAAGTTTACTGTGGCAAGCACGAATGGGCTTGGGTTAACTAACCTGGCCTGGTATGCTGTATATACCAAACGGAATGTTGTGAATTCCGAATGGACAGTCCTCGGCAACCTCGACAGGAAATGTGAAGGCGGACATTGTGAGAAATTCTTGTTGAAATTCACGGACACTGCAGTGTGATACTTTCAGGAAGTTAATCAAGTCAATATTTCTACTGTCTACCTATATACCTACCCACCATCTGCAGGTATGAAACGTCACGGAGAAAGTGACCTCCGACCGGGCCGACTACTCGGGGCATCTATGCAGATTTTGTGTAACATCGATATTGTATACAAAAGCGAGGTTTTAGCCTGAGGGTTGAAGGGGTGAAAAAGGAGCAAATACGATCTCCAGAAAATGGGAGGATGAATAAAAAAGTAAAAAATGGCATACAGAGAAAAGAATCCTCTCCCAGCACCCGGATTTGACGAGGCTGTGGTCTCCATAGTGCCCTTTGAAACTGGATGGATGACAATCAAAGCCTCCATGGCAATTGATGGTTTAAAAGGGCGATTTATAGGAACATCATGGAGATTTTTCTTGCAACATGCTCCATCAAACACCAATTTCTGGTTCGATCTTGGACTGGCTCATGTATGATTCCAATAGGGTCTATCATCTCTCTCTTCTCTCACACAGACACACACATGCGAAGCGTGGGTATTGAGATATATCACTTGCATAGGACCTCTCACTCTACCCGCCTCGAATCCAACGCGTACAACACAAGGTATTCTCTGCCACACCAGCTGAGCGTGATCCAGGACAAGATGTCATATCTGTTGGACAGGATCCCAAGGACGTAAAGTACATTATTGCAAGGTAGGATTGTTTGACAGATGATGCTGAGTTGAGAGAATTTGTTAGTTGAGCTAACGATAGCCAGTCACGCGCATTGGGATCACATGTTTCCAGCCTCCAAGTATTTCCCTAATGCCAAGGTTCTCTGTCTCGAGGGCACCCTCAAATGGACATCCAAGTCATGGCCTTCTGAACCAGACAGCGGCTTCGATGGTCGCATATGGAACAAGGAGGAGTCGGAACTACCCATTGATGAAATTCCGTCTCCTGTCACAGCCCCCGAAAAGTGGCAGCCGTTAGGTCCGTTCAAGAATGCCCACGACTTCTTCGGTGACGGCAGCTTCTGGTTGATCGATGCGCCGGGACACTGTCCTGGTAACCTGGCTGCTTTGGCTCGTACACGACGGAAAGATGGGAAGCTAAAGTGGGTGTTTTTGGGCGGAGATTGTTTCCATACGCCTTTGTTTCTAAACTACCCAGATGCGCCTTTTGGAAAGAGCCTAAAGATCACTTCTACAGGCTCTCACCATGAGAACGAGGAAGAGGCAAGGCAGATCATCAAGCAGACCGCCGAGCTTAGAAGAGGCGAGGGTGACGATGTCTTGATTTGGTTTGCGCACGCCGATGCACTAGAGGACGCGTGGAATTTCTGACAATACTGTAAGCTAGCAGAATTAGCGTTGTTTTATTTGATCGTACCAGTTGTTCTATACCATCTTCGGGTTGCAGTCACGTCTACGCAACATGTTGTCATCATTGGAATTCATTGGATGAGCAAGCATTGGGTGGCCATAGGTGCCAGACAAGGTTAGTTTATCAGGAAAAGGGTATTTTCAAGCTGATTTATTATGTACTGTGGACTTGCTCGAAGCCTGCTATGCTCGTGGTCCGGGGAAGGTTTCAATGCGGGGGAATGTAGCTCCAGGTCGTTCATTCGCTGTAAATTATTTATCCACCAATCGCGTCACTTCTCTTTCCATTACCTACGTACAGCACATATATTGGACGACTATGACTATGACCTGCTAGATACCTGCGAACATCGTGCTTTATATGAGTCAATTGGATGGCAATGAGGGCAGCATCATTTGCCAATCCCATTATCCCCGGGTTCAACCCGGATCCGTCCATCGTCCGGGTGAATCACGACTATTTCCTCGTAACATCGAGCTTTGAATACTTTCCAGGAGCCCCTATATACCATAGTACGGACCTTGCACAATGGAAGCTCATTGGCCATGCCCTAACACGCACAAGTCAAATACAAATACAAACACCGGAGCCCGGTGGTGGTGTCTGGGCCACAACCCTCCGCTTCCATAATGGCACATTTTATATTGTGGCTGCCAGTTTCGAGCACTATCGCCCACAGGAGGACGATAGGGTTTGGCCCCTTGGGTTTTATGTCAAGACGGACAATATTTGGGATTCAGACTCGTGGTCTGAGCCGGTGTATTTCGACCAAGTAGGATTCGACCAGGATGTAAGGTACCGATTTACTTTTACTGACCTATCAGGTCGCAAATTCAGTGGTCAATAACAAATTTCTAACTGCGAGTGTTATCATAATAGCTTTTTTGGGACGATGATGGTGCTGTCTATCTCTCTTGTACACGCCGCAAGCTTCATCGGACGCCGGGTGCCAACTTGAAGGACTTCGCAATCCACATTTGCACCGTCAATCTCGAGACCGGTGCTTCTACCTCAAAAGCTCGTCTCATCAGAGATTCGACATCTGCTGTCTCGGAAGGATCGCACATCTTTCGGCGAGGGAAGTATTACTACCTCTTTACAGCCGAAGGCGGTACTGAGAGTGGACATAGTGAATGTGTATGTCGAAGTGATCAAAGCCCCTTTGGGCCGTGGGAACCTGGACCGAACAATCCTCTGTGCCATAATGGAGGCCAGGACGATGTGCAAAATGTCGGGCATGCAGATTTGGTCGAAGATGAGCAAGGAAATTGGTGGGCGGTGCTGTTGGCGGTTCGGCCAGTCAGGAAGAGTGAAGATAAGTGGGAGTCTTCTGTATTCGGTAAGGTGTTCAAGTATCCATAGTAAGAAGGAAGTCGATTGCTTACATGTCAAGGTCGTGAGACATTCTTGGTATCAGTGGACTGGGTGGATGATTGGCCCGTGTTCAACCAAGGCCGGAAAATATGCCTTGAGGCGACCTCGCAGAAACTTGTTAAGCACAATGACTCAGTGGTCTGGACAGACAGATTTTCCGCACCAAAGCTAGAATTAGGCTGGTACAGGAAGAGTCAGTGTTGGTCTTTTGATTATCTACAAAAACATTGCTGATATATACGATCACAGACACACCGCGAAAACAAGACTTCTCCTTAACTGAAAAGCCTGGCTATCTTCGACTGTATGGTGCGCCCTACAGGCTCTGTGACCCTGCATGTCCAACTATGTTCCTGCGCAAACAAACCCATCGGTCCTGTAAATGGGAGACGCGTTTGTCGTTTCTCCCGTCCACCGCATATACTGAGGCTGGAACGGTTGTGTGGATGGATTATTTCACACACTGTTCTATTGGTATCCGACTGAAGCACCCTGCCAATAATCAAACTGCTGATGATATTACGTATAAGGATAGCCATCTGCAAAGAATCATTCGATTTTCCCCTCCGGCCGGAAGTGGCAGCGACATAGTTGAGTGGCAATTGACTAGCTTCCACTCCGATGTGATACTTCAGGTTGAGTGTGGCAGCAAATACCGATTTGGCTTCCGAGAGTTCAGCGATAAGTCTGAAAGCTGTGACAAAGACCAAGATCAAACTATATGGGTCGGCGAAGTTGCCAATGAGGTTATGACACGGCCTCCTCCAATTGGTGCGCAGTTCACTGGTGTCATGTTGGGATTGTATGCCTTGGGCGAGTATCATCCATGCTCTACACCTGCGGACTTTCACCATGTGCATTTTACAAATTATGGATGAGCCTCTCTAATTTTTGAGATTACGCTATACTTATGAGAGGTCAATGGGATGTAAGTTGGTGGTACGTACACTGGCAAAAATTGTTATTTATTAGAAAGATCATTTTCCAGTCCTTCCTCGTAACAAACTTATGAGAAACCTAGTATTTATCTATTTTATCTTGTTCCAAGGCTACGGAATATAATAGCTGAGTCGGGAAATCCACGGTCAGGATTAGGGCTAACAAAGTGGAACGTTATCGACTCAAGAGAGACTTCACTTAATGGCCGCCAAATGGCTTGCTTGGAACGTCAAAATTCGCCACCAAGAATAATTGGGGATATAGACAATTGGAAACATTGTGTGACTCGCTTGGCAAATGCAGACCAAAGGTTTTCATCACAATATAGCAAATCCAAATTGAAGCTAAGAGGTCCTAGCACCAGTCAAACGACTCGAGCCTACCACCGGATAAGCCGAATCCCAGCGAGGACAAGGCGCTAGGGGAGTTTCTCCCATTGGCTAGCCCATTTAAGCTGCTTGCATTAGTCTGGGGTTTGGGGAAGCTGGAGCACGGGGTTTGTCTTAGAGCGCCGTGACTGGTGGAATTATTTTCTGAGTGACGAAGCTTGGTCCGGGGTAACTATAGCACTAATAAGCTGCCATTGCTTAAACGCTTAGATGGGATAAGTAAACATGGGAGAGTAAGGATAAATTCTCGCATCTTGACCGCTTATTCAAATTTGTTCTCTTAAATCAGGTATATGCTCTCTTGCGTTCGCCAACTTATTGAGAGCAACTCGGAACTAGCAGACTACTGCGAACAATTGCAAAACACCCAACAATGGCGGTTGGTTTATTTCGCTCGAAAAGAGCGTATAACTGGTTAGAGGTCTCCTCTTGATACTGTTCTATGTATAAGGCCACTAATCCTCGTTCCTTCCTGTTCCCAGGTACATATCAACCGTCGCAGCAGCATGCATGGTGTTGTACGGATATGACGCTTCGGTATTCAATTCGGTACAAGGCTCTGCCAACTGGGTCGCATGGTTCAACCACCCAAACCAGAGTCTGATCGGCGGTATAAACACTGCCTATACAGTGGGCGCCATCTTTGGCGGATTCTTCCTCGGAGGGCCCGTGGCCGACTTTCTAGGCCGGAAGGTCGGTATGGGAATGGGATGCGTGCTTGTCATCGCTGCAACATTCATGCAGGCATTCGCTCCATATCATAATATCGCGTGCTTTATAGCTGGGAGGTGCATTATCGGTGTTGGACAGGGGATTGCTTTGAGTACGTCCCGTAATATTATCCCAATCTCAATAATTGATGCGTAACTAACGTACGCCTTACAGCGGCGGGACCTATCTACATCGGTGAACTGGCGCCTCCTCATATTCGCGGCAAAATCATGACTTTGTGGCAGACTTTCTACTCAGTGGGATCGTTCATCTGCTTCTGGGTTAATTATGGATGCACAGAGCACGCTGCCCGACTCGGTAATTGGGATTGGCGCATGGTTATTGTATTCCAACTGTTAGTTCCCTGCATCATTCTTGTGCTCCTTCCTACTCTTCCAGGGACGCCACGATGGTACATACAAAGGCAGAACAACGTTGAAAAGGCCCGCTCCGCCCTGCAACGCGTGCGCGAAACTGAGGAGGAAGTGGAGGAGGAGCTGAATCAGATTCGCGGGGCCCTCGAGTACGAGAAAGAAGCCATTTCTAGCTCCTACAGCGCACTCTGGAAAGACCGCTCCGTTCGCAAAAGATTCCTCTTGGCTCTAGTCCTTAACGCGGGTCAGCAGCTGACTGGGCAGGGGTCGTTGAACTCTTATTCCACCATAATCTACAAAAAGGTCTTCACTTCTGCCAGCCAAATCTCACTAATTAACGCCCTCAATGCCACATTCGGCATCCTCTTCACGCTCAACGCAATCTGGATTGTCGACCGGTTTGGCCGCACTTTTCTTCTTGAAGTTGGTGGCATTGGAATGTGCATCTGCATGATCATTATTGCAGCAGTCGAGACCGAGACACCGACTTTACCTAATGGGGCAAAGACGGAATCTGTTGGCATTGCGCTGGTGTTTTTGCTCTTCTTATTCATTCTATTCTGTAAGTCCTTCCACCCTTTTTTCTCTTCAGTTGGTTTTCTGAAGCACGCAACTAACTGACTGCCATCTAGACAAACCTTCCTGGGGCGCAACAGTCTGGATCTGGACGTCTGAAGTATTCTCAATGAATGTTCGAGCACAAGCAGTGGGAATGGCGTCACAAACACAGAACGTTGCAAACACTATATTCAACCAGTTCTTCCCAATATTTCTCGACAACGACGGCTTTTATGCTTTCTATTTCTTCGCCGGGATTAACCTTCTTCTTGCAGCGTTCGTGTTCTTCTTCGTCCCGGAGACCAAGCACGTCCCGCTGGAAGAGATCGATGTTCTTTTCGGCGGTTCGAACCACCATACTCAGGGCGAGAACATGCTGGTGGAGACAAAGTTGGGTTTAAGGCCAGATAATGATGAGACAGTTGCCACAGAGGCCACCAAACCAGTGGCTTCTGCACATATTGAAGACTCGAAGGTCTAAGCTGTGTGTGTATCTTATCAGTCTTGATATATATAATGTGGGTATACCCAAGAGGGTCTGAAAGCTTATATAAATCCATGATTTCTGTCTTTGTTCAATTTCCGAGCGTAGGGAAACGTGCATAATAGCTGCCTGGAGACTTTCTCTCTGTTACATACAAGTGTCGGCGTGTCTCACTGTGTGATCCTCGAATGAGACTAGGATTTGACAGACAAAAAGGATGTCAATATTGTGGGTATTTCAGCATCAACATAGCATGACATGGGAGAACGAACATCAAAGACTGCTTGCTACTCACCGCCAGGAGAAAAATGAGAAATGAAAGCGAATGGTCGGTGAGCACTGCGCAGGGACATGTGGCCAACCAGAGGGTGCATTAGTAGCGATCGCCACTGACGCAAACATTCCTGGTCTAGAAGCGATTTTATGCATTCGTTACCTTGCCTGCCTTTATCTGCCGTATATTGTGAGCTGTAACAATGAGGCCCACGGGTATAAACATTGGCGGATTCCCAGGCGGTTGGAATCCGATGAAGCCTGTTTGTGTGCTCTCGTTTGCTTGGATTTGTAATGCAGAAAGAGGTCTCTAGGAGCTGGGGGCAAGATACGTACTTACCAGGGTAACACGAGCCACCTGGTTATAGAGTAGTGGGTACTTTAAAACTGGCTATATTTGACTTCCTGCGAAATATGAATTTGTCTCCTTACATTGCTCTTTGCTCAATCGTTACATCAAACCCAGAATCCTCCTATCATATTATATTGCTAGACTCAACAGTGCCCATTATTGTTTGGTAGAAAACGACATGGCTGAGAAAATACCAACAACCTCGAAGCAGTGGAACGTCACAGGCAGCGATGGATTTGATTCTCTGAAATTCACAGAGCAAGCAGTGCCAGAATTAGGGGACAACCAAGTTCTGGTCAAGAGTAAGTCTCACAATCACAAGTCTACAATACCGTTGAACATTCAGTAATAAGAAGACTAGTCCGCGGTGTCTCCTTGAATGTAAGTCTACCTGCTACATCAATTGCCCGTCATTGGCACTAAATAGTCACGGAACTCAGTCCCGCGACATCCTGGTCGCCCAAGGAACCTATCCATGGAAAGTCAAACCCGATGTTATACCAGGCTCCGACGGAGCTGGGGTTGTCCTTAAAATCGGGAAAAATGTGACTCGCTTCCAACCCGGTGATCAGGTCATCACAATGCTCAATCAGCAGCACCTTGGAGGCTCCCTCGATCCCAAGACAATGAGATACGGATTAGGAGCCTCGGTCGATGGGACTCTACGTACTGTTGGGGCCTTTGATGAGCAAGGCTTAGTGGCTATGCCTCAAGGGTTGAGTTTCGCCGAGGCTGCAACGCTTACATGTGCCGGACTTACGGCTTGGAATGCGCTTTTCGGCTTGCAGGGCAGGCCGTTGATGGCCGGTCAATGGGTTCTGACCCAAGGCACCGGCGGAGTAAGCCTGTTTGCTATCCAGTTTGCAAAAGCCGTAGGAGCAAAGGTTATTGCCACGACCAGCTCAAATGAGAAATCAAAGATCCTGAAAGAGAAACTGGGTGTTGATCACATCGTTAATTACCGTGAAACTCCAAACTGGGGCGAAAAGGCCAAAAGCCTCACAGGTGGCGCTGGCGTTGATCTAGTCGTGGAAGTTGCTGGACCTTCGTCGCTAAAACAAAGCGTGGAGAGCGTCAAAATGGATGGTATCATCAGCGTCCTTGGCTTCGTCGGAGGTATGGAGAGTAAGGAGCCACTACCCAGTATTCTGGAATGTTGGATGTCTCTTTTTACTGCACGTGGCATATGGGTCGGTAGTCGGCTTCAGCTGGAAGATATGTGTCGTGCTATTGAGGGCAATCCGCAGAAGCTGCGTCCTATTGTTGACAAAGTTTTCAAACTTGAAGAACTGAAGGACGCCTTGGGGTATTTGGCATCTGGGAATCACCAGGGGAAGGTATGCATTGAGGTTCCATAGATTGAGGCGTACGGTAGCTAGATTTTCACGTTACAGTAAGACCGGTATGGGACGATATAGAGAAAAATCAATGTTTTACGCAAAGAGCAGGACATCCGGCCATAATTACGCATTCAAAGCAGAATCCGACAACTTAACACTTACGAAGTCAGTCAGCATCTCTGTTTTCCCGCCGGTGGCCCAGGACAAGGGTTAGCTATGCCGAGATCGCCGAGAGCCACACAGCCTCTACAACTCGACTAAACTTGCCTGGCTCTTAACACGCCTTGGCTAATTATCATTCCATTCAGGGTCCTGCGTTTGCCCACGTCATCACCGTGCGGTCCGTTGGTAGAGAAGAAAATGACAATGGGCCTACTCTTGAGACCACTCTATCCACATGGCCGAGCGGTTTTATAGGTTGTTACTAGCAGGCACTAAAGGACCCGGCATGTTGGACATGCATTTGGCCTAGGGATAATATCGTAGGTAATAGGTTGTTTAAATACTCAGTAGATACCTATGTGCGGACATTGCGGAGAACCTCCGAGATCAATTGGTAATCAATGGTCAGGATCACGTACTTAACTGTTTCTGCAGCTATATAAGTAGTTCAAGATTCTCTTTCTCTTTTCTTTTTTTTTTCTTTGTTTTTTCTTTGTTTTTTCTTTCTTCTTTTGCCATATATCTAGAGTTGCGTCTTGCTACATAGTCATTGCATTCCATCAAGCGGACACCGTGTTTCTGCGAGATAGAACAAAAAGCAAACGGTCCAAGTGGCGGGGTACGCACCTCGGATTTCGTGCCGACATTTTCATATTTTCGGTGAATGTAATCATTTTATCAACAAACAAAATGCATGCGCCTACAGCTGCAGTTGTCAAGGCAAATGGATTGCCGTATTTCACACCGGCCAACAATGCCGGCGTTGCCCTTAGCGAGGACACCAGCTCGCTGCCCACGCTCTTTCGTCCCTTCAAGATCCGCGATTTCTACTCGAAGCACCGCATAATTGTCTCACCCATGTGCATGTACTCCTGCGATCCAGACCCAAACTCACCGAGCATTGGTGCTTTCACAGACTTCCATGTCGCCAGCTTAGGCCATCTTGCTCTCAAAGGTGCTTCGCTAATTTTCACCGAAGCCCTGGCTGTGCAGCCCAACGGGCGCATTTCGCCAACAGATGCGGGCCTGTGGCAACATGGCACCGACTCCGCGCAGTTCACCGGTCTCAAGCGCGTTGTGGACTTCGCCCATGCGCAGGGAGCCAAAATTGCCGTGCAATTGGCCCATGCCGGGCGCAAATCAAGTGTGCACGCGCCGTGGGTTGCTGCTGCAAATGGAGTGCGCAGTTTGTCAGCAGGGACCGAGCATTTCGGCTGGCCGGAAAATGTGGTGGCGCCAACAGGAGGGCCAGAGTTCCTTTGGTCCGCAAGCCCGGAGGACAGGCAATATCATATTCCACGAACCCTGGCAGTCGACGAGATTAAGGAAATAGTGGCGGCTTTTGGAGCATCCGCTGCAACAGCAGTCAGGGCAGGTGTCGATGTGATTGAAATTCACGCAGCTCATGGCTATTTGATCCACCAGTTTCTGAGCCCGGTGACCAACAAGCGTACAGATCAATATGGAGGATCTTACGAGAACAGAACGCGCTTTCTACGAGAAGTTGTAGCGGCAATTCGGGCTTCGATACCATCAGGCGTACCGCTTTTTCTGAGACTCAGCGCGTCAGAGTGGCTTGAGGAGTCTGAGTTTGCCAAAGAGTCTGGTAGTTGGGATATTGAATCAACAATCCGGTTGGCCAAAGAACTCCCGAGCATAGGAGTGGATTTGATTGATGTCAGCTCCGGTGGTAACAGTAGACACCAGAAAATCGAACCGCACACGGACTATCAGATCCGGCTGGCTGCTCGAGTACGCAAGGAACTGCACGCAGCCGGCGTCACTAATCTTCTCGTCGGCGCTGTTGGTTTGATTAAAACTGCTGAAGTGGCAAAGGATATCGTTCAAGGAGCTGACGGTGCACAAGAGCTTGTCAAAGATGAGGCTCATGCCGCGGAGTCTCTTCTCCGCGGCCCCGAGCCCCAAGCAGATGTCGTTTTTGTGGGGCGCCAGTTTTTACGTGATGCGGCATGGGTGCTCAATGTGGCCAAGGAGTTGGGCGTAAAGGTTACTGTGCCGAATCAGTTCGGTCGAGCTCTATGATCCTCTGCTACATCACCGTAATTAATGCACTGTGATATTCAATTTGTCTCCTAGCAAGAGTTTGCTATTGTTATCTAGCGCACAATATCTAGGTTAGAGGTAGAGGGCAATAGACAATATTCTTCATAGCGAATAACTTCATACATAACTCTGTCGTTCATCACGCTATTGACGTCCGTCAGCCTACGATACAAACCACTTCAGCTTAACTAGCTTCCTATGTAGGGCTGTGGACTATGCATGTACGGACAAGTTGAACAGACGCAAAGGCAGACTACGTGATGAAAAGGGGGGGAATAAGAAGTGTCTCGCGTATAGAATGACCACTGGGCGGACGATTACGTGTATGGTAATATCAAACCAGCCATGCCAACCACAAAAGATTGTTCGGCTACTCAATAAAGTAATGCTCCATGAATATCCATTGATGCGTTGAAAAGATAGTATAATGAGGGGAGGGGAGAGAAGGGGGAAAAAATATAACCCCGGGCTGCCGCGAGGCAGTCTCCCAGTGAGTGAGAGGCGGCGATGTTACCGTTACACCAGATCGGAATGGATGAAGGTTTTCTCGATAATAGAATTAATATTTGATCATTTCGAAAATGTCCGCAGGGCGATGAATGATGAAGGTATGAAAACGACGAGGAAGATATTGTAACAAAGATACCATTGTCTAGGTAATTATGTGTATATAGATCTAAGTCTTGCTCCTTGTATGTCCGTTTGCTTGTAATGCTACCTCTCTAAATATTTAGGCATTGTACACCTGACATTATGTATATTTCATGTGATATGGATCGTTATATGGAAAAAAATCTTCAAAAGCTAGCACTTCTCTACTTATTTCCTTTTCTCTTTACCCCTCCCTTCCATAAAACGCCACCTTGTTATTACATCTTAGGCATACCAAAAATGTGAACAGAAAGTAGAACCCAAGATAGCTTCCCATCAGGCGTTAGGGCCGGCTCACAGGATCCGAGGATGCCCGATGCCGGGACGGTCCCCGACCTTACGAGAGTGCTATGATTGGACAAAAATCATAGCCGACGTTAAACGTGATTCGCCCGATTAAATGGTTGAAAATTCCCTTTCCCGCCTTTTTCCGCATCTCCGACCAATCATGATAAAAAGCGCTTAGAGCCTCGTCTCGAAGCATCATTCCAGCCAATAAGCGCATGCACCGTTGCGCTAGTCCCCATTAGCGTGAAAACTTTAATTTTTTTTATCGAGTTTTTTCCCTGTGTTTCCTGTTTCGACCTTCTGACTCTCGAAAGCCTTGTAACGTGACGTCAGCTCGTCCTGTCAGCCACAGGAACCACAAACCTGCCTGTGGAACGCGAGGGGGAAAGAAAGTTAAAAAAAAAAAAATCTGAATTGCAAGGTTTGCGATATCGGCATATGTGTCGGCTTGTCATGGTACCTTTTCCAAGGCACGGGAGGATTATTCGGGAGGCGAGGCCCGGGTGCAAGAACCTCGCCCCTGGGCCTTGACTCTCTGGGTCGAGATAGTCCGCGTGATAGGCCCCAAGATTATTGAGTAGCAGCCTTAGAGTTGCCAATCGGAATCGCTGTGTCTTCCTCCTTCTCCACGTGTTCGTCCGCACCAGCACTTGGCTGATGAACTCATCCGTATCTCCGTACAGCTTGATGACGATAGAAGCATTCTAACACTAGCCACTGACTATACTTGATCACCAACTAACACGTATTCTTAACGTCCTCTCGATCCGACTAATATCCGTGCCAGCTCGGTTTGTATCGGGCTATATGCTTATCCAAGTGGGGTAGTCCCCCTGGTTATCAGGGCCCAGACTTTATCCCAGACGCCGGAAATGGCATCAGCTCCGCCTTTCAAAACAAAATGTGGAGATGGGGACCTGAGCGTACCTCGTGGAGGATCGCCGCTAACCTGGTTGCCCCTGCTTCCCTGTTCGATCTCATTCGATGTCTTCCAAGGGGAAAGATTTGGCCCTGGTGAGGGAATTTCTGCAACCATGGAACATTAACAGCCATGCTGAGTCAGATACAGGCACCGTTGGCTATATAAACCCGTTGGAAGTCACGGATGGAATCTGCTTTCTTTCCTTCATCATCAATCGTGTACATCAAAGTCTTTCTTTGACAGTCATTCTCTTCTCAATTTTCTTAAGCTTTTTTTTGTCTTACACTCCTTGAAACAAGGCACCAGAGTCTATCCTTATTCAACTTTTCTGTCTTACATCATTCAAAATGAAGTCCCAAATCATCGCTGCCTCCGCTCTTTTCCTGGGTGCCTTCGGCCAATCCACCATCTACAGTGGAACTGGTTTCGGTACCTACTACTACGACGTCGAGGACATCCAGGCCTGCGGCACCGACTTCGAATACCAGAACATGGGCAATGTTGAGTGCAACCAACTGACCGGTCTGACCCTGGATCAGATCGACTCGAACTACCTCGTTGCCATGAACAACACTCAGCTCATCTCAGACCCATCCCTTTACTGTGGAAAGAAGGTCGTTGTCTCTGTTAACGGCCAGGCGTCCGATCTACCCCTCTTCATTGGTGATGGATGCCAGCGCTGCGGCACTGGATCTGCCGACAGCGACACCTGGAATGCCGAGGGAGCCCCAGGACTCGACTTCAGCTTGACTGTCCTCAACGAGCTGTCTGGCAACAGTGCTTGTGACGATGGCCATATCGATATTACCTGGGAAATTGTGGACGAGACCCTCTACAACTTCGACACAAACGCTCCAGGAGAATCCACCGGACCTGTCTCCCAGTAAGATCTGATCTGGACGAATACATATATACATAGCCGACTTCCAGTCTCGGGTTGGCATCGCACGATATCCACACTCGTTTTTTTTTTTTTTTTGATCTATAGACATGGCTGTGCCTAGATACTTACATTTCACCATCACGTATTATTATGACTATCTTTTTGGAGCTGATTGGAGTCTCTTCTTGGGAAAAGTGCTCCTTCGGCGGTTTCTTCTTATCTGCTCATAGAATCTGTGTCTGGAATACATGGAGCTGTTTATAGAATATTTATTTATACGAAAACCACATATTTCCAACGTCCTCATTACTTGCAAAAAAAATATTGAACTGTAAGGTAGACTTACGCTGACTTATGCAGTGCAAAATTAGAAGAGAAAGAAAAATAAGGGGTTCTTCAAATTTTGGAAAGAATGGAACCAACGCCACATGCTAATATTCGTAATGACGACACCATTCTACCTCAACTTGTAGGTACGCTCATCTATGCACGAGTCTACGACACTGTGAGGAAGGACTCTATTATTATTGTTGATGTGAAACTGACATACTAATGAAATTCGTGCTCCATGATTGCACTGTTAGAAGCTAGGAAGATAGTGGCAAACAATCATGAGGCTATTTATCTAAAAATTCCTGTTAAAGTGGTATTATAGCCAAAATTTTACGCAACGTTTATATCCGATATGGTGTATCGGTAACATCGCCGCCTCTCACTCACTGGGAGACCGCCTCGCGGCAGCTCGGGGTTCTCGTGTCGGAGAATTTTTTATTTTTTATTTTTTTTGATTGCCTACGGTTTTCTGTCTTTATCTTTTTCCTACCGAAAAGATATATCTCTGGGATGAAGCATGATGTCTCATGATCGTTGAAGGCAACATTCCACGGGCAAGGCTTACCTACCGATCAATGCAGGATTCATGTTAGATACATAGGCTGCGTGGGATGCAGGCGAGAGTTACCGTGCAGACGGCCTAGCAGTTCGTCTAAATCTTCAAAGCCTTGTCGAAGTGACTCGGAACGCAGCCCCGAAACCACTATGTGAGCTTTATACTGCGTGTAGTTAACTGGTTTGAGATGGCATAGCTGAACAGGGTAATAACCGATTCAAGACTAGTACGTTAGTATCTGTAACATCATTGGCTAGTGGAGACTTGGCAGCACGCTTGTCTAGGATCTACGTCCCAGCAAGGACTCGATTGAACATACGCAGGTATGTTCGTTCCTCTTCGCTTCCCTTCAAGCTTTCGCTTTTCTTTTAGATTCGGGTAATATGGTCAACTTTGGTACCTTTACTTCCCTCATATATTCGGCCCACGTCGCTTTCCTAGGCTGCAATGTGCCAACCAATAGTTCGCAGCTTGTGGACATTGTTCCAAAGCGCGAGGTTTTGTACGTTGGCGGACGATACACAAACGGCATGGTATATCTCGCTTGCCACTTGGTATACGCGCACTCTGACACTGGGAGATAGAATAATGCAACGAATTCTACACCAACGACCATGACAGGACAGATTTACGTCGAGAAGCTTTCCCCTAACCCAGCCTCGGTGAACCCACCACTTCCAATTATCTTTATTGCAGGCGCGGGTCAGACCGGCACCAATTTCCTTGATACTCCAGACGGACGGCCAGGATGGGCATCCTATTTCATATCCAAAGGCCACACAGTCTACCTCTCAGATCAGCCTGCACGTGGCCGCTCCTTCTGGTTTCCCGGACAGGGAAGTGTCGGGTATATTGGCTCACCCAGTGAGGTCTCTGATATCTTCACTGACGTAGCAAATAACGGCAACCAATGGCCGCAGGCCGAGCTTCATACACAATGGCCCGGCACTGGTCGTATTGGCGACCCAACTTTCGACGCTTTCTACAGGAGCCAGATACAATTCCAAAGCGACCGCTTCATAAGCGAAGAACAAAATGCGCAGGCTTATTCAGCTTTAGTAGACCTCGTAGGTGCCTGTTATATCATCAGTCACTCTCAGGCGGGTGCATATGGTATTTTCACACACCAAAATGTTATGTGACTCGTCAAAGTTGTTGCTAATGATTGAGTAGGCTGGAGGGTGGGCGACATGCGCTCAGATCTTGTCAAGGGTATTGTTCAGCTCGAGCCGTCTGGTCCACCGTTCACGCTTCGCCCACCGTTTGGAAGTGACCCGGCTTTTGCTTTTGGCCTCACTGACCTCGCAATCGGATATGCACCAACCGCAGGAAAGCATGCCGAGAATATAGAAACAACTGTCGAGCCAGCAATCGACGCCGAACACAATGATTGCATCATGCAGAAGTCCCCAGCGAAACAGTTGACGAATCTACGCAAAATTCCAGAACTTGTCGTTACTGGCGAAGCATCGTTTCATGCGTCATACGATTATTGTACCGTCAAGTACCTGGAGCAAGTTGGCGTAGACGTGGAGCATGCGGATCTGGGAAAAGAGGGAATTCACGGCAATGGACACATGTTCTTTATGGAGAAGAACAATCTTGAGATCGCAGACCGTGTGTATCAATGGCTGCAAAAGCACTAATCGACTATGTATCAGACACGTCATATCTGAACCGTTGGAAGAAAATCGGCAGAAGCAAATCAGCTATGGCGGTATTTTCCTTGATTCCCAAGGCGCTGTAGCATCGTAACATAAGATTCAAGATGTTCACCCATTCTACAGGATTCATTGTTAATACTCAATTCGACCTTATGTATATGAAGGCTTTCAAGTGCTACATTTGCTTGTAGGCATTCCAAAAGTATATCGGACCGGGAACGTCTCAACTGTAGCAATGGAAAGAGACAAGCTCGTTACCGTAAAGGATCATTAACTTGTTTATCGATCGCTAGGCTTAATGTGCATCAAATTCCACATACGTGTCCCTTGAAAGAAACAAAGATCAAGAAAAAGGCATGGATCCTTTTTTGAGTGATTGTACTTTCTGTGCCTACGAAATGCACAGTGATAAGTACAGATATCAATTTTTAAACCATGAGCCACAACGGTTAAGTTGTGATATAGAGATAAGAGTCAACCAAACAATGCGATAGAAAACATAGTAATTATGAGACATCATACGTTGTAAATAGGGACCGAAGGGGATGATCCCTGTAAGATATCGGTATTCGTACTTGGGCGGAATTTCTTTTCTTTACCAGCAGTCTCAGCATCCTTGGAAGCTTCTTGAACCTCTAGAATGTCAAACTTTTTCTCTGGGAGGAGGTTGTAGACGGCTTCTGCGTATGTCTCATCTATGCGGTATAACTGCGCCAGATATTTGACCTGAATGTGCGGATACTCGACCAACTTCAGTAGTCGTGCAGTGTTTGAGTGCAAATTATCTCGGGCCTGCTGCGTCATAACCCGTCGGTACAATAAACGCGGCTGCGTGTATTCTGACGCTTTGCCCTCGTGGTAAAAGTGCGATTTGCGACCAACGTGACTGTCAGCAAGTTGGTATGGAGCCTCTGCCGAATCAGGCCGGAACTTGTTGACGAAGCTGTTCGGCGCGTACTGCGGGTTTTTGGCGTGGTTGGCGTCAACTCGCAGCGGGCCGTCGAAGTTCAGGGAAGAGTAGGACGAGACCATGAAGGGACAATTGACTGAATTGCAATTAGCGGATTGGGGGAGAATGTACACTTATATATGAATTTGTTGCTTACCTGGGACTTGATGTAGGTTCACGCCAATGCGGTGGTATTGTGCATCCCGGTAGAAAAACATACGGAACTGCAGCAGTGGATCAGGGCTGTCTTCAATACCTGGAACCATGCTTCCCGGGGAGAAGGCGGCTTGCTCAACATCCCTGTGAAAGTTTTCAGGGTTTCTATTCAGAACGAGTCTTCCGAATTCGTGCAGCTACGTAGAGTTAGATGCTGCCTTCATGCAATCTTTCGGCTTCGAAAGAAAAAGCAAGTAAAACTCACCGGAAATTCATGCTTTGGCCAGACCTTGGTAACGTCAAATGGATCGAAGCCGAGCTTGGTGGGATCTGCTTGGTCCGGACGCATTATTTGAACATGTGCGGTCCACTTGATCTCCTCGCCAGCCTCAATGGCCTTCCACAAGTCGCGTTTGGAATAGTCGGGGTCTTCGCCGCTGAGAATGGTTGCACTGTCTGCGTTGAATTGTTTCTGGCCATGCTGGGCGATGAAATGGTACTTGATATAAACAAATTCACCATCCTTGTTTACCCTGGTACACGTGAGTCCGGGATCAATCAAGTAGTATCGGGTCTCCTTGGTAATCAGCTCACCACTTGAACGTGTGACATCCGTATCCATGCATGTTCCTCCAACCAACAGGAGTCCCGTGGTCGCTAAAGAACATCATTCCAGCATGATTTCTGTTAATTTGTTAGTACAGCAGGAAAAAACGGTTTGAAGTGCGAGACATACCCTTCCGGAGTATTGGCAAGAAGATCAAAGAGAGAGTTCGTATCGAGCAGAAAGTTTTGAGGGTTACGATACTGTGATCGAATAACATCGGGCCCTTGAATGGGGTCACGACAGAAGAAGACAGGCTGTCACATTGTCGTGAGCTCCAAGGGTCAACCATCTTTGTCAGAAGTAGAGCTTACAAAATTCAGTCCTACTATGTCGTAGTTACCCTCTCCAGTGTAGAACTTGATAGCGAAGCCCCGAGGATTCCTGGCCAAATCGGGAAACTCCCGGCCGAGAGTCACAGTCGAGAACCTCATGAACACCGGGGTTCTCAGACCGGAAGAACTCAGGAAATCGGCCTATTGAGAAGAAAGGTTTAGCGGCTTAGCACACGGTCACATTATGGTCAGAATTGCCTGACCTTCGTCAAAGAGGACATATCCTTCGTGCTCTCGAAATACCCGAAGGCTCCGCTTCCGCCTACGTAGCACAATGGTAAGAATCATGTGAAAAGATTGGGAAATGGTTGTTGTGCATAGTACATGGATGAACCATTCTCTCCAAGTTCTTTGACCGATTAAAATGCTGCTGCTTCTGCAGGAGAAACGTGTCCGAGACTAGAGGCAGCCCGCCTGCCGTCTTGCTGTGTGCAGGATCCGGGAAGGGAATACCCTCGTTGTTGGTAAAATAGGGACCGTCATCTGCTCGTTTGCCTCCCTCTTGGACGCCTGTCAACTTTGCTGCAGTTCTGGCTGGCCCCTCGTTTGCGCCTTGAAATAGTGACGAGCGCTGGACGACCCTGGGATCAATACCAGCTGAACCTACTGCTTGGCCGATAGCTCGGAGGGGGTGAGGTTGGGAAGCCATTGCTCGTCTATTGTTGAATTGCCAAGTTTATTAGGTACCTTTTTGTGTGCCTAGTTGATGCGATTGTAGCGAATTTTGAGATTTGGGGTCACCAAAACGAGTATTTTATAACTACTATTATTATTACATTCAAAACCCGAATATCCATTATTTCACGCTCATTATGACACACATATAAGGTTCCAAGGTTATATATACGTACAAAGATGTACAGCAAACCTAGTTGTTGTGTGCTGCAAGCGGAAACACACCTATCTCATGATGACAGCTGAGCTGATGATACCTTAATGATGCGGTTTGCCATATTCCGTTGCCAACAATTCTAATTTTCAAGTGTTCTAAAATAAATGCAACTTCTTCTGGAAGTAATTGATTTCCGGGGCCTAGATCTATTATTCCCTTGGTGTTGTAGATATACTTAGTAATCTACTATGGACTACTTATACGTGATAATATAGATGGCTTAAAACATCACCTATAATCACATACTAATTCAGGCAGGAAATCTAGGAGAAATAAGATTATTCAAGTCGTCTGTAGAGTTGCAAATTCTCAATAAGTCACCATAATATGCCTACCTAGCCAGCCATCCAAAACTATAGATGTAGATCCGCTCCTATGTATATGTACATGTCTCCCTTGACTCACTTGCTCTCCCGCTTTCCTTCCTCGGCAATCTTTTCCACCTGTTCTACTCTCTTTTTCAACACACTTTGGAGTTCTTCAAGGGTCTCCTTGAGAACGTCCTCTGCCTGGTTACCCTTCTTTTGAGCAATATTCTGTAGCGATTGTAATTGGGGAATCACGTTAGAACCGCCCGGGACCATATTGAGCCACTTGTCCAGACTGGACAGGTCGGTGCTATTCTTCGCTTGTTCGACCTTTTCCTTGACGTACTTCTCCGCGTCCTCCACTTTTCCTGAAGAAGCACTATCTTTGACACGGCCCCATAACTCCTTGAGATTTCCTTTTCTTAAGGTATCGGCATTCTCTTCGATAAGTTGCTTGAGCTTGGGGCTTTTTTCAAGATACTCCCGGGATTCTTCTAGGCCCTTTTGCCACGCCTCATCGCCAAGTTTCTGAAGCTTTTCCTTCTTCTCCTGGATCAAATTCTTGATCTCTTCCACCGACTCCATACTAGCGCCACGCTGTATAATGCTGGAGATTTGTTGATAAGTGCGGTTCACCTCCTCTGTCGCTTGCGGGCCATAGGTATCGCCCATCTGCTTCAGTTGGTCAAAACTGCCACCAACCTTCTCCTTTAGCTGAGGGTTGTTGTCCAGAATGTTCTCCGCGGCGTTCCCAGCCAAATCGAACAAACGCCCGACATTCTTTTGCAGGATCTGTAACGCTTTCGTAGCCGAGGCCGTATTGAATCCCTCCTTCTTCAAGAGATGACTCAGCTCATTATAGGCATCCGTGACTATTTCGTCGAACTCTTTTTCGTGGTCGTTACGAATCTTTTCAAGGTTGTCAAATGTGGTGTCGACATAGCCGCGAGCACCAGGAATGAAGACAGCATAGCCTTTGAGAGTATCTCTCAACCAGCGAAACGCCTCATCTGGCTCCGGTGTGTTCTGTGCGATTTTTTGTTTGGCCTGCTCGGCGTAGGCTTGCGCCGCTTTGCTGGTTTTCACGAGCGTCTTGGCTCCGGAGAAGTGATACCAGGTGTATCCTGTCACGAAGGCAACAGCTCCACCAGCAAGGCCACCGATTAAAGCAGGATTGCCTGTACCAGGGGAAGCTGCATGGGATGCAGTGGATTGAAAGCGATAGTTGGCGAAACGCGCTTTGCATTGAAGTTGCTGCCTGGCACATCGTGCAGTAGGCCTGGCAGTTCGTCCAAACATCTTGAATATTTTGTTGAAGGTAAAAGTAAATAAAAGTCGATCGAAATAGTATTAGATAAAAGACTACCTGAACGTTTTATTAGGAGAAAGATGCCGAGAGCTGCAAACGGGTTTGAAAACTTGGAACTTGGTGGAGGAAGCTGTTCTGACGTCATGCAATACATCCTGGCTGTAAGGAAGGAATCGATATTAATATGATTATTTTTCTATGTTGGCTTTTTGTATTGTTAACCAGGGTAAACGTACTGTGTGCTCTTCGCAAAGCCCTAGCCCCTATGCACGGCGGAGTCTTTATATGTACTACCTACTTAGGCAGGTAATAGTTCTCAAGAGAAAACGATTAGTTTCAACAAGACATAGACTTATCGGTTGACTATATATAACATTCTCTTGGTTTTAGCCATATGTAGAGAGCAAAACTCAGATCCTTAATAACTTGAAACAAATAATTCTTTATTAGACTGCCAGATTGTTGTAATAGTCACAACGACCAGAGCAGTTTCCAGTGCTATTTCAAGCTCACCGAGACTCAAATTCAAGCTTATCTTTCGTGTCATCAACAATGACCTTGCCCTCAACCTCGAGTCCCTCCAAATGGGTCGCCTGAGCAGAATCTAACTTCTCAAACTTCCTATCGATCTCCTCGAGCGATAGCCCCTTGGTTTCAATCCAGAAAATCGCCACAAAACAAAATTGCACGACGTCCCAAGCCCCATAGATCATATATGTTTTCCATCCCAGTGCATTAAGCGCGAAGGGCCAAACAAATACGCTGAAGATTCTAATTGATGACATAACATGTCAGAAAAGTGCATCAAGCATTGGAAGAAGGGGGAAGGGGTGGGATAGGTACCCGCCACAAGTAACGGCAAAGGTCCACGCGGCCATTCCGTTACTCCGAATGGAGAAATTGAGGACTTCCGGTGGGTAGAGGAGTGTCAAAGGTGTGATGCCAATGGCGTAGCTGGCTTGGAACAGGAAGATCATTGCGACGTTGCCGTAGATTCCCGAGTTGTTGCCGCCGCTGCCATAGACTATATGTCCATCGGAAGATTAGACTTTGACGAACAAAGAAAGGCAATATAGATTTGAAAAAAAGAAAGGAGAAAACGACAGGATGCAACTAACGCTTTGTGAAGGCGCCGACCAAGAAAATAAATATGGTCATGGCTGCTACTGACACAAGACACATTCTTTTCCGTCCAGCGCGGTCGACGAGCCACGTTCCGAGGCAAGCGACAACAAGACACTAAGCCGTTAGAATAATGTTCTATCGATGTAGTGCGTGGTTAGTGAGTTAAATTATAAGTTATACATTATTTCCCAATGCGGACCCAGATTGTATCAAATCGGACTTACGATTTTGAGCTGCGTGGTTGAATTGGTTATGCCTGCGTTATCCAGAATGTCGCCCAAATAGAACGTGACCAGATTGTTTCCTAGACAAATTCTTGTCAGTAAAGTGGCAGAATTAAAGCAGTAGGGCGAAGTGAGCAAAGACTCACCACTCGACATGGCAAGAACAGCCACCGACACCACAAGCAATAGCCTCTTTCGAGAGCTAGGTATTTTGAAAATTTCTAGATAGGTCAATTTTTTGCCACTCGTGCGTTCCTACTCAAGCGTGTCTAGAATCTCTTTGTGTTGGATAATTGTAACTGGATCAGTGATATCGGAATTACTGTGAGTTGAAGCTAACGAGACCAGAGCATCGTGCAGTCTCCCGCGGTGGACTAACCACCGCGGAGACTCCGGCACAAAGAAAAGTATTATCAGGCAGAAGATACTAAAAGGGGCCTGAAGGAGGCATGGAACTCGCCAGGACCATGAGCCTGGGATCTCGGCGGTTCGATAGGTCACCCCTGCGGCGATCAAGGAGCCTATGTTCCAAGTCGGTATTAGTGATGGCGACAAAATTGGCATACTAGTGAAATAGGACTGGACTTACCGACATAGAAGACCGAGTAGATGAAGCTTAACCCAGATGCGCGGGTGTGCTTGGGAAGTGTTTCGGCCAGCCATCTAGATTCACCCTTTAGCTCAAACTATACTTCACACCTGCATATGATAGCCAAAGGAGGAAGTACGTCGAAGCAGCAATCGGTGATGTG
The DNA here is from genome assembly GCF_001907595.1 of Talaromyces atroroseus. NCBI lineage: Eukaryota > Fungi > Ascomycota > Eurotiomycetes > Eurotiales > Trichocomaceae > Talaromyces > Talaromyces atroroseus. Next base: position 58,794 of record NW_017971441.1, on the reverse strand, counting down.
CCAGCGCCAGCTCCCAGAATCATCCGCCCAACGACAAACATGGCAACCCCCTGGGCTCCTGTCATCAAGGCCGTGCCGATGAATTTGAAGCAGATTGAGATCAAGACGCCAGTACGGCGACCAACGCGATCCACAACCGGGCCCATGAAAGTGGACACGATGGCCCAGCCGAGGAATGCTGAGGCTGTATTCAGGGACTTGGTAGCTACAGTGAGCTTCAAAGTCGCTGTATATGAAGGTATGATGTTGATGCCGTTTCTGTGATGAGCGTTAGCACGCAATGGCGAGCGCGGGAAGATGCCATTACATGAGTGCGGAGTCATATCCGGTAGTCTGTTGTGATCTCTGTCAGTCGGTGAAGCTTCTTGCGCTATACATTACAGATTTCACATACAGTTGCGAATATGCACGAGGCCAGAATGAGCAAGGCGTTGGTGGCCTTGCTGGACTTGTAAAGCTGGAGTGGCCCTCGGGCCCCGCTGAAAAAGTGCATTGTAAGACTTGAGTCGAATTGGCTGCTACTCTCCTCACAGACCTTTCGCAGATGTAAGAAGGCCCTTTTGCTTTATGTTCTGCCTAGACAGAAAGATACATTCTTATCTAGCACTCGCTATCAGGCTACGTATCTGAAACCAGATCACTCTCCCCACCTACATACCCTAATCTTGCCCCATCGCCGTCGTCAAGGCCGCCGTTCTGAGAGAAAAAGCCCTCGACTACCAACAGAAAGCTTTTGCATAGCTCAACTCATTCAACACAGGTCTAGACATATCCAAGCCCTCAACATAGACCATAGACAACCTCCCCGCCATGAACGGAGTGCGCTTATTTCACTCGTACGGCGTCGTACACGAGAAATTCATGTGGGATGCGCGCATGGAGCCGGGTGTGCTAGATGCCTTTACGAAGCTCTGGGGGACAGACGAACCTCTTGTTAGCTTTGACTGTCTCAATGTAACCTTCCCTAATATACCCGACCTTCCAGCTCGCAAGCCCTGGCAGCATGAAGACCAAAGCCCCAACAAGCGCGGCCTGCATTGCGTTCAAGGCATCATTAGTTTATCGACCTCGGGCCCTCGTCGTCTACCCTGGATCGCATTTACTCAACGATGAATTCTTCGACGCACGCCCAGGCAGTGCCAGTAGGCAATACCTGAAAGATATCTACATATTTCCTGAATCCGAGCTGGCTTGGTTCGAACAGCGCGGGCTGAAACCACTTAAAGTGTGCGCCCAGCCCGGAGATTTGATTCTGCGGGATTCGCGCACGATCCACTATGGCTCTGACCCGACGGAGAAGGGAACTCGCATTCGGACAGCTATATACGCGACATACATGCCTGCTCGCCTTGCGAATGCGGATCAGTTAGAGAGGAAGAAGAAGGTCTTCGAGGAATATGGGAACACAACACATTGGCCGTTTGAACATATTGAGCCTGGATCGAGAAGGGCTTTGCCTTTGCTCAAGAATGGCGAGGTCGATCCTCGGCTAGCAGAGAGGAACAAGCCACTTGAGATGCCGGAGATGTCTGATAAATTGTTAAAATTGGCCGGGGTAAAGGCTTACTAGTTTCGCTGATTGGCATGTACATACTAGTCGCGACCCATGATGTAGCTGTAGATATGTCTGGATGGCATTTACTCTTGAGCTTACTCACACACACAAACACACACACATCGCCGAATAATTATATACTTTTGAGGCCGAGACGGGGCTAATATTATGCAATGCCAAAAATAGGCTTGTCTATCTGCGATCGGATCTGAGCTAAATTAACCTGGCGGAATAGATCCACCAATCACGAGCCGGTTTCTCTAGATCACATTGACGTCAGCGATCCTTACATCACAAAACAGCAGAAATCCGTGTCACGAACGAATTTGATCGTGAATTGAATGACACGAAGCAAACATACGGCACATAAAATTATTGTATGATGTGGCTATTCGGGTTCTTTCACGCTTTGGCAGATTATCTGCTCTCCTGGATCAAAATGGCGAGTTGTCAAAAGAGCAAGCATCTCACACATGTGGAAGATTACTGACGTTATGAACAGATCCAGAATAGAGAGGTAGGCTGGAAAACGATACAGCGCAGGGTACGTCTGAGAAGAATAGAGAAGCCCGTTATTGGAATATTTGACTTACACATCTCTCTTTCTTGCGTGGAAGACTGGCCGAGAAATGCGAGAGCAACAGCCTTTATGGAAAAAGCTGAAGCTATTCGCCCTTTTCAATCCCTTAACAGAGTGGCTGGATACGACGCATGCCATGCGGCTTCACTTACATGCCGAGAATGTTCATAGCGGTCAGACCATGCACAGTTGCAAACGTTTGTTGGCAGTGCTAACAGAGGTTACAGGCGAAGAAGAAGGGAGCTCTCTCTCGAAAGGCAAAATAAGAGCATTCGTTGACTTTTTCCACATTAACATGGACGATTTCGAACCTTCCAATATCGAAGACTACCATACCTTCAAAGAGTTCTTCATTCGCAAACACAAACCAGGCTCACGGCCAATCCACGCCGAAGGAGACAACAGCGTATCTGTGGTAGTCGCAGACTCCCGCCTTGTTGTCTATGAGACTGTAACTGCAACTAAAAAGATCTGGATTAAAGGGAGCGACTTTTCTATTGCAATGTTGACTATGGATAACGACATTGGAGATTTTTTCAATGATGGCGCAGTCGCTAGCTTTAGGCTCTCGCCTCAAGACTACCATCGTTATCATAGCCCAGTTACTGGTCGTATTGCGTCGTACAGAAGTATCCCCGGAGACTATTATCAGGTTGACCCGATCGCTCTCCGGAGCGGTGTTGATATTTTGAGCAGAAATACGCGTGCCTACGTTGAGATCGACTCGGAATATTTCGGGAAGGTTCTTTTTGTAGCTATCGGTGCTACAGATGTAGGCAGTGTTCAGTAAGTACATCATTAAAGTCCACTGACAATCTGCATGAATGCATAAAGTTCTAACATTGGTCTAACAGGATACATGACCAGTGGAAGAAGCCTGGTAACTCTATCCAGAAAGGGGAAGAGTTGGGCCTGTTTCAATTTGGTGGGTCATCGATTATTGTCGTCTTTCAGAATGGGTTCATCAAGTTCGATGATGACTTGCTGAGAGTGAGTGAAAATGCGATCGCCATGGATGTTGAGGTAGGAATGAGTCTTGGAAAGGCCACAAAGGCGTCTTGAAATAGAACTCTGGAACCAAAAACTACCTCGAGCCATGCATGGATCGAGATCAAGGAAGGAGTTCTGAAAAGTCTTGTGCAGTCTTTTATAGTTTGTATAGTTATACCAGTGCGATTGTGAATGTTCACTTCAATACAAGCTATGAACTGTATCTATACACTTCTTATTCAACGAATTGAATTATTGAAGAAGACTAAAAAAAATATACATTATTTTTAAATTTGATAGTATGCACACAAGTGAACTATTGCACAAAACATCATTCATTTTCCACATATGAAGTCATACTATATTACAATGAAAAGAAGAAATAAAAAACATGATATTGAATCAAGCAAGCCTTGTATTCCCTCGACTAGTGATCTTGTGAAGCCATTCCGAGATCATTATACTACCAAAGATTAGCGAGTTGAAGACTGTCCCGTGTACTGTGCTTCATAGGGAATATCGTCCTCATTCGGACCTTCGTTGTAACGGTTCGCCGTCTTGGGTTTCGCATGGCGAAGGCGATTTCGATCTCCTTGCAAGATATTAGACGGGTCAATAGCGTCGCGCTCATCTTGTTCTATAATTTTGAATTAGCCCTGTGGCTGGACGATACTTGATTAACAGCTTATGGGCTAACACTTACCTAGCTGCTGATTGGAGTTGGACTGTGGCGGCTGGAAAGGATCGTCGTACGGTTTGTTGTCTGACTGCACAGGGATTCTACTGGCTTGATCTGTGGTATAGGATGAATCCTTGAAGTCACCGGTGACAGGAGAGAGGTCATTCTCCTCTTCGTAGCGATCTTCGGCCTCGCGTTCGTAGCGGTTCGACATGTCGCAAATAATTTTAATTTCCCGTCTTGATTAATCGCACAAATGATAGAGCAGGATATAGGTAAGTTCAATAACCGAGTTTGCAGAGCTCACCACCTTTATAATTGGTTTCCTTCGTATATCATCTTTTCTTTTCGCCCTTGATGATCACTGCATGCGGCTGTGGCAAATAATCGCGATAATGAAGACGTAAATTAGCTCGATACAGATGCCTCTACCGAATATTCTACAATGTCTCAATTCATCGATTTACGAAATTATTGCCACTGCTGGAGCAAGCAATACCGTGGAACCGGCTGTCGTTGGGGGATCGCACGATATCATATCTTGTTTTTGCAAGTGTTGATCGCATATGAAGTCGACAGGATGATGCATTGATGAGCATAAGCCAAAGATTGCAGAAATTGCCGCTCATCACAGCGGAGACATATGGAGACGCATTCGATCATACCTACTTGTTGCTGATGGTATACGGAACAATGGGAAAGCAGGGATGTTCTGCTGGCCAAACTATAAGAAGGCGTTGTGATGTCCTTTTCCATTCTACCTATTAAAAACTACAATTTTTCTTATAACACTCGAACACTTAATCCTCTCAACACAAAATATATTGTACAATTACCCTCTATATCTACGACTTTCAAAGATGACCTCGAATTCCAATCCAGGCAACTTCTCCAACCGCCCACGAGAGGAAGTGCGAAACATCGGTAAATTGGGTGGTCAGAGCAGCCACCAAGGCGGTTTTGCCAGCATGGACCCTGAACAGCAGGTATGTCACTCCGTTTAGGAAAAATTAGCGATGTGATAGTGACTTGTTACAGCACAACATTGCTTCCCAGGGAGGACAGGCCTCGGGTGGATCTTTCCAGCCTGGCGATCCGCGCGCTCGTGAAGCTGGACGCAAAGGTGGCTCTCGCACCAAGGATGACTACGAAGTTGAGGAATAATCGAAGTCATTACTCTCCTGTCCCTTTCACACAAACAATGAAGGAATTAATGAAGGCATAAGCTGGAACAGTTGCCGGGGACAAGCTCGCTCGCTTTGGGAAAGGATGATCATGTATTTTTTACAATATAGCCAGAAAACATATGTAATTGAATCCCGACATGAGATTTGTCTAGTCAGATCGTGTGCACATGCAGTAGGGAAGAATATGTGAACAATTTCAACATGATATCATTTGGTTATACACTATAGTGAAGACCTAAAAGAGAACCTGCCTGTTAACATCCCATGGATCCCTCTGGTCACAAACAAGAAATATGTCTTACTGCCATTGACTGAACTACATTCGGTTTCTTGGTTCAGCTGATGCCCTCGGTCTTTTCTATATCGAATGACGTACAATCAGGATCAAGCCCCCATTATGCTATTATGTCGCCATACTTGGTAATACCAGCAATCTGGTTGGACAAGTATGATTTCTCGCTGAAGCCAAAAAGTTATAAAAGCACTGATATACAACGTCTAAAATAATTATTTTTTATGGTGAAAATGTCGTTCTCTCGTGCTGCACACAGAGTCCTTCAAGCTTCCTACCCGACAACCATTGCATGCCGCGGTGTATCAAAACGCTGGTACAGTGCCACTGCCCCTGTCATGTCTCTCATCTCAGAAACAATCCAACACGATCATCGGGAGCTGGAGGATGCGTACAAAAAGATCCTCAGCAACCCTGATCTCAACGAGAAGAAAAAATGGCAGAACCAGTTTACATGGGAGCTTGCCCGGCACTCTATTGCCGAGGAGTTACTTGTCTATCCGGCCATGGAGCGCCACCTGTCTGACGGCAAACGCCTGGCCGATAAAGATCGAGCAGAACACCAGAGTGTATGAAATTGAACTAAATCTCCCTCCACAACGCAAATCCATAGCTAATTTGCTCATTGTGTAGGTTAAGGAGCAGCTCTACAAGTTCCAGAGTCTGCAGCCGGCCGACCCTGATTTCGAGCCCACCCTCCAGGGCCTTTGGGCGGATCTAGGGCAACATATCAAGGAGGAAGAAGAACATGACATGGTCGAATTGGAGAAAGCATTGCAGGAATCGGAATCTCAAGCCTTGGTTACCAAGTTCAACCGGACCAAGAAGTTTATTCCTTCGCGTAGCCACCCAAGCGCCCCAAACAAACCACCTTTCGAAACTGTGGCCGGCTTGATGGCTGCGCCTATAGATCATCTATCTGACATTTTCAGGTCATTCCCCGATGAGAGCAAGAGTGAGCTGCCGCCTTGAGCTTATTATTATGTGGATCCATGCTAGCTAGTCACTTGTTATGTATGTAATTTAATTAATTACACATGAAGAAATCCGTAATATGAAAATCAAGAACTGGCACAAAATAGATCTATGCTACTAGGACTCGCGCTCGATGGCAGACTTGGGAGTGGTCGCACATTCCTTGCAGTACATATAAAAACAAGGAAAAAGAGATACGTGGGGGGTAGAATACGAGCTTACATCAATGATGCACTGCCTGGCTTGGCACTCGGTCACCGTGACATGTAGAATTTCCTTGCTAGATGCATATATATAAGATGATGATCATGATCTTCAGTCATCATGGAGCAGTTCCTCACTCATTGATTTTTATGACAGACAACTTGTAGTCCAAGAAAGTCTTCCACCATGGCGACCAGCAAGCAGCACGCTAATAAGAGCACTCTCATTATCGTCTCGAATAGACTGCCGCTTTCTCTCAGAAAAGTGGACAATTCCTTCGAGAGCAGTACCTCTAGTGGCGGGCTGGTGACCGCGCTGTCGGGATTGACAGACTCGATGAACTTCAAGTGGCTAGGTTGGCCAGGAATCACGGCAGCAAATGACGAGGAGCAGGAAAATGCCCAGCGTGCGCTCGGAGAGAAGATGGCGAAGGGGATATTCCTTGAAGAGCAGCTAGCACAAGACCATTATGATGGATTTTCAAGTATAGGTTCCCCCAATACTGTGAAATAAGTGTTATTAACAAGTAAATCTCCCGTATAGATACAATTCTATGGCCCACTCTGCATTATCAGTCTGGCATTGAGTTCCGTGAGGAGTTTTGGGAAGCCTACCGGCAAGTAAATGAGATTTTCGCTGATGTCGTTGCGGAAGAAGCACATACCGGCGACTTGATATGGATACATGATTATCACCTCATGCTCCTGCCCTCTCTCTTGAGATCTCGTCTCCGGGCGCAGGGAAAGGAGTGCCCGATAGGGTTCACACTACACACTCCTTTCCCTGCGCGAGACGTTTGGAGAGGGCTTCCAGTCGAGAAAGAACTAGTCACCGGAATGCTTGCAAGCGATGTGGTGGGATTCCACACAGAGGAATATAAAGAGAACTTTGCAACTGCATGTGTAAACCATTCGTGAGTGTGTCCCCTTCTGCAAGATTGACGTTAAAAAAAAGCCGAGCTCACTCCCAATGACAGTGATGTGGTAGGACTGGAGGAAACTGATTGCATTCGCATGGGCGATCATCTTGCACACCTCGGCGTGTTTATTGTCGGTATTGACCCCATTAAGTTCAGCGAGACTTTGAAAAACCCATATGTTGTGAATCGCATCAACGAACTTCGACATATGCACAGCAACAAGACGATTATGATCGGTGTCGATCGGCTTGATTACACCAAGGGACTTGTACAAAAGCTCAAGGGCTATGAACGGTTCCTAAATGATAATCCTGAACTGCGGAATAAAGTCGTCCTGGTCCAGGTGGCCGTACCAAGTCGTGAAAATGTAAAGGAATACCAAGACTTAGAAGAAGAGATACAAACGTTGGTGGGTAAGATATGTGGCGAACACTGTGAGTTCCACCTAGATTTCATGATTTTTTTTCTTTCTATCTAAACGGCCCATTCTCAACAATGGTATAGGTGCACCGGATAACTTTCCATTGGTCTATATGCACCGTTCGATATCTTTCACTGAGCTCACTGCTTTGTATTCTGTTGCCGAGGTCTGTTTGGTCACTTCTCAACGGGACGGAATGAACCTAGTGGCATCAGAGTATATCGCGTGTCAGGGTCACAGACATGGGGTTTTGGTGCTATCTGAATTTGCTGGAGCTGCAAGCTTTATGCAAGAAGGGAGCATATTGTTTCATCCGTCTAGTACAGACCAGTTATCACAGGCAATATATCAAGCGGTGACTATGAATCAGGATGAGAGAAAGAAGAGATATGAGTCACTCTGTGACTTTGTCACCAATTATACAAGGTGCGCCTGATCCAGAATCTTCACCATTTGAAAGATGCCATGTTATTGATCAGCCGCTAAAAACACATAGTTCTCGGTGGGGAAAGGCTTTTATCGACGCCTTGCAGGGGCATGTTGGACCTAAAAAATGAATCAACATGTTTCTTCAGAAGATATAGTGTTGGTCGTTTCATTTGAATTCTGTGATAGCAGCATAAATGACGAATCTAACTCCTCGCGCCTGTGAATCCAATCTTAAGTTGACCAGAACAGCTCCGAAATTGTTGCAGACTGGGCAGGAAGTATACGCTGAACTGCCGAGTTCAAGAAATAATTCAAATACTGATTATCTATTAGAGAATCTATAAGTTCACTCTTATTCACTCTAAAAATTAAAGATGTATATTGCATTCACTAAGTCGACAATGGGTAACATTGTAAGACAAGTGTCGCGTGTAAATACTTGACGAAAAAACTTATAATCAATCAGAATCTGAGACGAAAGGGCCCTTTCCTCATGTTAGACAAAAAGAACGTGTATGAATAGCATTCATCAGCCTGTACATGACTGCGCCCAGACAGAGATTTTTCATCGAGGTCTCGTTGAATATAGCTCGAAGAAGCATATTTGCTAGTTGGACTTGAAGCTTTAGGTACTATAGAATCATTATTAGTCGGGTTCACCTCGATGCGGAAAGTAGGCCTAGCACTGACAGATTCAACGCCTTTCCAATCTTATTACCAATCCCCTCAGGGCAACCTGGTTTATGATAGGCGAACGAAGGTGGCTTCGATGCATGACTGTCATCTTCCTTCATCCGTTCATTATAGTTAGCCAAGTCCATCGTGACATGCAATTACTAAAGCATAATAGATCTGTTGCATTTGAAAGGGTAGGAAAGGAGGCATATGAACTTCCTACACTGTTCGTATTCTCCCCCTTTCCGCCGCCTTTCACAAATCCAGGATCTCCCATGGTACGGCCTCCACCGGTGTTGGTCGCTGGGGTTGGAGTGATGCTTGCACCACCTTTGACAGAGCTTGGTTGTTTCGGCGATGTGTCGCCTTTAGCCTCCGTTGGTTGTGTTGCCATGTTTGCTTTTTCGAAAGCTGTGAATTATGGCCAGTAGAATCATAGACGTAAGAAGTATCGACAAGTGAGGTACATTGTTATAAGGGAATCTGATGGTTGGGTGGCAAATCCAACAATCGTTCGAAAGACAAAGTAATGGTGATATCATTGTTCGAGAATTCAAGTTTCTTACTTTTTCTTTTGCTCTACACAAACAACTCGACAAACTAAGCTTTTTATTTCTATGAACCCTAAGTCAAGCGCGAAAGCCTTGAGAGAACATATTATCTCTGGTTTATAGTAATAACTATCCTTAAACGTGACAGTTTAAGGCTTACTAGCTTCCAAGATTGACTATTATGAATAATCTCAATACTCAGGTATTCCGGGAGAGGAATGGTTTTGTCAGTTGTCTGATTTTGATTCTAGTTAATGACAATTTGTTGTAATTGCCTCGATAAACTGCAACCCCCGCCCTTTTAAGCCGATGACACTTTTTGTACAATACCAAGATAGATTTATCAACAAGCACAGCAAAATGAACAAGAGATTGTACATATGGTTGTTAATACGAAATCATCCGTTCACTATCGGTGATCTCTTCCACTATGTTCTGGCTCAAATACTCCGATCTTCTCCATGACCGCAGTCGCGACTGGATATATCTATAAGCTTTCAAACGTTGACAATAAATCAGCCAACGTAGTGCCAACGACACAGCCGGTATCATATTCACCCGGATACACCGTCTGCGGCCCCGTTGTATTGTTGTATCCTAGTTGCAAAAGGGTGGATTGCAGCGAGTTATATTGAGGAAAACCATACCTTAATCTCGTCAATGTCTATTTATGGATTTGACAAGGAAAAATGAACATATTACTTACGATGCAAGGCCACCTTCTGGATCAGTAGCGAAAGCCACCCATGCTTTTCGCAGATAGTCTGCAATTTTGGCCTCTGCAGTCGTTCGTGCAACCAGATTCTGGATATCCGTGTCCGTATTAAATATGAGGGGCACCTCACTACCATGCCACGCCCCTGAATCTGGGTTTGTTGTCAACCTCAAATTCGGAAACTCTCCAAAGTACCGATATCTCCAAGTCGGGATGTTATTTTGCACATTGTACCTGGCGCGATAACTTGCTGGGCAGGTGTATATTACAAAGTTCAGATAATCCCATTGAGCTTCGGAAAAAGTCACCCCTTCAACGTCGAAAATGGCACGGAACAATCCTACTTCATAATTATTGCTGCCGATAAATAGAGGTCGTTGGATGAAGTTGCCTGCAATAGAGCGATTTACGTAGTCCGAGAAAACAATGATGTCGTCAACGGTTGGTCCAAACGATCCTGTCACTGAAGATATCCCGGTGCTGCTAGGGATTGCGTCTTGTACGTCCTCCCAATCTAGTGACCGCATGCAAATAAGCAACGTGTCAGGATCCGAACCTTCATCTCCGCATCCAAGGGTAGCCGTGACATTGTACCACGCATCGGCAGATGCACTCTCGGAAGCTTGAGCATTAGGGGACAAGACCGTGCCAGAATCAGAAATGAAGCCCGCAACGATGGGATCCTCGGTCCATGCGTAGCTATAATAGTCCACGGATGACCCGCCTGCCGACTGTCCAAAGATTGTGATGCGATCCGGATCTCCACCGAAAGCTGCAATATTGTCACGGACCCATTCTACTGCAAGACGTTGATCAAGTAATCCTAGATTGTTCGTTATATGAGGATTTCCTGGAAAGCCAAAGATATTGAGTCGGTAACTATAAGCAAGTCAGCATTTGACAGCTACCTGTTTTCTCTTGGTAGTGCCTGCTAAGCATCTTACTTCGCCGATATGACCACGACTTCCTCAAGGTCTGCAAGATGCTTTCCGTTGTAAGCTGTGTTGTTGGTAGTACCGGTGTTAAATCCTCCTCCATGTATCCAGAATAACACTGGCTTGGTAGTCTCATTAGTCGGCGGCTTTGCCCATACATTCAACGTTAGGCAGTCTTCGCTGTATTGCACTTCTGGTTGCTCGAGTAGATTCTGTAGAATGGCAGGGGCCTGTTTAGTGAAGTTGAACTCCCCGGAAGCCGCAATGAGTTCGCTCTTCGATGCGAAGGTTGCATTTGCAGGGCAGCTATAACCCTTCTATCTTGTTAGAGCCCCTAGTCAATCGCGGAGAAATCAGCATGGAATTGACTCCTCACGAAGTGTATAGTATCCATAGTAGCCGTGCTATTAAATGGCTCTGCGGGAGCCCATCGTAAATTTCCAACGGGAGGCTGGGCCTGCACTTCGTGTATGAGAAAGTTGGGAATCTGCTGCCAACCGGGTCGTTGCACTCACATAAGGTATCCCCAGGTACTCGATAACCCCCGAAGTCCCGGATGCTAGTTTTCCCCGCAGTTGTCCTGACGTTGTGTTGATAGTCAGAGAACTAGTCGCCGACCGAACTAATATCAACACGATGCCTAAACGAATAGTACGCATGATTATAAACATGAGGCTCTCTAAGTATATACTACTATATTTATCGGCGTTGAAATAACAACCCGGAATGTGGCCTGGTCTTTATACTACGTAGCTGGAACAACTTCCAGCGCCTACATGCGTCAGCAGCCACTCCAATGGTAAAGTTTGAATACATTAAACTTTCTGAAAACAGAATCTTCAGGTGTTTATGCAATCGCCTCCCCCTCGCTGGTGGGGCCAATGCAACGACTTCAAGCAGCCGTGCTCGTACACATTCACCGCTTTCGGTACTTTAGGATTTCTTTACGACGAACGAACGATGGGTCTTCGCGCAAGATACATACCGAACCGAACTGTATATGGAATCTTACATGGATCTTCGTACATGGTGAATAGTATCAATTACTCGGTCGAGAATTGAGAGAGAAATCAGTGAAGTCGCGTGCGAGTCGGGCTTCCTTCATTCCTAAATCTCCTCGTCTGTCACCACTTAACTTTCTCTCCGCGCATCCGTTGATCCATGCATTCGGGCCAAGACCGAAGCTACTCGGCGGCACACAATGGGCTGGAAGTTATTTCTATTTGATTATGAAGCACCTGGCTAGAACTCCAATCTCATCACCTGTGACCGTGAATACATCCGCTCCGTATAGGCAGGTTTAGAGTGATTGTGATGGCGCCCCTAGCGGCCCACCTCCGCCGCTAGCCGGGCAGCGGGCCCGGGCCGCATCCACTCGAAACTATTGAATGGATCCTTACTTGCTACGTACTTTAAATGATATTGTTGACGCTTCTTTAGTGGCTTGCAATTGCAAAATCTTGATTATAGAATGTCTTTTTCTTTTTTATCAATCAGATATGGGTATTTGAGTCAGTGGAAAACAGACAACTCACCAAGCCAGGATTTGCTCATCCATAGTTAGTTAGCCCGTGCTGACTAAGACTTGACATGTCTGTACGACCTCGGACTTCGTATATAGTCAGTCGGTACGGAGCACTCCGTAAGTGCTATGTAAGTATTGCATATTCGTAGGAAAAGGCGATGGATCGAATACGTAGCGAGGGTCTAGTTGCGTGGTTCCAGAGTACTTCGAAGATGACATCCCTAAATAACGCCGGTATTGGGTCAAGGCAAGACTATGGCTGACTGTGAGAAAGACTAGTGCCGGAAGACTGGTGTTGAGTTTTTCTATGAGACTATTCTAGAGAAGGAATATATCTGTACAAGGGTTCTGGAAGTCATAACTCCCCATACAGTTCCCGGGGCATTTGGAACGCCGAAAGGTGCATGTGATCAACTAACGTCATTCAACTTGAGGGGAACTTCGGATTTTCATACTGCCGACAAAATGCAGACTTGAAAATAATTATATACTATGCACCAAGGAATCATGGTTAAAGAAGTAAAAATAGAAATAATCACCGAATTGTGCGAGTCACGAATCGATTATTACTCGCGATCCTTTCTAACAAAGAGACGTGGTCACAAATAAAACAATAGAGTTCTTTCCTCCGCATTATACTTTTCATCTCGGCGCCGTTTGAATCTCTTAACAGCCACCTAGTTGTGATAGGTGACACTGTACGCACTGAAGCCAACTGGCTTCTTGGAGTAGCGGATCTTGCCAGAACCATTGATTCGCAGATATTTACCGTTCGAAGCTTGAAGAGAATACTCCCCACTGCCGAGGTAGGTAATGTTGAAGGTCTCAGCACTGCTGGAGGAAGTCGTCAATGTTCCTTCAGTGGCAAGATACCGTTGATCAAGGGCACTGGTAATGTGGAAAGTAGTGCCCTCCTCGGTAAGGGCATGGAGAACCCATCGTTGGGAGGGATCGTTATGGGTGGAGACAGCACGATTTGTGCTTAATGAGTCACTTTTGGAACCTAGGTTGGCGAGACCATAGCCCTTGCGCTCAAAGACCACGTAGTGACCCTCGGTCATATAGCCGCGCATGGTTTTGTAGCCGTCTTCAAAGTAGAGAGAGTCTTCTTCGGTTTGGTTGCCGTAGGGGATACCAGAGACGTACTCGGAACCAGAGCACGAGCCTGTCCATTCGATCTCGCAGAATCCGCTATACATGCCAATGAGTTCACCGTCGGAGTTGGCAATTGGGGTCTTGGGCACAGGGAGATCGGGAATACTGTAGTCAGGCTGATTTTGAATAATGTGATTAGCTCACGCGCCTAATGAGCTGGGTAGGAAAGTCACAAACATTTTCAAAGTCAAATGCATTGAGGAGATCGGACATATGCTCACGACGCCAGTCGTCCAACTGGGGGGTGGTGATGTTTTGATATCCCTTCGCAGTGAGGTATTGCTCTACATTCGATATTAGCTCACACTCGGTTCTAGGATCTCTAACAGTCTAACCAATGAACTGAATGATGGAAGAGTGATCACCACGTTCAGTGAAGACGTAGCCACCACGAGTGAAGGGAGAGATAATAAAAAGAGGAATACGAAGACCTAAGAGTTATATCAGTATACGTTGTAAGAATATACAACGAGTACTAACTTACCAGGACCGGAGAAAGTGTAACCTAACTCGCCATACGGATCTTCAAACCATTCACCAGCTGTGCCATTGGGGGAAATGAGAGGAAGGACAGCATCACCCCAGCCACCGCCCTCTGCAATTTGTTAGTTTGAACTAATTATGCAAAAAGGTTTGACGCCTACCATCGTAGTTGAGGAGAATAACGGTTCCGTCATAGTTCGGGCCATGAATGGCAGCATCGACAACTTGGTTGATGAAGTATGCGCCGTCATTGGGGGTATTGGGGGAATGTTCCTGCAATGCTCCAGGAGGGAAAACCCAGCTAACCTCAGGAAGAGTTCCATTGGCAGCAGCAGCCTTGAAAGCATCTAGTCCATTGTCACCGTCAAACGCAAGACCGCGCTGATACAAGCTGGAGTTTTTCGCTGCCTGCTGGAAGGCTTCGAAGTAGAACAGGCCGTTGTTGGTGGCCCAGTTGTAAGAGTTTTGGTACGAGCGCCAGTCGACACCTGCTTCATCAAGGTATTGAGCAAAAGCAGGCCACTTGAGGGGAAGACAGTCGAGGTTAGGTCCGGAGCAGGCTGTTTATTGGTTCAATTTGGTCAAACTAGACTGAAACGGTATGAGGGAAAGTCCATTCTTACTGTTAGCCTGCTGGTCATCGAGGACGACACCTCCGGCTCCGAGTTCTTGAGGGCCTCCTGGAACGTTGATGGAGCCAGACTATGGATTTGAAGCATGTGAGCGTTTGCTTGAGATTTTTTAATGTATAAAAAGATATACATACTTGCCAGAACCATCTGTTGGGATCGGTGTTGGAAGCAATGCTCGCCTTCAGATCATGTTAGCCAAGATCCACAAGGGAAGAATACAGACATGAACATACGTGGTAAGCATCTCCGACAGTATAGGCCTCGGCCAGAGCAAAGTGGTATGGGATATCTTGACGCTTGAAGTAACCCCAGGACTGAGGAGTGGAGATTTGGGCCCACATATTGTTCAGGCCGCCGTTGAAGGACTGGTGGGTGGGAATCCAGTTGTTGGGACCGGCACAGAGACATTGGCTCTTGTTGTAGTTCTCCTCACCTCCAAGGTAGTTCAGCCAGTAGGGGAGCAGATAATCGGTCTCATTGGTCAAGTCGCCGACAGGCCTAGACAGGGATGACTTATTAGATATCAGATAGCCGAGAAGTCAGAAAAAGAAAGAAATATTGAGTTGAACTCACTGATACCACACAGATTTTCCATCGGCATTAACTTGAACATTAGGGTCGGCAAAGCCACGAACGCCGGACATGGTTCCGAAGTACTAACTTTGTTATAAGGTGATGCTTTAGTTGCATACCCAGGCACAATGGATGAAACTTACGTGCTGGAAGGAACGGTTTTCCATCATCAACATGATGACATGCTTGACATCGGATAGAGAGGCTGCATTTGCGGCACTGGCAAGCGCCAGCAATTGAATGAAGGTCTGCATTTTTGCAGACGAGAACTCTTGACAAACTACGGGCAGCTTAGCATAGAAATGTCGTTGAAGGCATAAATGCCCTACTTATATACATGTCGACTGCTGTGTGGCAGCTTCTTCTCCGCAGTAGAAAGCGAGTCTCCCAGTAGACCTCGGGAAATTGAATTGCCATCGATATTGTTTCGATACGCATTTTCTACACGTGTGGTATTTCGAGCAATGTCGTTGGTCCACGAATAGTGCCAGTGAAAAAAATGCAGGAATTCACCAACATGGCTAGACAAGTGTTTGTCTTCCCATGTGGAGTAATTCCTCTAGATCGCTTGCCGACAAAAGCCGACTTCATCTCACTAATTTCCTTGGCTAGAATTGTAATCTACATACTAAAAAACTGGTCATGAGTCTTCCTGGACTATACTTTGACCACGAGTTCGTTCCAGAGTCCTTGGACGAATTTTAATCTTGAAAAGATCAAGTTAAAACCTTTGAGTTGTCTCACAAGGATACAGCCAATAACCCACCGTCCAACACTGGCGTAAACCGAAGGTGATCATTACATGGCGGGCAGCAGTAGGCACTAAGATGCAGTAGCGTTACAATATAGAACCAGGTCTACAATCAACTTCGAGGATGCGCATCGACCGCTGTTTAAACCTGCAGACTCCGGGGCCAATAAGCACTTGTTCCATGCTAATCTCAAACCTCCAAATGGCCAAACTGTAAATCAAGAAGACTTTGGATCAGATACTGCATACGAATGTTCCTCTTGGTCTCCTGGTCCAGTATAGATGGTTCTACAGGTGCATGGCTTCTTGTGAGATTACATTAGACCGACTATGTGTGGCCCTTAACAGCCTCTGCATACAGCATGCCTAAGAGTTTACCATGAAAAAAATCCGTCAGGAAGATGAACAATGCTTGGGTTGCATTGATTGATAAGGATTGACCCGCCGCATCATATCCACCCCGGCGTGGACTGAAGGGTCGTGATATGTACCGCAGTATGGTGCCATCCCGGAGGCGCGCTTCTTTGGTGTTTCAAAGCCTCATCGAATCGCTGGCGGGCGTTGTACAACGTGCAGATTTAACTGCGGCATCCGGTTCGGCTGTTGCCGACTGGGTGATACGTATGCACATGAGCCGGGTCAAGTGAAACACGGGCCAACTTATGAGCAACCAATGAGGAAGATTTATGGCGGTAGGAGATATCAGGATGAATTGTTTGGCCGGGCTGGGCATACTTTGCACTAGGCCAACTGGGACTCTTACAACAATAAACAAGGATACTGAAATGCAAAAGAGAGTACTTTTAGCGCCTTACTCCGCACAAAGCAGTTTATATTACTGTTAAAGTAGGCTGTATGATGATTTAGCTTGCTCTTGACATGCATCTTTAGCAGCGATTCACATGCGCAGAGAACAGGCAGTATATTTGTTTTTTTCTTTTCTTTTTTCTTTTTTTCTCACACACTTTGCACGCTACTTGTATGAAGTACCCAGCAACTGTGTGTCCGTCCCGTGCAGTCATTTGCGTCCTGACAGGCGGTTAAAGAGAGTGTCTAATCGGCTATATACTATGTTCACTATCCTATGCACGCTTGAGAAAATTGACTTGCAGACAAGTTTACTGGTAGGCAATATAGTGACTCGAGAAGTTCCCATGCTCAAGCTTGTTGGACGGCACAATTGCTTGTCTATCATTTATGCGATCAAGCATCATCTAGTTTCGAGTCGAGACTTTGAAACAAGTCTTCCGGTTGCGAATTCGATAGTGCATTTCCTTCCTAAGCACCGCTGGCAAATATATAAGTGCGTCCTTGTTAAATTCATGCAGCTTAAGGCGAAACCGGAAATTACTGAATCTATAAGTAGCTGCGCGTTTACACAATTTCCAGCTCTGATCAAATTATCTCAACAACACTTGTCATAACCTGCTTGGTTTCTTACGCTTAAAATACTTTTTCCGATCACTTTGCTACACCACGTCACAATAGCTCCAGCGTTCTCTACTACTGCTCGTGCTCTGCTTCGATTTCTCTGGAAAGGCACTGATCCAGTTCCAAAAGAAGGAAATGGCTGAATAAATACTTCAGCGCCGTCCTGTCCCTAGATGATTTTCTCTTGTTTATGTGACCGTTACATATTCTACAACGATTTCCACTGGGAAGCTAGCCTTTTTTTCACCTTGGGTGGCATGCAACATCATCTGTCTTACCTGACTCCGGAATGATCCTTTGAGCAGCCGTAGCTTGAGTTTTCATAGATATTGCAAGGTTGCTTGAGTGCTAATGTCGACAAATTGAGCTCAACGAGATTAAAGGCCTTGGCGTACAAAGATCTGGAAACTATCTCTATTGAGTAGTCATTCCAGGCATACATGCCCAGCTAACTAATTTATTTCAACATGGCGGTGAGAGTGGATATCTTATACTGGATAACAATATCATGTGATAGATTTGATGACAGCTCATGGAAGATTGAGCTGTTAGGGCAGACTATGACGTATATTTTCTTGAAAAACTAGACATGAATTCGAGCATCGAGGTAAAAAAGAAACGACGTAAAGAATGAAATTATACAGGGATGTAGGATGCTAAAGAGTTTCCTAAAAATTATAGTAACGCCCACTCACCCATGGAATCCCGAGATTTTCAAGTTTGAGCCACATCTGTATCTCGGTTCGGAGAACAGCTCTCGCACTCAATCTTCCAAGACTCAATCTCGTGCAGTGTCGTATCAATTTCGTGTTTTACCGCATGATATGCATCCGAGCCCATGAGTATTCGTTTAGGGAACGGCCTATCGTACCTTCCAACTACTGTATCAAAAAGCAGTTTAGCACAGATATCCGGCTCGGAAATGATACCCCGGGTTGCTGCATTTTTGACATGGTTCAATATTTGCGTTGTTGGGTTGGAAGGGTTATCGTAGGCAGGATGCCGCGGTTCGACTTTTAATGCATTGATGAAATTTGTGCGTATACTCCCGGGGGCGATGATTAGGAATCGGATATTCCACTCTGGCTCCATTTCTTGAGACATTGACTTTGCGAAGCCTTCAAGTGCAAACTTCCTTTAAAGTATAGTTAGGTTTGTTATTCTTCAAAGGAAGGGAGAGGAAATGGTGTTTACCCTGCATGGTAGAAAGAGTTACCCGGTACTGTCATCGATCCACCCATTGAGCTGACATTGACTATCGTTCCGCCACGGCGTCCAGGATTAATGTCTCGAAAGACTCGCACTGCTTCTTGCATTATAGACACCGGTCCCCAGAAGAGAGTCTCAAGGAGAAGGCGTGAATCTGCTTCTGATATCACTTCGGTGTCGCCCATGTGAGTGTATCCGGCATTATTGACTACCACGTCTAGATGGCCAAATCTATCCACAGATGATTGAATAGCGCTAACAATGGACTTTCTAGAGGTAACGTCGAGACCCAGCTTGAGAACTCTGGAGTCATCCGGAAGATAAGACAAAGTACGCGTGTTTCGAGCGGTTGCGACGACTTGATGGCCAGCATTGTAGGCAGTTTGTGCAATAGATTTGCCAAGTCCGGAGGAAGAGCCAGTGACTGTATATAGTAAGTGAATTGAAGAGCTAGGATGTGCCAAAAGACTTACTCAACCAGACGGTGCTTGAATCGAAAGGGATTGGAGGCGTAGGCATTTTTGACAGCGCAAGTTTTGGTAATCACTAGATTGATAAATAAAAATAAGAGTGTCCTGAGGAGTTTGAAATTTTACTAGGAGATAGGAGCCTTATATATTGCTAGAAGTTTTGTTTTCACTTTGTCTTATAATATAGATGAAGCAAAGCTAACAAGAGCTATATGTACTTCATGGTTTGCTCAAAGAGGCAATTGCCGAATATGGTCTAGTGCAAATACCGATGCCGCAGGCGCTATACTTACTTAGGCATTTGTACTAAATTGTGAGATCCACCGCTACGGTTCTCATTTCATTCTAGAAAAACCGGCAGCGTTCTCCCCGATCCTTTTCTATACATCTGATGAGAGTAACTAAGGACCACATCAGCAATCAACTTTCATTATGACCGAAAGGTTTGAAGACTCGTCATTCGTGGTTATCACAGGCCCACCACAACAAGACAAGAAAAAGAGAATTAGTCATGTACGCTCGCACATTAGAAAGAGCCACCTCCGACTGCAGTCTCGTCACGGACAGAGACAGACGCAGCAAAAGTTGTCACTGGTTCACAACGAACTAGCACTGGGCTCTCCGCCACGACAACTGACACAGCTTATGGATTTGCCATGGTTGCCCGTCTCAGACGCCGTATGTCAACGGCTAAAACGTTGTAAGTTGCTGCGCTACCGTTTTTTCTTTCTTTCCGTGAGTCATAAAATGAATATCTGCGCTTGATACGATATCGATAGAGATATGTGTTGGCAAGCTGAGACCAAACCATTGACATTACGAGGTTTTTGAATGCTAATACCGACAACTTAATTTCAAAGTTTTCCAACAATATATCGAGACAAGCACCTATTTACACCCATTTTTCCGCTCTATGATTTCGGCTATGGTGGTTCATGAACCGTTCATGAGTGCCAAGCTTGTGACAGCAACTACTTGGGACGATCTCAATGGACCTAAATGCGAGATAAGTGACTTGACTCTATTTCAAAGAGACATTTCCGAGAAGATTTTATTTGATACAACCGCGGACCCAAGAACAGCTGGCAGTGATATGAATATTGTTGCAACACTCACCCTTCTAACATTTGAGGTGCACGGTGTACTGCCCCTCTTTATATTACTGAGCATACTAATTTTTAATAGCTTGTCAATTGTAACCATGAAGCATATGTACGATATAAAAACAAACTTTTGAATATGATCGATAGCAGAGGTGGCTTGGATATGCTTGGATTTGATGGGAACCTGAAAGTCACCGTCTTATTGTAAGCACTTACCATCCTCCAAGCTGCCTACTACTCTACTTAACTATAAATACATAACTAGGATCAATCAGCTCGAGAAGGTAGCCAGGGGACTTTCCGAATTAGTTCCCAGCTTGGAACCTCTCTCTGAATGGAAAGTTAATAAATATGAAGTTCATTTCCCGCAACCGGCCGATTTCAGGATCTTCACATTTGAGAGAGGCGAAAAAGATTTCTGGGAACAGAAAATTAGCATATCCACCATTCGCCTGCTTAGTGATTTCTTCCAGATTGTTGGCATGTGCATCCGATATCAACAATTGTCTGGTAACCGTATTGAGCAGCAAGAAATGTTCACTCAGTGGCATTTCCTTCGAAGAAGTCTTGTTTCGCTCAAGTCAATGCCATTCCGTTATGGGACAGGCATAGATCGTATTTTGGTCCACGCCATTGTTCTATTTGTTTCAAACGATAACAATCTCGATGACTCTACTAATGAGCTGCGGTCACTTTTATGGGAATCCAACGTCGATGCTTACTATGGGCCTTTGCCGGGTGCCCTGATCTGGTGTTTAGCTGTTGGCGCAAGAAAAAGTCCGCCAGGGCCTGTTTGCAAATGGTTCCTTATGCAGCTCACACGGACGACGTGTCCATCAGCTCTAAGTGACTTTGTCGACGTATCAAAAAATCTTGATATGATCTTGACAGGGCTAGATTTAGTGGAATACGTGAACACTGACTGTTCTGTGCTATAGCCTATGATGTTTTTGCTTGTCGACGTTGATATTCGCAGGTTGGTGTCGGTCAATCAAGTGCTGCATGCATTTCCATGTATGCATAGCAGTTAGTTATGCTCTTTTGTGTAATGCCTGAGGCATCAAGATACTCTATAAATCTTTTTAACAATGTACTTGCTCTGATTGGCCGGCTAGCCGTTAGACACGGGGCCCACATACCCATAATAGAAAGGATCGATGGATCGACGGCCCTACTGCAAAGCGTGCAGGAGCTGTCGATGATGATTGGTCAAACTACATGCAAGGCTGTGCTGCGTGGTTGCAGCCCGAGGCACCCAGGCACGCACGAAGACATGATTATTTAGATATAAACCCCCGTATATTTGCTTCATAATTTATCCTCGTTTTGTGTTGTTTCTTTCCTACCTTTGTTCTCACGTGCAGTGATGATTGATGAAATGACAGCCTCGGAAAAATGACGAATTCCATTGTTTTGCTCAAAGCACTGCTGGCGCTCCTACCTGTTAATGGAGCGCAAGCCGGCCTAATAAATTACCCTCCTTTGCCAAAAGATCTCACCACCCCCTACCAGCAACGGCTCGCAGTTTATGGACCTCAAGGTGAGCATGTGGAATTGGAGCCTTTTTCACGTTGTTCAACTCTCGAATCATCAATTAATTAACTCGCATTATGGCAGCCGTCTCTGTTGGATGGAATACATATGCGTACCAATCTCAGAGCTGTGTTGAATATGGCACTTCTAGCGACGACCTCGACTCTAAGGTCTGCTCAACTGTCAATTCCACTACATATCCAACCTCACGCACCTACTCCAACACTGTGATATTGGCAGACTTGACCCCAGCGACTACCTACTACTATAAGATTGTCTCTACGAACTCTACTGTTGGGCACTTCTTGAGTCCCCGGACTCCTGGAGATCAGACACCGTTCAATCTCAGCGTTGTCATTGATCTAGGCGTTTATGGTGCGGACGGGTATACTGTAGATTCAAAGAGAAAGAAGGACACAATTCCTACCATCCTTCCAGAGCTAAACCACACTACCATTGGTCGCCTTGCAGCGACAGTTGACAACTATGAGATCATTTTGCACCCTGGTGATTTCGCCTATGCTGACGATTTCTACGAGAAACCCCATAATATCCTCGATGGCAAGGACGCCTATCAGGCCATACTTGAGCAGTTCTACGATCAACTTGCCCCCATTTCCGGACGCAAACTCTATATGACGAGCCCCGGAAACCACGAAGCGGATTGTACCGAGATCCCCTACACTTCGGGGTTATGCCCAGAAGGTCAGAGGAATTTTACGGACTTCATGCATCGATTTAGACAGACCATGCCCAACTCATTTAAGTCAAGCTCTTCCAACACTACTCTGCAGTCAATGGCTGATACAGCCAAAAGCCTCTCCAAGCCACCCTTCTGGTACTCCTTTGAATATGGCATGGTTCACGTTACCATGATTGACACTGAGACCGACTTTCCGGATGCACCTGACGGTCAAAACGGGTCGGCCGGGCTTGACAGCGGCCCCTTTGGTAAAAAGCATCAGCAACTAAGCTTTCTCGAAGCTGATCTTGCAAGCGTCGACCGCAGCGTAACTCCCTGGGTTATAGTCGCCGGACATCGACCATGGTACACAACCGGGTCAAGTTCGTCGAGTTGCACCTCTTGCCAAGCCGCTTTTGAAGAGTTGTTCTATACCTATGGTGTTGATCTTGGCATATTCGGACATGTCCACAACTCTCAGCGTTTCCTCCCTGTTTATAATAATACCGCTGACCCCAACGGAATGAATAACCCGAGGGCGCCTATGTATATCATCGCTGGGGGTGCGGGTAACATTGAGGGCTTGAGCGCAGTAGGTTCTGCACCGCCTTATAATGCATTTGTATATGCAGATGATTATAGTTACAGCACACTGAACTTTTTGGATGGAAACAATCTACGGGTCGAGTTTCTTCGGTCTTCAACGGGCGAGGTATTGGATTCGAGTACCTTGTACAAAGCTCATTAGTGAGGTCATATACATTTGATGGGACGACATGGAGAAACTGATATTTCGTTGGAATATTGTCTAGGAATTGAGAGTTCTTTTCAAAGAGGAAGTGAGAGCTAGACTTATACATAGGTGGAGCAGTGATGTAAGAAAAAATTGACTGAAACCCAATCGCATCAACTATCTCGTAAGTTTCCTTTTTCTCATGCGGATCTGATGTTATTGTATGGCCTACTTTGAATACGGTATAGTTGAAGCCTATTCATCTCTTACGGAACAATGATGTTGAACTTCAAACTTGGGATAAAGTATTTAATAATCCATACGTCTAGCATTGGTTCCTTAGACGAACCATAGTGTGTATGGAATGGGAATCATCCTTGAGCCAATCTTCGAGTAGATACAGGGTCTGCCATTAGTTATGGTAAGACACACTATAGATCTGAAAGCCATCTGCAGTAGAGGCCGCAGAGTCAAGTACTTCATCTCCCAGCACAGTCAAAAAGTTGCCCCCATCATACTGCAAGGAATAACCACCTCCATTGCCAAGGAAAGCAATTTTAAAGTCAGCCGCTAATTCCGCCTGCTGGCTGGCAGGTACTAGCAGGCCAAAGTCACCGATAAAGCGTCCATCGAGGGCACTTGAAATCTGGAAAATCCCGCTTTGCTCACCTTGGGAATAATGAATAACCCAGCGCTGGTTTTCGCTTTCATGACTTGACGTAGCCTGGCTAATGGAGATGAGGCCAGTGCCATCGGCGTCAGAAAACGGGTTTGTCAAAGCGAAGCCGTCAATTTCGAAAGTCAGATATCGGCCTTCTGTAAGAGCACCGACGACTTCCTTGAAACCGTCTTCAAAGAAGAGAGAGTCCTCAAGTGTCTGGTTGCCGTATGGCACGGGTGGGGTTTGGGTAGTGTAAGTTGCCTCGCAAAGAGTCGTACCATCAAAATTTCCGTCGGAGTCAGTGTGAGGCACCTCGGCAGCCGGAATGCTAGGAATACTGTAATCGGGCTTTTTGTTGAAGGAAGGTTAGCGGTATATTGGCACAAACGTACATAATACATATCTTAAACGAGATCACACCAAATGTTAGGATACTTACGTTGGAAAAGTCGAAAGCATTGACCAGATCACACATGTTTTCCCGACGCCAAGTTGCCATACCACTCAGTTCCACATCATTGTATCCCTTAGCTTCGAGCCATTTTTCAACAAAGAGGATTTGAGAATTGTGATCACATCGCTCAGTGAAAACTCGTCCACCACGAGTCCAGGGCGACACAATCCAGGAGGGAACGCGGAAACCAGGACCAGTGTACACCTGTCCAAATTCTCCCAATGGATCTTCAATCCACTCGCCCTGCGTTCCAGCAGGTGAATGAAATGGCGTAACAGAATCACCAAATCCACCAGTTTCTGGATTAACACAAACAATGATCAATTACGATTGCGTTCAAAAACGTAATATTAGAAATATCATACCATCATAGGAGATAATTAGAACAGTGGAATTGTATACAGGACTGTTGACGACTGCATCAAAGATCTGCTGTTGCAACCAGGCGCCATCCTTAGGCATCCATGGAGGATGCTCGGATAATTCTTCCTGGCCAACTATGATGCTGACTTGGGGAAGGGTGCCGTTGGCAGCGGCTGAAATAAAGTCGTCGAGGGTATATTGAAAAGAGTCTCCATGAATATGCAGCGAAGAATTGGTAGGTGCATCTTGGTATTGCTCAAACCAGGCATTCGGATTATCATCGAAGTTGTCAGTGTTTTGCCATACTTGCCAGGAAACGTTAAGGCGTTCATAGACTTCAAATGTTGTCTCCCATGTAAGAGGGTAGCAGGAGTATAGGCCATCTGGCCCGGTTTCGCAGCCTGTCTCATGTTCAGTAAGTCTTGTCAAATATCAAAAATAAACGCATCAGAATTGCACCTGGAGTTTCATTGTTGTCGATATACACGCCACCCGTTCCATTCAGATTGGTGGGAGATCCGGGAGCATTTATGCTTCCACTGACCCAGGTCACACGGTTTGGGTTCGTGGCCGTGATCTGGCCTTCTTGGTACATGTCATTTATGGTGTAGGCCTCAGCCATGGCAAAATGAACGGGGAGATCTTCCCTCTTAAAGTAACCCCAGCTCCATGGGGTGTTGTTAGTGGCCCAGTGGTTATTGAGGTCACCGTTCAAAGCGGCGTGATTGGCATCATAAGCGTTTGATCCGGCCACCATGCATTGGGTTGCCTCTGACCAGTTCCCGCCCAGGTAATTGAGGTACCACGGCAGCAGATAGTCTGTCTCGTTGGACAGGCTTGAATCAACGACTCTGAACCCGAGTATTAGCAAATTGCCCCGTACGTAACTTACATACCGTGACTCACTGGTACCAAACGGAGCGTCCATCGGAATTAATTTGAACATTGGGGTCATTGAATCCTCTCACGCCGGCCATTGTTCCAAAGTACTAGTATACATAATCAAAAGTCACGATCAGCACAAATCACTAACATAGAGTGTGGAAATGAGTTACGTGATTGAAAGCACGGTTTTCCTGCATGAATAGTACAACATGCTCAATCTGTTCCAGACCAGCGGCGCGCACAGGGCTGGCACCTAGGGCGGCTATGCCCAGCGCAACGCTCAAAGTAATTGCCATTTTGATTCACAAAATGTTTTGGATAGTGTTCCGTTTCTCGTTGATAAAGTAATAGATAAACTGGGGCAGAGAGTATAGAAATAGTCAGACAGATAGAGAGACCCCATAGCAATCATTTTTATTGGCTCTATTCCAACAAGCCAAGCATGACTGAAGAATTTCCACGTTACGGTCCTAGCCGAAGTTTCCGCAAAATGTTTGTGTAATTCGAGGTACCACATTGCATTCCTTCCACCACCGCGAGGTATGTGCCCCAGGCCAGTCAGGTGGCATTGCGCCTGCATGGGGATCAACAAGCAGCATTAAGTGGCGAGCCGTGTGGCTGTCAGCACGACTGCGGCATCAATTAGACTGGCTCTTAGCAACTAGCAGCTGCCAGCAAGCTAGCGCATACAGCGAGGCAGGGAGTGTTGGGAATTGCCAGTCGCACGTGCGGCCACCTGATTTCCCTGCTGGCTGCAGAGCCGCGCTAATCAGCGCTAATCTATTAGCCTCACCTAAACGCTTCCCGTCTCCGCTTGTCCCCACTGGCTCCACTTCGGCGGTCTAGCCTCTCTTCGTCCGTCCACTCGTAGACTGTCTAGCGTGTTGAATCTTCAATTGAAGCTATGTCACCCCGTGCCTATTTTCCTAGTTTGGGAACCCCCTAGGTTAGTTATCCTTGTGAGTTGGCTGCCAGTCACTCCCTTCCACATGTCTATCACAGTGTTCATACAATGCAGCGACGACCAAGTAGACGTCAGCAGCATGCATCAACGTCTCCAGGAATAGTGCTGCCGCCTGTAGTCGTACAGCAAGAGAGAGAAAATACCGAAGAAAATGGCAAGACCCATCACCGTGCGTCGTCATCAGAGACATCTGTTCTGCTATGTGTCTTGCCGTTGTTGGCAACATTAGCTCTCTTTATCTATCTTTACTACTTTTCTTATCACTTCAATGCTTACGGCAGTAAATTTTTGACCACTTTACATGGTTATGGGCTCATACCGTCGGCTTTCTCGGCCTCGCCAGACTTGGATATAGATAATCGAATATCTGAGAATGGAATGCTGCGGCCTGAGGATCACATTTATCGCGAAGCGACCATGCAGACGCTGAACTGGAGTATAACCTCGGGACATCGACGACCAGACGGTGTTAGAAAGAAGGTGTACCTGATTAACGGTCTGTTCCAACCGAATCATCTCTTGAAAACGGTTTCCTGATTGTTCGGCAGGTGTATTTCCCGGTCCTACGATTGAAGCACGCTCAGGAGATACACTGCAGATTCTGGTGCGGAATGATTTGGAAGATGAAGAAATATCATTGCATTGGCACGGTCTTTATATGAGAGGTATTGTTCACTTGGAGCCTCATTATATGATATGATATTTACTTAACGCTTATCCAATCAACAGGCGCCAATACTATGGATGGTGCCACGGGAGTCACGCAATGCGGCATTGGACCTGGAAAATCCTTTTGGTATAATTTCACTATTTCAGAAGCCCAGTCCGGCACATTCTGGTATCACGCACATTCCAACGTCCAGAGAGCAGACGGGTTGTATGGAGGATTCGTTGTTCATCGGCCGGTTTCTCCTTCCTTTCCTAACGTGCGAGGACTGTTCGAAAAGCATCGAGGTTTGAACGACAATATGTCGGGAGAAATGCGAGTCCCAGATAGCGTCGAGTACGTCTATGACAAGGAGCTTCTCCTGATGATTGGCGACTGGTACCATCGAACGGCTCAAGATGTGGCCAGCTGGTATCTATGGTGGGGTTCTAGGGGATATGAAGTGTGTACAATTTGAAAACCGGTGTTTTCTGTCACAAATGACATGGCTAACTATCATTCAGCCAGTTCCAGACTCTTTATTGATAAATGGGGTTGGTCACTTTAATTGTTCAAGAGCAGTCCCAGCACGGCCTGTGGACTGTATTGACCTAGCCGAACGCAGAATTCCTTTGATACTTGACAGGCATAGCACGTACCGTATGAGGATTGTGAATACAGGGTAAGGGCTCCATAACTGCATTATTTGATCGAGGAATGAGTACTGACAACCCAAGGTCCCTAACCGGAATCACCCTCGGTGTTGCCAAAGGAAAGCTTGAAGTAATTACCCTTGACGGCGGCATTCCCGTGGAGACAAAACCTCATGTAAATGACAAGTCTTCAGCTGGAGTCCTCTTCCCAGGTCAGCGGATGGACTTTATCTTGCGACCACCCAAGGACCGGGGTGACCATTATTCATGGATAACCGTGAAATTAGATGAATCGTAAGGCCATTGCCCGCTCTGTGTATAAATTTACCACATCTAATAAGCAGATTAAAGTGACTTCAAAATCGGAAACCCAGCTTTAGAGCCACTACAATCGTTTCCAATTCTCCTATCACCCGTCTCATCATCGTCCTTGTTATCAATACAGCCCGACACCCTGGAAGATGAAAAGAATATTATATCTTCCGAGTCGAATATTATCGACATTCAAAACCTTTCTTCAACGCCTACTATCCTTGCTGCTTTACCATCCAAAGCAGAACAAATTCATGTGGTGTACGCCAAAGTCGAGAAGCTGAGTCGTCTTCAAAATATCCCTCATGGCTTTTTCAATCGCACGACATGGAAAATGCAAAGTAACCCCGCGTATCCACTTCTTGGTCTTGCCCGAAATCAATGGGATAAACATCAGCTTGCTATTACGACCGGCGATAGACCTGTATGGATTGACTTTATAGTGAACAATTTAGATGAGGGGGCCCACCCATTTCATTTGGTAAGTGATACCTATCAAATCTGCCTTCCTGTCTTTCTGAAAGTGATCGATTAACTCTCTGTTCAGCACGGCCATAACTTTTATGTTGTTGCGGTCGACCAGTCAGCCGATGGCTCAACGTGGGGATCATACAACCCTTGGTCCAAGAACAAGATCAAAAACGGGCCATATTTACAAGACGGCAATAGCGAGGTAGTTCTCTATGACCTGTCGAAAGCCGTCCTGCGAGACACCGTACAGATACCCCGTCGTGGATACGCAGTGTTACGCATTCGAGCGGACAATCCTGGCGTTTGGTTATTCCACTGTCATGTCATGTGGCATCTGGTGGGTGGGATGGCCATGCTGATTGATAGTATGAATGGAAGTGACGATGTTGCCCACCAGCCATGGTTGGCTGTAGAGGGATCTGAATGTCGTGTTTGACGATCGTCGCTGGTACCTAGGAAGTGAATCGTAGAAAAAAGTAGACTTGCAAGAAAGACGAAAAGAATTTTTAGATACGGACTCAACATAATGGCCATCTGTATAAATCATATACCTACGTGAAAAATTATCAGGTTGAGTGCATTACAGATAGTAGCGTGCTTGATGGAAGGTTTCGCTTGATGGTAGCAAGATATTCTTGGGGCCGAGCCAGTGCGCTGGTACAGATACCAAGTAATAGCCAATGACTGCTCGCGCATTTGCATGGTAAAATTTCCTCATCGAACGGGCGTCCAAGCCCCAGGTCGGCGCCCAAGCTTTCATTCCATCACGGCTTATTTCATATGGCGACATCACGGGCCATTGAGACCATGCATGGTTTGTTCCGGTATGTTCTTCCAACACGTGACTTTTGTGGAAGGGATGTTCATTGCCTACAGTCTTTCCAAGAAACGCCCTCTCTTCAGAGTCTACGTCCTGGCCTTGTCGGACACGCACAACTTTTTCAATCTCCGGTTAGCGGTTGGCATCCTTAATGTCCTTATAAAGCAGTGTTTCTGTCGTGGAAAAGTCTTTAATAAAGCCTATATCCGCGATGGCCTCGGGGAACGCCGGTCTGACTTCCTTGTCCCAGAAGGCCCTGATTTTGCCCGTGACGCCTTGTTTCTGCACCTACTTCTCGTCTTCCAACTCTTGAATCAGATGCCTGCGGTAGGTAATGCTGGCGCGCTAGAATTTTCTTCCCATACTGGCGTTGCGTATATTTTGTGAGATGCTATGCCATTCCATAAAGTGCCGAGCAGAAGACTTCTCTTTTTCTTGATTCCTCTGTGTAGCTAACAGATATTACAGCCACACAACAAGCCACCCCGCTGCGCCATGTCAAGCACAAGGTGCTCATCATTGGCAGTCGTGTCTCTTGCTTGCAGGCCGCGTGTTGGCCATCCTTAATTGGCTAGCGTCGTCTCTCGCGGCTGTTTGCACGGCTTGTGCACTCCTCCCTCTCTAGGCGTACTGTATTTGCAAGTCGCAGGTCGGAGTTGATATTATACTCTCATCTGCCTAAGCCTGAAAAATGTTATGCATAAGTCGACCACATATCGTGAACAGCATCGGAGGAGGGAAGGTTGCGCTAGTCCCTATACAGCTAGTGGATATATGGGGCTGTGTAGTGTGTCCTGTTTTGCTTAGACCGGGAAACATTACATCCATGATTCCTTGAAGGTGATAATCTTCACCGTTAGGATCATTCTTACAGCGGAACGGTTTCCTATTTCAGCCCATGTCACCAAGGGTACACGAATATTCTTCTGCTGAGCCAAGAAGAACGCGTATGAGCCCAGTATTCATGAGCGGAGACGATCTGCAGTGCATGCATGAGTTCCTGGTACCCACCGCGAAAATCTTTATCCGCCGACGTCCCGCAAGATGATCCAAGACAGAAAGTTTCTCACACGTACGATTTCAACTTATTGAACTTAGCCAAGTCTAATTGTAGGTCACGGATTAGACTTTCTCTGTTTGGAATGGCTTCCGCGCATCTCAGCAACGAATACTACGAGATGACTCGATATGGAGTTCGAGTAGATACTACATGGGGCTTCTGGACTAGGCAGTCCGAAGACATCGGACCTCTGTAGAAGGTTATTCTCGTCGATATAATATGTCCCATGTAAGCACCGTATTGGCAGATCTACGTAGTCGACAGTAGTGGTTGCTTATTGGCATATTGGTATTGTCCAATCCAGCTGTCGGGGCTATCTGTTTAGCTGTTTCAAGAATCCTTCCCATTGGATATCATTATATATATCAACGGCGCAAAGAAAAGCCTAAACTTCATCCCGCTGAGTCTTCAGGCGGACACCGCATAAATAAAATCAGAGATGGGACACGCAATCGCTCTTGGCGATGGTTCTTGATAGCCCATTTAGTGATAATTATGCAGCAACTTGCAGGCGCTTAAGCACAGACATAATGAGCTTCACGTTCGAGAGTGGTCATGATGACCGACCATGTGTAATTCCCACCCAGTCTTTGCTAATAACACTCCACCGTTGGGTGTGGTACTATAATTTTTTATCTACGTCGAGCAATGCAGTACGTGGTACGCGCGTACAACCGCCGACAAGAATGTGTCCCTAACGTTTGTTGCCTCATGTGCTGCCTGTATTCTAGATTTCGAGACTCGTATTTCACGTGGGCTGTACGTAAGCCTCAGAAGTCTGGTACAAAAGCTACCCCATGGTGACGGTTATAAAAGGTGAGTTTCTCCTTATTGTCCAACCTACCTTCTACGCACCTTAAAACCGTATATCACTACACTCGCTTTGCTTAATCATACTTCAAACACCATGCGTGGACAAGCTCGCGCACCTCTCGCTGCTGCCGCGCTGGCAGCAACAGCGGGAGCCTCATCTCTCGCTGACCTATGCACGGTGTCCAATGTGCAGAATGCGCTACCAGCAAATGGAACGCTACTTGGCATAGAGTTGATTCCCTCAACTGTGACCGCTAACACAGTTTCCAATGCATCGGTCTCATCAATGTTCACGACGTCGTCAGATACCACTTACAACTACTGTAATGTGACTGTCTCCTATACACACACTGGAAAAGGGGACAAAGTTGTGCTCAACTATGCTTTTCCCGATCCTTCTCAATACGCCAATCGTTTTTATGTGCTTGGAGGATCAGGATATAGTCTTGCCACGGATCCAACGGAAGGCCTACCGTACGGAGCGGTAGGTGGAGTTACTGATGCCGGCTATGATGCATTCTCAAAAAGTTACGACGAAGTTTTCCTCTACGGAAATGGTTCAATTAACTGGGATGCTACATACATGTTTGCGTACCAGGCACTCGGAGAATTGACTATTGTTGGAAAGCCGCTCACTCAAGCGTTCTATGCCTCGTCCAACAAGATATACACGTATTTCGAAGGATGCTCCGATGGTGGACGCGAAGCCATGAGTCAAGCCCAGCGCTGGGGAACTGAATACGATGGAATCATTGCTGGTGCCCCTGCTTTTCGTTACGGACAACAACAAGTGAACCACGTGTTTTCATCCGAAGTCGAGCACACTCTGGACTACTTTCCTCCTCCGTGCGAGTTGGAAAAGATTGTGAACCTGACTATCGCTGCCTGTGATCCTATGGACGGAAGAACAGATGGTGTTGTATCAAGAACCGATTTATGCCAGCTAAACTTCAATCTCAGCTCTACTATTGGCGAGCCCTATTACTGCACTGCTCAATCCAGCACTTCTCTTGGCTTTGGTTTCAGCAAGCGCCAAGATTCAAGCATGTCTTCTTCTTATGAACCTGCTCAGAACGGCACTGTTAGTGCAGAGGCAGTTGCTGTTGCTCAAACAATATATGATGGCCTCCACAATTCCCAAGGGGAGAGGGCATATCTCTCATTCCAAATTACGGCTTCGCTAGGTGACGCCGCCACCGAGTACGATAATACCACTGGCTCCTGGGAGCTCGATATTCCATCCACTGGAGGTGAATTTGTCACAAAATATGTGGAACTCCTTGATCTCGACAATTTATCCAACCTTGACAATGTTACTTATGACACTCTGGTTGACTGGATGAATACAGCCATGGTGAGATACATGGATAGCTTGCAAACCACCCTCCCAGACCTGACTCCCTTTCAATCTTCGGGTGGCAAATTGTTGCATTACCATGGTGAATCGGATCCCAGTATTCCATCTGCATCATCTGTTCACTACTGGCAATCAGTTCGATCCATTATGTACAACGGCACTTCAGCGAACTCTAGCCTGGACGCCTTGCAAGACTGGTACCAGCTATACCTTATCCCCGGTGCGGCTCACTGCGGAACAAATTCGCTGCAGCCTGGTCCGTATCCAGAGGTAAACATGAACATCATGATCGACTGGGTTGAAAATGACGTGATGCCGACGAGACTGAATGCTACTGTAAGCTCAGGCACCTATGAGGGGGAGACTCAGATGCTTTGTCAATGGCCGTCACGCCCTCTGTGGCACTCCAACAGTTCCAGTTTTGACTGCGTCTTTGATCAGGGATCCTATGACACATGGACATATACCTTCCCTGCTTTCAAGATACCTGTCTACTAAAACATGTGCTAGACAGAACTCCTAATAATGTTCTGAGGCATTGTTAATGGGCAATACTTCATTTTAATGTCTTTTCATATACCTAATTTAAGCTCAGTGCATACTTATTAGCTCACACCCTTCTTGTTCCTGACTTGGGTATTAGGGGCTATGACTTATTGAAAAAGTGGATGGTTAACCAATTTAATGCCTATGAGCAGCCTTCTTTATGAACATCGGGCATTTTTACAGACTTTTTTTTAAGTAACAAGCAGATGGCAACGATTCCCAGATATTAAACATCAATGATTAAAAACGGGAAGCAATTTTGACCTGAGAAAATTAGCCGCCTATTGTATATAAGAACTTATGCTCTGACATGTCATTTACCGAATGCTCCAAGGAATAAATAGCATGACGGTCAGTGCTGCTGAAACCAAGACGCAAGTTAGAACAAAAAGTGAAAGCGTCCCCAGGACACATTGGGATAGCCCTAACGGCACATGTTTCCTTCTTAACCGCAGAAGCAACACTTCACGCAGCGTACGGTTCTTCTTCAGTTGTAAATATTCAAATGTGCACACCGTCATGATCGCCTGGCTTTTGGATAAACAAGAAAGGCCCGAGGTGGTTGTTCGTAGTTATTCATTCTAGTTAACTATAAACTCCGTATTTCCTATACTACTTGTAATCAATAGGTATCCCTGCACGCGATGGCTCCTTTTGAAACTGTGCAAATGATCATGTCAGGCTAAGGATGGTCAATGCGAATAAGCACCTTGGAAAAATGCTTCTTCTCTTGGAGTCTTCTGTAGGCATCCTTGACCTCTGCCAATTCGAAAATCACGTCGTCCGCAGCAGGAGAAATGTTTTTTTCGTCTACGAAGCGTACCAACTCCCTGAATTGACTTCTACTTCCACCAAGTATTCCCCGAACCATGCATGTGTGCAACAGGACTGAGAACAACGGCACTGGCTGGCCCTTATCGGCTACTTGCCCTATCACCGAAACAAGACCATCTGTACGCACCGCTACCAGAGACTGGGGCAATGTTTGGTCTCCTCCGATATCCACAACGCTATCAAAGCCACGACCGTCCGGGGTTAGTCGCTTGGCTTCTTGACCCCAGTCGTCGGGATTGGAATTGTAATTAACCGTGTGAACAGCACCGAGTTTCTTCAAACGAGCCGCCCTGTCCTCAGTTGAAGTCGTGGCAACAACAGTTGCACCAGCTGCCACGGCCAGTTGTAAAGCAGCGATGCTCACCCCGCCGGTGCCCTGAACAAGCACCCACGTACCTGGACCAGCCTCCCTGCCCTTTACGCCAAAGAGTATATTCCACGCCGTCAGCCACGTGCATGTCAAAGTGGCAGCTGGCAACCAGTCTAGAGATTTTGGGGCATGGACGAGGGCTTTCTCAATAAAGACACCCTTTGATTGTAAAGTTCCATCCATTCCTTGTCCCATGCTGCCCGGAACGTCCTCAACGGTAGCGAACGCATCGTCACCTCTGGTCTCGGCTGCCTTCGGCATATTATGTGTAACAACGCGATCTCCTGGACGGAATTCTTGAACGGACGAACCGACCGCCTCGACTATTCCGGCGCCATCACATCCGGGCACAATTCCTGCGGTCATCGGACCCGTGATGCCCTTTAGCATGTTAATGAGAGTCTTCGCAATTAAGCTGTGATGATGATGACATACGTTTGGGTCGGGTATGACGAGTTCACGATAATTCAGGCTAGCAGCGTACATCTTTACCAATACCGCATTAGGGGCTAATGTGTCTGCTGATGGTGCGCTGGCATTCTTCTGAAACTCCAGCGACGTTTCAAAGCCTGTTTGGCTGGTAAGAACCCATCGACGACTCATGGCTTCTTCTCGTTTCACTTGAACTTTATGGGAACAGTCGTAGCAAAGAAATACCTAGGGTAAAGCGCTCTAGGATATGATAACAAGTGGTTTCGAAAAGAATATCTCCAGATCCTGGATCTTCTCCTTCATATATCTTAGGCGAGACAGGAACTTGAAATCTTTTTCTCCGTTTGCCTAATTAGGAAAATCAGATTTAGGTTCATTCACAGGCAGGATTGCCTACCTAGTCTTTTGCTCTTAGATTTGAGGTCAGGCTTGAGGTCCACGCTCTTTTGGCTTTGACACTTGAGGTTAATGAACTATTTCCTAATTAGGAAAATCAGATTCCGCCCTAAAAAAGCACCCTAGTCCAATCAACGAGTCTACATGGATGGCCTGGGATCCACTTGTTGCGGGATTTATCAAGCGTCGTATTGACTTCATTAAAATTCTACCCTCGATACTCAAGAATTCGAATGTCCTCACCTAGAGCAAAGTCAAAATGGGAAAATCGGAACTCCTTTTTCTCAACACGACTAATGCACCGAGCCTCTCTGCACAGTCAGCAAAGCAAATGAGAGGCCACATCACAAAGTCAAATTTTGCCAAAAGACGCGCGCGCATTGCAAGATCTAGGACAGAAGAAACTAGCACCGCGACACATCAAGATCTTTGTCAAGGGATAATAACAAATCGAACTACGACTTCAATATCTAGCCAAGATGCACCATCACTGTTTGAGTCATCTAGTTTCAATGCGTGTCCCCGTCAGTAACCTAGAATTAGATTTGGTCAACAATAATATGCAAGTTGGGCTGACGAGTCATAGGGAATGACCTTCAAATGCTCATCCTTTTGACCTGTTTAAGGCCAGCGAGGAATCCCTGTGAAGCCGCGTGGTTTGAGCTTTTCGGCTCAGAACCCGCGCTAATTGAAGCAACTATGGCAGTAGGTTTGCGAAACTGGTCACCTCAGCCTTCCTGGCAATGGCAGGCAGAGCTGCACTCACAAAGAGCTCTCAGAATAATTATCCATAAAATCAGCTCTAGGAATACTCATACAGATGGTTTCCTCGGTGCAGTTCTCACGATGGCATTCGCAGCGAGGCAGATGCATTCGAACTTTGCCTGGGATATTCACATTGATGGCCTAGTCCAGGTTATTAGTTACAGGCGATCTCATGGGATAGATACACCACCATGGTTTTATAATATTTTGTTCATGTTCGTTCATAGTTTGTTCATTGAATGAGCACGGCTAATTGCTAGGTCAGGGATTCCATAAACCACGTTTTCAATTTTCCGCAACTATACCATAGGAGGGTTGTCGACGCTTTAGACAATGAAGGCTGCTCGACAATTCAACAAATAGCAGACATCACAGAAAGACTCATTGTGCTGCGAAGATCGATAGACCTGTATCACAAGCATAATCTGGATTTCAATTTTGTCGCAGAAGAAATTCAGCAACCCTTAATGACCTTGCAACATAAAACCCACGCCCTACGCAAGTTCGAAGATAACTTATATCTCCGCGCTGCAGTACAAACTTTTGAAATAATTCTCTACCTCGTGTGGCCATCACAATCATCGCCCAACCTCAATCGTCTCGCAGAGGATTTGAAGGAAACGATTTGCCACTTGCCGCATAAAGCCTGCCCATATATGGATCTTACGTCTTGCCTGCTTATCGTTGGGGCCGTAGCTGCAGGACACGGAACGTGCACCAGGAGATGGTTTGTTACCAGATTTACACGCGCAGCGCAAGAAATGCAATCTCGTGGTTGGGAAAACCCCTTGGAGATATTGGAAAGGGGTATTAGATCTGACGCCAATTTGATGGCGTGGTTTACGATGCTCTGTGATGATAGTGCTTAGTATTATATATGAATTAGTGGAATATAATGGTAGGGATCTAAGGTAGTAGATAGAGCATCTTGTTTTATTCCAAGGCTCGTATGTAGAGGTTTATTCTGTTTTTATCTATTGCTAGAGGTTCTTGTCACTTGTTGCCTAGGTATTGGACCTAGTTTCTAAGCAATTGATTTACAAGTGGCTGGTTGAGTAAGCATTGATTTAGATAGACTGAATTCATGAGAGTCAAATCAGTGGTCCATTCTTCAAACATTCCTAGAGCTGGCCCCTGTACCGGATCTCAACTCGGCAGCTCCTTGAGATTGAATGAACTCTGACCTACGTGCATATACCTAATGATTTTGCATTTTGTCCATATTCTTAACTGTCGTGGTGGATGTCAGTAGAACATCATCTCTAGGATGTAAATGCTTCTTAGAAAAGATTTATACTAATTCTCTTATGTATATTCAGACCTAGAACCGAGCATATTACTATGAATACAAAATTGGGTCGGAGATCGGTGAGTGTGAAGACCGTTGAGTGAATGAAGCACCGAATGCCCGCGGATAATGCGTCTTTCGTCGCAGATTTCCAACCGCCGCTCCGACAGATATTATTGTTAGAAGCGGACGTTCGTTAAACGTTGGTTGAACAACCTTCTGATGGGGAACCAATTTCTCCTAAGCCTACTGTCAGTGGAGCATCACCGGAGATAACAATAAGGAGCTCACTGTTGCTAAACAAGATGAGTGGTCGGATTTACCACAGTGGAGTATGGATTTTCTGCTGGTCTACTACTAGGAGCTAAGTTATAGACAGTTGTCGCATCGATCAACAAACTACGTATTTCAAACCCTGCCTGAATCCCCCAGAAAACCTATAAATGCCCCTTCCTGTTCACGCTCATTGCCTCTCAGTGAGCATGGTTACCTACAATTGCATCGGAGAGCGCTATTTCAACTACCCGGTTCTAGCTCTCCCAATATACACTCATATTTTTATTTTCAAAACTCGCAGAGTTATCCGAAGCAAGTAACACAACACATTATGTCTACCGAGCCAACCGTTCTCATTATAGGTGGCGGGCTAGGAGGCCTCACCCTTGGGCAGATACTGCGCAAAAAGAACATCCCTTTTCGCATTTTTGATCGGGATGCCAGTCCTGCGGCACGATCACAAGGATGGTGTTTAACCTTGCATTTGTAAGAGCACCAGCTTCTGGGCCTTGGTTAAATTTCACTTCACTTCTGACAACGTACAAAGCATTTTGAATGAGCTTAAATCCGAACTTCCAGAGGACATAATTCCACTTCTTGACACGACTTCTCATCTCCATAATTACGGAACTGATAGTGATGCGGCAATAATCGAAGGTGTCACTGGAGAAGAAGAATTGCACTTGGGTCCCAAGGAAGGCAGACCCTTTGTCCGAGCGAATCGAGTGAGGCTTAGGGA
This sequence comes from Talaromyces atroroseus, assembly GCF_001907595.1. Taxonomy (NCBI): domain Eukaryota; kingdom Fungi; phylum Ascomycota; class Eurotiomycetes; order Eurotiales; family Trichocomaceae; genus Talaromyces; species Talaromyces atroroseus. Next base: position 20,302 of record NW_017971441.1, on the reverse strand, counting down.
AGTGTTGGCCACAAATTTGATTGTGGAGTACGATAAATATTTTCAGCATTATGAAGAAACAGCGTCCGGCATAACGGCCCATTTTGCAGATGGTACCGTGGCAACAGGCGATATTCTTGTCGGCGCTGATGGTGCTCATAGTCTTGGTAAGATTGGACAGGAGAACACAAAGCAACCAAGGCAAATAGCTCAACCGATATCTGACATTGAACTAGTACGAAAGCAACTTCTCGGCGCTGAGAAAGCAAAGAATCACTTGCTTCCAATCGAAGTCTGCATGGGAGAAACCACTCTCAACAAAGCACAATATGAGCAAATCTTCAGGGATATCGCTAAGTCATTTTACACAGTCAACGCATCAGCACTATTTTTCTCGGGATTACATGGCGTCTCTGATGATAAAGAGACTGCTCGATACTACTGGATGACATGTCAGCAGAAGAATGTCGCTGACAAAACTGCTATTTCGAAGATTGAGTATTACCACAGAGCGGTTAATGCAGTGCGCCACATGCAGTCTAGATTTCTATTGCCCTTGTACAACACAACTCCTGATGAAATCGTGAATCCGCCTATCTCATTGGAAGACTTCGTGCCACCCAGTGAGGGCTTACCTAGGGGAAGAGTTACGCTATTGGGCGATGCTCTACATGTTATGACACCATGTAAGTTGGGAGTACCATTCGCAGAATTCCTTGCAGCAAGCATAAAAAAACATATCACCTATCGTACTAACATGTTCCTTTGTAGTCCGTGGGTCAGGAGGCAACTTGGCTATGAAAGATGGGCTAGATTTGGGATCCTTCATTGGTCGCAGCAATGGTGACATTCCTGATACCTTACAGAAATATGAAGATCTAGCAGTCCCAAGGGCAATAGACATAGTTCTAGACTCGAGGGAGAGAATCTTGGCTTGGACTGATTCCAAGAATTAGTCGGACGCATTGTGCACAGTAGTCAGCTAGACAGTTTCCCTTAGTAGAATCATATAATCTCCGCTCCAACAATATTACTTATAAGACTTTTTACCTAGAAACGGATCTCAAAGTCCAGAACGACTTCATAGAGAGTCGAACTATGATCTGTTTTTACTGAGAACAAATTCTTTCGGGTATAATTCAATGGTATATATCTTTACTCGCGAAAATAGATCGATTACCTAGATATGAGCATTAACCTGTTCGCATAAAATATAGCAATTCCTTGTACCTTACAAAATGTATATAGTCAAGACTTATCTCCCCTTCCAAATGATTTGAGGTATATTCTTCCGTAATAAATTTGGCCTTTTTGCATTTTTTGCGCTTAAGCAAAAGCCAACATGCGCTAGGTAAATTTGTGACGACATTATTGAAGAGATATCTGCGATCGAATAGGCCAAGGGCATCCCGACTGCACGTTTGGAATCGGGAGCAAAGGTGCTCGTTAACCGAGTCACTGCCAGCGTGTAGATAGAGCCGTATTCAGTGTTTTGGATTGTCAGTACATTAGCAAGGTTGAGGAATAATTCACCTACCTAAAGACGAGAATGAACACTCCAGCGTAACCAGCACTCTTGCTTAGAGTGCTCACATATTCAGATAATCAACTGACAAATACACAGCTTCAGACGATAAACATTCCACGCCGCTTGATTCTATCAGAAAGATAGACCTGAGTCCTAAGAGACATAGCACTAAGGACATAAATAAGGATGGCCATGCATCTTTGTCTACCTAGGTATATATCGGAATTGCCACAGTTTACCTTTTGGCCAGAAACTGGTGTCCATTATTACCAAGGTAAAATCCCCAAAGGAATGCACCAAGCTGAAAATAATCGCATCTTTGGATTGGATAGTGAGTTAGTTCAAAGAGAAACGTACAGAGGTTTTCAAAGCGTGGTGATATTTACGGCAGCCTATTCGTACAACCTTGCCAAAATGAATTTTATATATAACTTACATTTTATTATAAACTACAGTCTAAATTCCATAACGCATAAAGATTATATGATAGTATAAGTATAAATTAATTAAAACCTTCTATAATAATTATATTAATAATATAAAAATATTTCTATTAGCAAATAAATAAATTTAAGGTCTTAATAAAAAAAAGTAAAAAGAATTTTAGAACTTTTTTTTACTTCTTTACTTTTCTTATATATAATATAAGAAATCTTTTTTTATTTCTTATATAAAAATATTATATTTATTTAATTAAGAATAACTATTTAGAAGAAATTTTACTAAAATAATTTATTATTATAAGTAATCAATAAGCTAACTAGTAAGAGTTAGTTAGTTAGATACTTAATTAATTATTTCTAGTTAACTTAATTCTTAGCTAATAATAAGTAAAGTATTATAATGAAATAGACTATTTTCTTACTTAATAATCTATCTTATCAATAAAAGTTTAATATATATTATTAAATATAAAGTTCCTATATATCTAACTTATTAATTTACTTTCTTATTTTATATTTATAATTATTTTAAATAATATTATAAACTGCTTTTTATATTAAAAATCTAAGCTATAAATATACAATATATATAAAATATTCAGCTTACAATTTCTATAATTAGATAAACTTAATCTTTAAAATAAATATATTACTATCTCCTATAATTAATCTCTTAAAAGACTCTCCTCTAAGAAATAATCTGCCTAGATCTAAATTATATATTCTTTAAATATTTTATTAACTACTATTAAAATATTAACAAGCTATTTATTATAATTATTAAGAGACTATTTTTAGAATATAGTAAAATATATCTATATCTAATACTAGCAGTCCTATATATAATAATTAAGCTGCTTCTACTCTAGCCTTTTATATATTTTCTATAATAATCTAGCTATACTAGAGAGTACTCAAAGAAGAGAAGTAGATAATCTTTTATAATTAGACTTATATAATATCTACTCTAATTAATCTAAGTATCAACACTTATTTTAAAATAAAAGATAAATTTGTTAAGATGCTTATAAAGAATTTTAATATATAATCCTATATCTATAAGACATTAAATATATAAAAAGTTATAGTAGCTGGATAATTCCAAAAAAGTTAAAGACCTCTTATTATTCTATCTAGCAATATATAGGCTATAATAAATCTAAAATCTATTTTAATAAAGTACTTTCAAGTAATAAAAAAGAAAAAGAATAAGAGTTATTAATTTATAATTTATCTATATATTAGCATCAAGATAGACAAAGATAATATAAATAATATACTACTTCCATTCCCTATAAAAGCTATCAAAAAAAAAGTAACTCATATTCTAGAAATAAAAGTTAAGGAATCCCATAATAATAATAATAATAACAATAATAATAGTGATATAAAGATCAAACTCAAGCCTTTAATCATTAATATTAATGCATTTCACAACACTCAAAATACTTCTAAGAAATTTAATAATAATAACCATACAGATATCTCTAATAATAATCCCAATAATCTTCTTAATGACACCAGCCAAACTAAATTGCTTGAACTAAATACTACATTATCTAATCAGCTAAACAAGAAACAATTATTCAATATTCTAAAGAATAATAGAAAAAGCAAGGATTTAAATATATAGAATAATTATCTTAATCATATAGAATCTTCTGTTAATGCTAGTAAGAATTCACTATTAGATATACCAGCCTTCTAGATATATTATAAGAAGATAGCTAAATAAGAAAATCTATCTTTATTAATTAAACTTTTCTTAATTAGAAATCTTTCTTATATCTATATATTTATTGATACTGTGAGATATTTTTTATTTAATTACTATAACTAATCCTTCTCTATTTTATTTTAAATAAATATTACATAGCTTATAATACTAAAATATTCTTCTACAATCTAATAGCAAGCCTTAAGCTCTTTACTATACTACTCCCAAACACCCATTAATCTTAATAATTCCACTAACTCAAGTTTCTTCTATACATTGAAGTGATTCTATAAGCTTTGCTATAATTATTAATATATTTAATAATATATATAACTATCATCTAACAGGCAATCTTTTTATAATATATTTAAAGAGTATTTATTACTTTATAATATTAAATTATAAAGATTAATAATCTTAGCTAATAAATATTTATTAATATCTATAATTAAGATTAGCTTATATTAAATAATCTTTAAAAATTATTATATCTTAATTATCTATTCCCTACTATAACTTCTTTAAGAGATCTAGATTTAGTATTATTCTAAAATTATCTATAATATATAGATAATAATAATATATCATATAAGGCTTTTCTATTAGTAGATATTCCTAATCTTTCTATAGATATATCTTATAAATATTTTACTTTTAGACAAAATAATGAACTTCCTATCTAAATATAGGAATATAAATAGTAAAAAGCACAATATAGTTTATAATCTAGCTTTTAATATATAAGTTTTATTCTTAGATTTCAGCAAAAAATCCTTATTTTAAATAAATATTAGTGCTATTATATAATCTAAAAATCTAATTACTCACCTATTATAAGAATAAAAAATCTTTTAATAGCTGTTCTTATTAATTTTTAATATATTAATTTAATATACTTATCCCAAACCAATAATAATTATTAAAAGAAAGATTATAGTCTTATTGCTTTTATAAAGTAAAATATATATTTATAAGAAGTAGAGTCTTTATTTCTTAATCTGATCTAATCTTTATAGATTAAATATCTATATCTTCAATTATATTAAAGAATTGGTGAAGAGTATTGACAGCCATGTAATTGCTAATACTAATATATATCTAAATAATATAATATAAATAAGCATCAATTGTAGCATAGATCTTAATATTTTATAGCTATAATTTATTATGGCTATTAATTAATCAAATATAGTTTGGACCTAGTATAATAAATATCTAATAAACTTATTATAGATTATTCTATCTTCTCTGAATATTAATAAGATTAATCTCTTTGATAAGAGAAAATAGACAATCTTTATATATTAAGTTAATCATAAGATGTTAAAGAGCTTAAAGAAATAATACCTGGAGATGATATATATCTTAAAGCAAAAATATATATATAGTATTTTATAGCCAAATCTATTAATACTTTTACTATTAAGTTCAGTTTATATAATAAGGTATAGTTTATTATCTATCTCTGTATATGTGTGTGCACTAAATAAATAATATATACCTATTCTAAAATAAATTCGCTGTATTGCTTGTTGATTTATCTAAAAGTCTTTATTTTTTAATGTAATAGTTATTTTCTTGTCTGTTAAATATGCCTAGAAGAATAAAATAGTAATTTAGGTGTATAAGTGAGGAGAATTTTTATATATATGTTCTAAATGATAAATGCCCTATTCTTGTAATTAGTAATAAAGAGTGTGATTTTTAATAGAGATTTTATAGTGGCTTGTAAGAAATTCTAATATTGATTTTGTAGAGTGGTTATCTTTATATAGATTGATAATTTGTTCTTTATAAGGAAGAAGATTAATCTCTAGATAATCTAATATGATGCTAGAATATATAAGGTTATGAAGAAAAAAATTGATAAAAAGGTATTAAGCTAATTAGAAATATAGCTAGATCGCTTTATTTAGCTATAGATGGCTTGGCATTAATTAGATAATTATATATAATTATTGTAATGAGTTAACTATTTAATTATATATAAATAATCTCTATTATTTATTATAGCAATTATATAAATTCTTTTATAGATATTATAATATCTTATAGCCAGAAGTTTATAGTTATTAAATTTATTATTAAATGTAAGAGCATATATTAATAGTAGGATAATTAGAAAAAGGATTTTAAATATATAAATCCTATTTTCTAATATTTTTTATAGAGATACTTATTAAAAATATAAAAATTATTACTTTTTATCTAAAGAAAGTCATAATATGCTAAAAAATATCTATTCTAGTTAAACTAAGTAATAAATTAAGTAATAAATTAAGTAATATAAATAAAAAATAAAAAATACTAAAGCATAGTTTAAGTTTTAGAGGTATTTATTATACCTATCTTCTTAATAAACAATTTCTGAATGGCAGTAATAATATCTTTATTATTAGTATTATTAGAAGATAAGGGAGTTTTACTAGGTCTTAGCTAATAAAGAGCACCATTTTATATAATAAGATTACTAATAGAAATTTTATTAGAGCTTTTAATTATAAGTTTGAACATTACTAGATTCAAGTTATAAAATATATTTATAACTATCTTCTTATTAGATTTAAACTACTAAATACTATTTTAATTATTAGTCACTAAGTAAATATAGATAATAATCACATAATTCTAATTAAAGCACCAAAAATGCTTAATAGTTTAATCTATAATAGATTTAGTGAAAGACAAATTAAAAAAATATATAATATTATATCAAGAATATAAGTTTAATCCTAGGATATTAATAACTAAGGATATAATTAAAATAGAGTATTTATCTATAATAATAAATTCTATAATTAATGTTTGGCACTATAATTAATTAAGTTTAAAATAAAATATTCTTATATTAATATTATACTCTTTCAAGATAGCTATAACATACACTTAAATAGCTAGAAAAAAACACTAAATAATTTATTTCTTCTAACAAATAAGGGAATTATACATAATAATAGATAGTATAGCCTTTATTTTCAAGAAGTCTTATAAAAGAGTTCTAAGTATATTAACTAATAATTAAGTGATCTTTCCTAGGTAATAAATTCTTTAGAACCATTTTAAAAAAGATATAGGGGGTTTTCTGGAATAGATTATCCAAGTAAGACTCTAATATATAGTTTTGAGATAAAATAAGTATAGAATATTCTTAAATATTCTTATTATAAGAAACTCCTTAGCAAACTCTATACCAAGCCAGGAAGTTAGCAGTATTAGTATCTAGTATTTTACTATATTCATTATAACTTTATTATTCTTTTTCATTATTAAGTTTTTGTAATAAGAAATAATTGCTTAATTATATATTACCTTCTTATTGCGTGAGAACTTGATATGGATCATGTGTATCTAAGATGAGGAAATGTAGGAGCTAATAATCAAGCAGTTAGATCTAATTTAGATAGATAAAGAAAGAGTTTATTTAATATTTAGATATTTTAGAATATTTTTTAGATAAATATTTACAACTTAAATAATAATATTATCTATAAAAATATATTTCTTGAGTATATATATTATAAATCTTAAAAAACTTATTAGATGCTCCTTAGATAATAAAAAAAGATTAGTAGTATTTATAATATTAAGGCTCTATAAAGTTTATATATCCTTTTAAATTATATTAGATTATTCAGATATAATAAGAGATATATAGCCCTAAAAGTCTAAGATATCATTATAGAAAATAATAGCTAATAAAAAAAATAAAAACTAGTTTTAAGCTATTAAATAGCTATAAACAAGCTACTATTAATATTGCGCAATATATAAGCCTTATCAAGGATAATATAATAAAAAAGCCCATTAAGATTGTCTAGCTATAGTCTTATAATAAATAAGTCACCTTCCTTCTTATAATATATTTTCTCCTAGTTTTCTCATTTCTTATAGGCTAGAGGACTATAGTAGCTTTAAAATATATTATAACTTGTCATAATAATATAGTTTAATTAAGAAAATGAACTATTAAAAAGCTTATAGAAAGAAATTAATAAATCCTTAATAAGCTTTATATTTTTAAAAGTCCTAGCTTTAATAACTTTAAGATTTCTATATAATATATATACCTAGAAATGCTTTATAATAATATCTATCTCACTAATCTACTAGATAAAAATAGCAGAGAGAACAATAAGAAGAAATAATTAATAGATTAACTTAAAGCTATATTCATTTAGATTTATCTTTTTTAAAAATTCCTATATAGTTTACTAAACTTTTAATCAATGTAATAACTAATAAGAAATTAGAGGGAATCACTTAAAAAAGAGTTTTAAAATTTATAAAATTATTATAAAGAAAGACTAAAAAAAGATTCTAGAATCTTTTTTTAATAAACACAAAGCTTACCTCTAATATAAAGACTATTACTTAAAAAATCTTCCTAAGTCCTATAACATCACTAAGGAATTCACTATAGAATAATGGAGACCCATTGAGATAAGTCTTCTCTATTGTCGGAAACTTCGGTTAATTACCGTCGAGTATAGCTAGGATAGCTATTAACGGGCGAAGTTAATAGGCTTCTAAGGTCGAAAGGTCTCGGTAGACGAAAGAAATAAGAATAAGACTATGAATATCCTGATCGATAGAAGATCGTATACTCAAGTTATCACAGTTAATTCAAGACGATAGAAGAAAACTAAATACATGGTAAATGAGCGTCCTTATATAGCTTTCCTCCATCATAGCCTTCATAGAAATCCTCTGATTCCTCTGATC